>NC_047655.1:9504759-9610122 GCF_902201215.1 Prunus dulcis | reverse complement strand
ACATTATATTCAAAATGTATAGCCACACGGCCATACTATTTAAGAAAAGAGGACCCTCCTAATGGCATTAGTTTGTACTTTATATATATTAATTTGCTAGTTTCAATATATCCAAAGTAGATATTAATCGGCCAATATATAATATTGTAATATAATTTTTGTAACATATATTATTCTTATTCAATAGTATGTGAGAATTATTTGTATAATACGTGAATTTTGTGTGTCTTATTGCAAATTGTTTTTTAAAAATACGTGTATTAAACATTAGAAACACGTATGTACATGTACACTACTACTATTCCACATTTCCTTTTAAAAAAACGTGAGACGTGTATAGAACACGGATGTAGTATTAATAGAGACTTGGGTAATGGCCTAATAGTAATGGATAACTACTCTTATCGATAAACAAAAATCGGGGAAAAAATTAACAGAAGATAAGGATCCCAGTATACATATAAAAGACTATAGCCACTAGTTTATACTATTTATTGAAGACAATTTTTTAAATAAAAAAAAAACCAGTAAAGCGACCTGCCTATACTATTTTCCAAAAACATTTGAAAAAAATCGAGTATAGCCAATCGGCTATAATATTTACTATATAAAGAATATAAAAAAAGAGAATAGAAGCACAGTCCTTTGGTGCTCATGTGTAAAATAGTATACCCTTACGGCTATATTTGAAAAATTAAAAAAACTGAGTATAGCCATGTTGCTGTACTATTTTTTAATATAAAAAAGGACCCTACCGATTAGCTGCCAGAGGGTCCTCTTTTTTCTTTTAAAAAAAGAGGACCCTCTGGCGCCACGTGTCAATAATTAGAGAAGAAGAAAACGAGAGAAAGAAAAGAGAGATAGAAGAATAAATAAAAGAGAGAGCAAGAAGGAAAATAAGAATAGAAAACTAGAAAGAGAGAAAGAGGTGGCAGGGGTGGGCTATTTTTTTTTTTTTTTTTTTCAATTCACACGGGTTGGCTTGTTCTTCCTAATTATTATTATTTTAATTATTTATTTTTAGGTTAAAATCTCTAATTAAATTTAAATATTTAAATAATTATTTTTTAGTCCGACAGAACACTAAACATAGGTCTTCATTATTTTTACAATCCAGCTTCTTAGTTTGACACAACACTAAACGTATGTCAGTACTTAATCCATCTTAGTCCAATCCGAGCTAATCCAAGATAATTCTAGGATTTAGTCCAGTCCATGACAGTCTACCGTACCAAACAACCCCTTAAAGTTTATATAAGGAGTCTAACAAATCTTTCCAGTTGGTAAGGTTATTGTCAAAAGATTAAACTTTACAAGACGTATGGTCATTGGCCTGCCTCTAAAAGGGGATTAATTTCCTATTCCACTCCTGTTTATATATAGGAACTACCTTTAAAAAAAGTAAGCATACATATAATACATGAATTTGCTAACTAGGGTTATCAAAATGGCAGATGCATTGATAGCCCTAAGTGTGGGTGGAATTAACACGTGTGCCAAGGTATACCGACCAGTATTTAGATTAATTTTAGGGCTAGCTAAAATCTGACTTTTTGAGTGCCCATGTGCCAGAGAATTCAAAAGTGGAGTGGAAAGTAAAGAACACCTTTACTAGTGTGAGCAAGACGCAAAGTTTGATATTTTCAAGATCTTATAAAAGGGGAGGCCAACATCAATAGCAGTCATAATCACAAAGCTCAGACACACACATACAATCAGCACCAAATGGCTCAAGCTATGATGCGCTTAGGTGTGTTTTTGGTCATCCTCTTGATGCTTGTTGCGGCAGAGGCAGGAACTTCTCATCCAAAGCCTAAGAAAGTCCAGTGCAAGAACCAGGACTACCCTGATTGTTATTGCCTAGAGCTTACATGTCCTAGTGCTTGCCCTGAGCACTGTGAAGTTGACTGCGTCACATGCAGTCCTGTTTGCAGTAAGTTCACAAAACCTATTGTTTATGTAATTTATTAGAATGTGATTTCCACTAACCTCCTTCTTTTTCCTACAGTAATACGATTATACGACTATACTAGTTGAACATCCTTTACAGTTAATGTGTTAATTGTATAAAAATTATCAATTGCTACATCCTATTAAGCTAGAGTTGTCTAAACATATCTAGCCAAGCTTTTATATTTATTTATTTTGTGTACAATTTATTTATTTATTGTGTGCACAAGTAGTTTATAATGATTTTTGTGAAATTACTCTTTTGTCATAATGATTTAAATCATAACTCGGGAAGAAATAATTAGAATGGATTTTGATAAATCTGGGTTTATAGTAAACTTAGTCACATAATGAACTGATAATTACACACCACTAATATATGTGAGAATATAATATTGCAGACTGCAACAAGCCAGGGGCTGTGTGTCAAGACCCCAGATTCATTGGTGGTGATGGAATAACCTTCTACTTCCATGGCAAGAAAGACCAAGACTTCTGCATAGTTTCTGATTCAAATCTCCACATCAACGCCCACTTCATTGGCAAGAGAAACCAAAACATGAAGAGGGACTTCACTTGGGTGCAGTCTCTAGGTATCCTCTTTGGCAACCACAAACTCTTCATCGGTGCCAAAACCACGTCAACTTGGGATGACTCCAATGACCGTCTCTCCTTATCCATCGACGGCGAACCCATAAACCTCCCGGACAGCGAAGGTGCTAACTGGCAATCAATCTTATCACCAGGAGCACTCAGCATCACAAGGACGAAAAACACAAATTCTATAGAAATCGAAGCTGAAGGGAACTTCAAGATCAAAGCAGTGGTGGTGCCTATAACAGAAAAGGACTCCATGATCCATAAATATGGTGTTACGCAAGAGGATTGCTTTGCTCATCTTGACTTGAGCTTCAAGTTTTATGCCCTAAGTGGGGAAGTGAATGGTGTTTTGGGCCAAACATATGCAAGCAACTACGTGAGTAGGGTTAAGATGGGTGTGGTGATGCCTGTTTTGGGTGGGGACAAAGAATTTGCATCCTCTAGTATCTTTGCCTCTGATTGTGCGGTTTCAAGGTTTACTGGGGAATTTGTTAAGAACAACTCTTCAGACAGCTTTGAGTATATGAATTGTGCTAGTGGGACGGATGGCCGTGGAGTTGTTTGTAAGAGGTGATTGAATATCTCTTGGAGTACTATTGATATATGTAATAAATAATAAAGGCCAGGACTCGTGAGATGGGTATGTCTGGCTCTAGCAGTTTCAATTGATAATGGTGTAATATTGGTCTTGTATTGTTGATTTCTATAAACTCAAGTTGTTATTACGTGCGAAATTATTAGCATAATTTTTTATGTGCTTCTTAACACAAATAAAAGAAATATAAGTATATTCTTCTTAATGGCGGATCCAAATTTGGAACCTCTACTTGGATGTTCTCTATCATGATCTGCTTGACTTTTGTTGTTTACGTGTCACCTAATTTGAATTTCATCCCAAACCAAACGATTGGGTTGACCCATTAGGTTTTATAAAGAAAAACCGAAATGGTTCACATCAAACTACGTATCTTCATCACTCAATTTAATTTTCCTTCAATCTCTCACCATAACCACAAGATATTCCTACTCTATTCCAAGATCAAAATGTGATGGGTGTACAAGAGAGCATATGAAAAATCAAATCTGAGACTAAAATTCATCTATCTGGTTGATGGATTCACTACTACATTTTACGATTTGCGCGACGAAGCCAATTTCGTCGCGCAGAGTTATATTTAGTCACACAAACTCAAGTGCGACAGAAAATTCGTCGGGCGTAATCTGTCGCGCAAAGATAATGAAAAAAGACTGTGCGCGACCGATTGTATCACTCGTCGCGCAAATTTGTGCGACGGTTACTCTTCGTTACACAAAAGTTTCAGAGACGACGCAACAGTTCGTCGCACAAACTTATGCGCGACGAAAGAAGGTTCGTCGCCACAACAGTGCACGGCGAATAATATTCGTCGCGCAATACGTCTCGTAGACATTTGCGGCACCAAGAGTTCTTCGTCGTGCAATTCGTGTGTACACATATTGCACGATGAAACAATGTTGTCGCGCATATATTTTTGCGCGACGAAAATGTTTGTCGCGCCATACGTGCCGTAGACATCTGCGGCACAAAGAGTTCTTCGTCACGCAATTCGTGTCTACACATTTGGCGCGACGAAAAACTATTGTTGCGCAAATCTTTTTTTAGCAACGAAAATGTTCGTCGCGCAAGAATAAATTATATGTATTTTAAAAAATGAATCATTTTTATTTCATAATATATAAATTTGCGCGACGAGAAAGATTTCGTCACGCAAAATTAATATATATAATTATTATATAATTTTAATATTACTTTTTTTTTATTTTATAAAAAAATAAATTTGATTTTTTTTTTTTGGGTAATAAAATGAAATTCCAATAAAAAAAATGAATTGTAAAGAATAGATTTATTATATAAAATAAATGTATGCTGCAAGAGAAATATTTAAAAATTAATTATGAAAATAAAAAAAACTAATCAAATAATGTTACAAAATCTACATTGTCGTCTGGCACATGCGGTTCAGAGGTTTGAGGGTCTTCAGGGGCCGTCGTCTGGTGGGATGCTCGGGATGGACGGGCTCGGAGGTCGGCGCATCAAAATGCGGGACTGGAATGCCGGACTATGCGAGGGACTGCAGAATGACCGACATCTAACTCTGAAGAGTGGTCATCTGTGCTGTCAAAGTAGTGACCTGACTGTTTGACTGCGCTGATGAACAGGGTCTGGGTTCCCTTCGCCTGGCATTCCCCATCCCTCGACAATATGTCACCGGTCTCCTCCCTAGAGTCTGATCCAATGTCTCCGTCAAGATCTGAAACCCAGCATCCTGTGGAGGATCCACAGACTTGATCGGAGTATCGGGAGGAAGTTGGGAGGCGGACTCCTGAAGAACCAACTGGCTCCTCTCCACCATCGTTGTTTGTTTAGCATAACATAAAATATAAATTAAAACATTCATATAATAACCTTTAAACTTGAATGCGTAACATAAGAATTAAAATTAAATAATACTTACATGAAGGGACTCGGCCAACTCATTCCCGGGTCGAACATAAACGTCACCAAAGACGTCGATCTCTGGGAATTTGGACCCCCCTAAATTGAACAAGAGAAGAAAAATATTAGTACGAAAAAATAAATTAAGAATAATGAAATATTAAAAATTAAATAAAAATTATTTTATTATTACCTGACGCCGTGCATCCATCCTATAGGAGAAGGGCCTGGAACCCGAATGATGGAGAAGAGTCTTCTTCTTCCTATTGCCTTTATTGACTTTGGCTTTATTCTGTTATACAAAAAATAAAACGTATTAGTTGAAATTGAAATTAAATATAAAAAATTAAAAAAACATTAGTAAGAAAAATATAATAAATTTGAAATTCATATTACAAATTACCACAAAAGCGGGCGCCTGAAAATGAGCGCAGAGCCACACCCAACTATCCTCCCGCCCCTCAAGCTCCTTCGGGCAACCCTCCTAAAGAGCGACTTGCGGATCATCAAACGCCTCAAAATAGTGGTCCAAGTTGCTCTTCCACTGTTTGTACCTCTCAGAGAAGAGTCTGTTGACGTACGCAAACGACTCGTCGTCTAGGTCCTCCAAGTTGTAGTTCGTCTGCAATAAATTAATTACATACATTTAAATAATAGAAATATAAAGTTTGAAAGAAAAAGAATTAAAAGGCCTACATACCGACAACTGGCTGCGAACCTTTGTCTTGGTCTCGTCAGGCATCACCTTCCAAGACTTTCATTTCATCGGGCAATGGCTCCGAATGACATGACCAATGTCGTGGGCCAAGGAGCTATGCAACTCCGCTGTCGGTGCAGCCCGATGTCGCTCGTCGTATCCGATGTTGATACAACTGTTGGTCACCCGGGTGACCTTCGCCGTCTTCAACTGCCGACACAGCCCTTGGGTGTTCTTCTTGGCTGCAAAGAAAGATGAAATTAATGTTAAATAAATAACAAATTGAACTATAAAATACACACAAAAAACAAAAACAAAAACAAAAAATAAATTAAATTTATAAATTAAAAAAAAAAAAACTGGAGTATAAGGAAATCTATACCTGGCTGTGACCCCAACGCATCAGTGGATGTGGTGTCAGTGGTGCTGGCGGGCCGATAATGCCGCCTGGCGCTAACAGGCTACGCCACTGATGAAGCTGATGAAGCAGGCGCTTGGGACCCTGCGGGACCAACTACCAAGTGGTCCATCAGTGTTGGCGCAGTGGCAGCAGATGTCGGTTGAGCCGGGGGCTCCGAACTCTGCGTAGTCATCACCACCCTACGACGTCTAATTAGGTCTGACATCTGCACAATTTCATTAATACACATACAAATTAATAAAATATACGAATATTTGAAAGCACATACAATTTTATTAAGATTCTTGACCTAGGGTTTGCGAGTTCAGAGTATCCGGGACTCCGATCCAGGATCCGTCGAATCCTAGACGATCTTAGAAATACAAGGTACACCATACGTGACTTTGAGTTCGATCCAACGGTCCGAACATAACAAACCCGGAAATCGCACAATAGGCAAAATCCGTTCGAGACTCAAACGGTAACCAAATTCCAATCCGAAAACACCTACGCGCTCATGACAACTAGGGATTGCACTGGGACCCAATGCATGACTGCTACAGTAACCCACGCGCCACCACACGCGCGGGCAGCGCGTGGGTGTCCAAAGCGATACCAATCTCCAGAAAATTCTAAAAACTAAGGGCCGAGGTTCCTACCCTAGGTTCAAAACATCAATTGGAGCCACTTTTGTTCTCGGACCTACCCCAAAAAATGGCCAGAAGTGGCCGGAATTGAATTTCAAAAATCGGCCGAAACTTAGGGTTTCAACTCCACTGCCCTATTGTAACAATTACAGAAATCATACCCAACCATCAGCTAAAGCATCAAAAATAGGACAGAAACCATACATCAGTTGTCGGATTTGGTCGCCGGAGGAGAGAGAACGATGGCGGCGCAGATTCGGTGAAAACTGAGGAAATTAGGGCGGCTGGCTCGACGGTGACGGCGGGAAAGCTCCGGGGTACCACCGTTGTGGCGGGGCGGTCCAAAATCCACTGGGGTAGGGGGCTAAGCTGACAGCGGAGAGAGAGAGAGAGAGAGAGAGAGAGAGAGTTAGGGCAAAAAAACTAATATGGGGAAGAAGGAGGCCATCGCATCGTTTCTGAAATTTTATTCGATTTTGCGCAACGAACAAACAAACGCGTCACGCAAAATATTTTAATTGACTCTTGTGCGACGACATAAGTATAACTTCCGTCGCGCAATATTCTTAATCCGGCAAAATTTGGTATCAGGGTCGTTTTTGCGCTACGCATAACATCGTATTTCGTCGCGCAATGCTGTCAATCCGCCAAAATTTTGGGACTTAGGGTTTAGCGGAAGAGATTGAAAACTTTGTGCGACGCTGTCCTTATTCGTTGCGCAAATTTGTAATTCCGCCAAAATTTGGGGGTTAGGGTTTATTTGCAGACAGATTGTGCGACGAATATGGACAGCGTAGCGCAAGTCTGCTTTCTGTAAACTCGCAAAAAATTCTGACTAAGTGTCCAAGGAGGAAGAGGGTGAAAGGTGAAAGGTGAAAGGGCTGGCTGAGATTGCGCGACGACGAGGCCTGCGTTCGTCGCGCAAGACTGTTCTCTGCAGGCTTTGTGTGACCAAAGAAACTTCTTCGTCGCGCAATGTTGTAATTCCGCCAAAATTTGGGGTTTAGGGTTTAGGGTTTATTGGCAGAGAGATTGCGCGACGAATATGTACAGCGTCGCGCAAGTCTGCTTTCTGTAAACTCGAAAAAAAATTTGACCAAGTGTTGAAGGAGGAAGAGGGTGAACGGGCTGACTGAGATTGCGCGACGACGAAGCCTTCGTGCATCATTTTCCATTGAAGATTCTAAAAGTTGGTCAGCCACATTGTTGACGTTGTTGTCAGTTGGGTCTAGTTCTGGTATAGCATACACGTTCCTATGATCTATTTGAACAACTTTCCAACTGCTCCCGGCTTTAGGGTCATCTAGATACACAATTTGTGTTGCCATGTTTGCCAAAATGTAAGGGTCGTCATCATACCAAGTTCTGTTAATATTCACAGATAGTAAGCCATGGTCGATTTTAACACTTCCCGGCCTATTTGTGTTGCTATCAAACCATCGACACTTAAACATGATCACTTGGTATCGATCTTTGTAAAGCAATTGAACGACAGTTGTGAGTTTGCCATAGAAATCAATGTTCGTACTTTCGTCTCCACCTGGGACATGGACACCGCTGTTTTGCGTACACAACTTGTCATCTCGTGCAGCCCCCAAAAATTTGACGCCGTTAATATAACAACCCGAAAACAATTCAGCGCGAATCGGGCCGAACGCCAAGTTATATAACTCATCACTGTAAGTGGGGGAATTCGATGATTTCAACTTATTCACCTAATATAATACAAAACCATTCACATGTTAGTCTGACAAAATTAAATACTACAATTTATATTTGTCAAATACAAAACACTTATAACTTACAGAATCAAAAAACCATTGTGGAAACAATTCACGGTGTTTCTGGGCAACTAAATGTGATGGATGTTCTCGCTTCATCATCTCTTCATGCTCATCTAAGTATGCCATTATCTCATCACAATTGTTCAGTACGAACCAATGCGCTACCTCCATGTCATTTCTAGAAAACGACTCTCCTCGTCCAAGATCTCCAAAGGGCCGTGCGCTTTGGGCAAAAACAGAAAGTTTTTCCTTTCTCATACCTCCGTCATTATTGCGTTGAGGACGATTGAAAGCCGTCTCCACATCTTTTAAATACATTCCACAGAAAGTAAGCGACTCATATTGAACCCAAGCCTCTATAATTGATCCTTCGGGCTTTGCCCTGTTGCGTACACTTTTTTTCAGCTCTCCGAGAAGCCTGTCAAAATAAAACGATATGATACAAATTAGCAAGCCTGTGATAATGATGCATACACAAACGATAAGGATTATATACCTTTTTATTGGATACATCCAGCGATAGTTGACAGGACCAGCAAGCAATGCCTCTTCTGGCAAGTGAACCATCACGTGCATCATACTTGTGAAGAAAGCTGGAGGAAATATCATCTCAAACTTGCATAGGACTTGGACAATGTCATGGCGCAACTGAAACATGTCTGTCTTTCGCAATGTTTTTGCCGTCAGTTGGGAAAAAAATCTGGACAACAACATGATTGGCTTCACAACATCTTCCGGCAATAGATGTCGAATACCCACAGGAAGTAGGCGTTGCATAAACACATGGCAGTCATGGCTCTTCAGTCCAGTAAATTTACCCCCGTCAACATTCACGCAACGTGCGATATTAGAAGCATACCCATCAGGAAACTTTATAGACGATACAAACTTTAGAAACTCTTTTTTGTCATTCGGTTTCATAGAAAAGAATGCAAGATCCCTTCTAGCTTTATCACTGTCCCTGTTCATCCATAAACCCCTTCGTATGCCCATTCTTTCCAAATCAAGACGGGCTTTGATTGTGTCCTTTGTCTTGCCCTCGATATCTAGAATCGTGCCCACCAATGTGTCAAATACATTTTTCTCAACATGCATCACATCTAGATTGTGCCTCAATTTGAGTTTCGACCAATATGGGAGCTCAAAAAACATAGGCTTGTGAGTCCAGTTCATATGTGTAGAAGGTCTGGTCCGACTAACTGTTTTTCCGAACGGAGCAAAATCCAAACGGTTAAGCTGTTCCAAGATCTCATCACCGGACCATTCTCTAGGTCTGAGGCGACGCTCTGTGTTCCCGTCGAACTCTTTATCTTTTTCCCGCAACTTGTGGTCCCATGGCAACCATCTCCGATGACCAAGGTAACAAACTTTTCCCGCGTGCCAACCAGAAGTTACATCTTCCTTGCATACAGGACATGCCATATAACCCTTTGTGCTCCACCCAAAAACCATTGCATATGCTGGAAAATCATTCACAGTCCACATAACTGCTGCCCGCAAAGTGAACATCTTCCCAGTTAATTTATCGTACGTGCGAACACCGTTTGTCCATAAATCCTTCAGCTCATCAACCAGCGGCCTTAAGTAAACATCGATTGACCTCCCAGGATCCTCAGTTATCAAAACAGTCATCATCATGTATTTTTTTTTCATGCATTTCCAAGGCGGCAAATTATATGGGAATACGAAAATCGGCCAAGTGCTGTGGTGTTGGTTTAGAACCCCATACGGATTGAATCCGTCAGTGGCAAGTCCCAATCTCACATTTCGGGGATCAGCAGCAAACTCGGGGAACGTTCGATCGAACTCTTTCCATGCCTCCCCATCTGCAGGATGCCGCATCACATCATCGTCTACCCGTTTTTCCTTATGCCATCTCATGTCTGTGGCAGTATGCGTCGACATATACAATCGCTGCAACCTAGGTTTCAGGGGCAGATAACGCATGACTTTTTGTGGGATCTTAGTCGTTCTATTCTGAGATGTCATTTTGAACCTCGACTCATTGCATATAGGGCATGTATCCAACGTTTCATGCTCCTTGTAGAATAACATGCAATTATTTTTGCAAGCATGAATTTTTTTCATAACCCAATCCAAGACCATTCAACACCTTCTGCGCGTGTTTATGGTCTTTCGGCAAACAATTGTCCGTCGGAAGCATTCTCTTGAAAACCCCCAAAAAGTAATCAAAACACAGGTTCGACATACGATACTTTATTTTTCCGTGCATTAGCTCTACAATGGCCGTGAGAACGGAAAAGCTCTCGCACCCCGGGTATAACTCTTGGTTGGCATTTTTTAACAGTTTTTCATATTGTTCAAACTCCGCGCTGTCTATTGGTGTAGGCATGTCATCTTCCCTTTCGTGATTGATGTTGGTCGATGCAAATGGAAAAGCATCCTGTATAATATCCATGACTTGATCATTAGGATCCATAATAGGTTCAACATTGTCCATTCTTGTGGCATTTGAAGACGAAGCATGGTCTAATTGTTCCCCATGAAGGTTCCAAATGCTATATGTCTCAATCATTCCATTCCTTACTAAATGAAATCCAACATTTTCAATTGTCTCCCACAACGTGTTATTACACCTCCTACAAGGACATCGGATTCTAGTTGCACCCGGGTTGTGTCTACGTGCAAACTCAATAAAATCCTCGATTCCATCCAAGTATTCGTCTGCGCATCTATTCGGGTTCTGTATCCACCTTCTGCTCATAATTCCTGAAACCACAATCACAACATAACAATCACAACAACTTCATACGAAGTTATAATGTCACCTTATGCCTCCGGTAAGGGCCCTATCCCATTCGGGAATGCATAGTCCTGTCACGTAACCTACGGCTACATGAGATTAGATTTCAACATGGATGAATTTTGGCAGCATCTCGATACAGTTCTTGAGGTGGGCATAGGTATAAATACCTACGTACCACCCGAAGAACGTACCGAGATGACACCGAAATCTCCACAATCGAAACCTAATCTGTAGCCGTAGATTACGTGACAACACTATGCATTACCAAACTGTCCAAATAGTGGGACAATTCAAGAATTAATTGGACCGCAGTCATGCTTTACGCATCCATGTACGAAATCCAACTAATCTCAAACGGGAAACTAAATGTTACTAAACATACAAATAAAAGTACGAAGTTAATTTCAATTAACTTCGTACATCACAACACATTGTGCTACGTCACGCACAATTTAACAACATAATATAAATATAACTTCACAAAAAAAAATATACACATAACAAACTAACTTTAACATTTTTAATATATAAAACGAATAAAATACCTTGTCAATCGTTCTCCACCAATCGCTAATTACAAATATCCCTAACGAGAACAAAATTAATAGCGTTAGTACGAATTTACATTAATACTTATAAACTAACGACAAAAAATACTTACCTAATGAACGTACTGAATTTCCAGCAGAGGCAGCGGTAGAGAGGTTGAGAGAGAGGCAGAAAGGAAATTTTTTTGCTTTCTACCTCTGCAATGGCAGAATTCTGATATGAAGAAGAAGGACTTTGCGCGACGAAGCATAAATTTCGTAGCGCAAAATGCCGTCGCGAAAAACCATTTCTCCGTCTCATAAAACGAATTTTTTCGTCTCGTAAAAACTTGTCGACAAAAAAACTTTTGCGCGACGCATGACATTTTCGTCGCACACACTTTTGTCGCGCAAATTCTATATATCGTCGCGCAAAAACAAAAATATCCTTCGTTTTCTTACGCGACAATAAAAGCTTTCGTCGCGCTAAGTTGTCTTTTGCGACGAAACCTGTCGTCGCACGAGTTTTCACAGCCAATTAACCTCACCTTTACGCGACGAAGTGTCCTATTGTCGCGCTAGGTTTTCTTACGCGACGATTGCTCTCGCCGCGCAAGTGTTTGGCGCCAACAAAAAACCCGGGTTTTTTTCGCTCACTTTGCGCGACAAAGGTGTATATCTGTCGCGCTAAGAGATTTTGCGCTTCGAAAACTTTGGTCGCGCAAGTTTTCAATTTTTTGCACGACGAAACTTGTTTTCCGTCGCTTTATTGCATTTTGCGCAACGAACATGTATTCGTCGCGCAAATAGTAAAACGTAGTAGTGCATTGAACCTAACAACCCTAGATTTTGACTAATGGGAGCAATAGGCTAGACCAACCTACAAAAATGAAACGGTCCCTCCGTAACCAGTCATCCACAATATCAAATAAATTATTTTCGTTTTTGGTAAATTTACCAAGGGCTATAGTCATATGATCCTTCTATTCAACTACTTCAACCATTTTCGAACACCTCATAGCATTTTCCAAACGTTCGAGGCTTCTATCATTTATGTATTATTTGATTTCTCATACACTGCCCCTTCTTTTGAATGGGTTTCGAATAGAAAAATAATTTATTGGTCAGTAACCTGACCTAGTTTAATCCATGAACTCAATTCGGTTATCCCTTCCTATTCTTAATAACTGCCCGAACCATGAATTGTTTTATGATCCATCAATCAGATAGATGAATTTTAGTCTCAGATTTGATTTTCATATGCTTTCTTGTAAAACCATCATATTTTGATCTTGGAATAGAGTAGGAATATCTTGTGGTTATGGAGAGATTGAAGGAAAATTAAATTGAGTAATGAAGATATGTAGTTCGATGTGAACCATTTCGGTTTTTCTTTATAAAACCTAATGGGTCAACCCAATCTTTTGGTTTGGGATGAAATTTAAATTAGGTGACACATAAACAACAAAAGTCAAGCAGATCATGATAGAGAACTTCCAAGTAGAGGTTCCAAATTCGGATCCGCCATTAAGATGAATATACTTATTTCTTTTAGTTGTGTTAAGAAGCCCATAAAAAATTATGCTAATAATTTCGCACGTAATAACAACTTGAGTTTATAGAAATCAACAATACATGACCAATATTACACCAATATCAATTGAAACTGCTAGAGCCAGACATACCATTTCATGAGTCTTGGCCTTTATTATTTATTACATATATCAATAGTACTCCAAGAGATATTCAATCACCTCTTACAAACAACTCCACGGCCATCCTTCCCACTAGCACAATTCATATACTCAAAGCTCTCTGAAGAGTTGTTCTTAACAAATTCCCCACTAAACCTTGAAACCGCACAATCAGAGGCAAAGATACTAGAGGATGCAAATTCTTTGTCGCCACCCAAAACAGGCATCACCACACCCATCTTAACCCTACTCACGTAGTTGCTTGCATATGTTTGGCCCAAAACACCATTCACTTCCCCACTTAGGGCATAAAACTTGAAGCTCAAGTCAAGATGAGCAAAGCAATTCTCTTGTGTAACCCCATATTTATGGATCATGGAGTCTTTTTCTGTTATAGGCACCACCACTGCTTTGATCTTGAAGTTCCCTTCAGCTTCGATTTCTATCGAATTTGTGTTTTTCGTTCGTTTGATGCTGAGTGCTCCTGGTGATAAGATTGATTGCCAGTTAGCACCTTCGCTGTCCAGGAGGTTTATGGGTTCGCCGTCGATGGATAAGGAGAGACGGTCGTTGGAGCCATCCCAAATTGACGTGGTTTTGGCACCGATGAAGAGTTTGTGGTTTCCAAAGAGGATCCCTAAAGACTGCACCCAAGTGAAGTCCCTCTTGTTTTGGTTTCTCTTGCCAATGAAGTGGGCGTTGATGTGGAGATTTGGATCAGAAACTATGCAGAAGTCTTGGTCTTTCTTGCCATGGAAGTAGAAGGTTATTCCATCACCACCAATGAATCTGGGGTCTTGACACACAGCCCCTGGCCTGTTGCAGTCTGCAATATTATATTCATATATATTAGTGGTGTGTAATTATCAGTTCATTATGTGACAAAGTTTACTATAAACCCAGATTTATCAAAATCCATTCTAATTATTTCTTGCAGGGTTATGAAATCATTATAAACTACTTGTGCACACAATAAATAAATAAATTGTACACTAAATAAATAAATATAAAAGCTTGGCTAGATATGTTTAGACAACTCTAGCTTAATAGGATGTAGCAATTGATAATTTTTATACAATTAACACATTAACTGTAAAGGATGTTCAACTAGTATAGTCGTATAATCGTATTACTGTAGGAAAAAGAAAGGGGTTAGTGGAAATCACATTCTAATAAATTACATAAACAATAGGTTTTGTGAACTTACTGCAAACAGGACTGCATGTGACGCAGTCAATTTCACATTGCTCAGGGCAAGCACTAGGACATGTATGCTCTAGGCCATAACAATGAGGGTAGTTCTTGTTCTTGCATTTTCTCTTTTCTCCAGAGGTCTCTGAAGAAGGGGGAGGTGGAGGATATGAGGAAGGTGGTGTAGAAGTAGTGGGTGGTGGAGGTGATGGCGTGGAAGCAGGAGGTGTTGGAGATGAAGGAGTAGAAGTAGGGGGTGGAGGTGGAGTGGTAGTGGAAGGAGGGGGAGTAGGAACAACTGAAGGTGGAGGTGGTGGTGAGGGGTACGCCTTTGGAGGCGGAGGGGGTGAACGATGATAATACTTTGGAGGCGGAGGAGGGTGCCTACGTCTTGGTGGCGGTGGCGGTGGAGGTGGTGGTGGCGGCGGCGGCGCCTTACAAACAGGTTTGCATTTCTTACAATCCACAACACAAGTGCGGGGGCATGATGCAGGGCAATAGAGGTCTTTGTGGTAACACTTGTAAAACTTTTTGTCTTGGCACTTGACTTTCTTAGGCTTTGGATGAGAAGTTGCTGCCTCTGCCGCAACAAGCATCAAGAGGATGACCAAAAACACACCTAAGCGCACCATAGCTTGAGCCATTCGGTGCTGTATGTGTGTTTTTTAGCTTCGTGATTATGATTGCTATTGATGCTGGCCTCCCCTTTTATAAGGTCTTGAAAATATCAAACTCTGCATCTTGCTCACACTAAACGTAAAGGTGTTCTTTACTTTCCACTCCACTTGTTCTCTCACACGTGGGCACTCAAAAAGTCAGATTTTAGCTAGCCCTAAAATTAATGTAAATACTGGTCGGTATACCTTGGCGTACATGTGTTAATTCCACCCACTTATCCTCCTAAAACTTAATATATCAATGCATCTGCCATTTTGATAACCCTAGTTAGCAAATTCATGTATTATATGTATGCTTACTTTTTTTAAAGATATTTTTGTTTTCCATATAATTCTAAAAATACAAAAATGCACATTTTTTAATGCAAATGTATTATTCGCACATTTTATATGTATTTTGCACGTACTATTGAAAAAAAAATGATTATAAATAACAAAATTTAAATTCTTATATAATAGCCTAATTTTTCACCGTGTGTTTTTAAGAAATTTGCCTAATCAATTTTACATATGTATTATATCCGTCTCTTATTTACTAACTATGTTGATAATTTTAGTTTATAGGAGTAGAGATGTTCCAATTTAAAAAGAGTATTTACAAATCTATTTAATTTATGGTTTCGATGGGATTGACTGCCGACAAATTGCAAAGGGTCAATCACGTACACTTGGAATTAAAGGTAGATCCTATATATAAACAGGAGTGGAATAGGAAATTAATCCCCTTTTAGAGGCAGGCCAATGGCCATGCGTACGTCTTGTAAAGTTTCATCTTTTGGCAATAACCTTACCAACTTGCAAGATTTCTTAAGACTCCTTGTATAACTTTAAGAGACGTTATATAAATGTTGAGCTACGTTGCAGCTGGACCGGCTTTACCTGACCAGAGATTACCACCAAGGGCTGAAGCTAAGGTCTAAGATTTTGAAAATAACGAATTAGCCTACAGACTCTACCCATCTTTTAGAAAATTATTTCTGATTCCGTCCTTTTATCACGTATGTAATTCGAGATGGGTGTTGCAAAATGAGAAAAAATTAAATATGTAAATAGAAAGTGAGTACCTTGGATGAAATGAAACCCGGGTTGTGTACATATATACGTACGTAGTTACTAAAAAAAGAATTTCTTGGGTTTTCTTGATTATCAATATGTATATATGGTTACTGTAATGACCTTTAGTTTATAAATCAATCATTTAAAGACCTAGTCAAATGCAATAAATTAGACATGTACTGTACATGCCTCTTTTACTTGGGCATGCAGTATTTGAGAGAGAGTGGGTTTAGCTTCTTCTAATAGCTATGAATTTTATTTTATTGTTTTTGTTACCAAATAGCTATGAACGTGGACAAACTGAAAGTGAACTCAAACAAAATGTGAAGTGCAAGAGAAAGCAAGGACTTTGAACATTATTAATTGGGTCTTTGGGGCGGCATAAACGCTTGTTGCAGTAGGCATGATAGATGGACTCAATCGCAAGCCTACGCTAGCCTCAGCCTACGTGGACTCGACTTTACCACTAGAAGCCTAAACCCTATATTCAATTTTTTTTTTAATACAAGCGATAGTCTCTAAATTACAAGAGGTATGAGGATTTCTCACACTACCAAGGTGTCATATGGGTTCAAACTTCAAACCTTAGACCATTGGTCTGCAAGTCAAGACTCTTTTCTACTGGGTTAGACCACATTGACAATTCTGTTTCTTTTTTATTTATTTATATACAAGCGATATTTTTCTTTTGAAAATAAATTATGGTTATTATTGATGAACAAACAAAAGTATGGTGCCGAATATGGGTAAATCTTCTCTAGTGACTAAACACAACAACATGTTAAATTGATCTGGATAGAATCACATACAATCCAAAAAATGACTAAAATCCTCAATTAGCAACCAGAACCGTGGCTATTGATTTAAGGGGGAGTTTGTTTTTTTTTTTTGTTGTGGTGTAGCTGTTGCTTTGAAGGGAAGTTTGCCATTGCCTATCCCAAAAAAGGGGAGTAAACATTCTGACTTCAACTTTACTTACATATTATATTTCCAGTCATACATGCTTTCTACTGGTTATTTTTGGTTGTGCATAATTCAGGTTACCTTCTCTATTGCAAGTGGTCTTTTTTTTTTCTTTTTTGTTTTTTTTTGGTTAGGAATTCTTTTCATTCACTTTTAATTCGTTTAGGGGGACATTGTTATGACCAACTTTTGTAATTGGAGTTCTTGTATAGGAAATGCCAAAGGGGGAGATTGTTAGGACCATTTTTGTATATTGGCAATTTCCTATTACAAAAACATAGAGTAGGCTTTTGAGTGTAACATATATTTTTTAAGTGACATTCTGCAATCCTCGATCAATGTGGCTCAAAGATAATGCCAAGGTATGTTTTGCATCCATGCATTCATATTTGCACATTTGGAAGTTCATCAAAAGTGGTTGTCATATGTATAGGGCTGATATATGGTTTCAATCCTACATAATTCAGTGTCAGACATCGGTGAGTTTTGAACGATGATTTAATATGCTTTAGTTGGTGTTTATTTATGCATGGCTTCGATAAAAAGGTTCTTTTATCTTTTCAGCTAAGTACTTAGTTAAGTGGCTTTATTTATTTTAAAGAAAGACTATTTGTGCAAAAGCCCATTTTTGCTTCAAGTCTTTTTGTCTTTGACCTAGTCTTGTCTTGAGCGTGAAAAATAAGAAAGTAACTTCAGCCACTTTGTTCTTTGTGACTTTGAAAAGAAAATCACGAGAGAATATATATATAATTTCCACTCCTTCTACCAAGTACGGCATTAGCAATTGAAGAGCTTAGTTAGGATGGATGGAACTACCTCGAACTGGCTCGATAAAGTCTGGGAAACAACTGTAAGTAGAAGTTTCTATTATACAGGACTTTCTTTAAGAGAGTAGTGTAAGATTGGGGAGTCTAGTAGTGGAGGCTTTTTCGGCCTCCACTATTTTATTTTTTTAGAGAACTTTTGACCATTCATATTGAAAACTCATATGGTTTGTTCCTTGTTGGCCTCCATGAATCATCATCTTTTCATATATTTGTGAGTCCATGAGCATTATGCATGTTGTTGATCAACAATCGTGCCTTGAGGTGTGAGCAGCCGAGACCAGGGTTGTGTTATCTCTTGTTAAAAAGTAATTTATCAATTGATATAATAATTATGAAGAAAAAAAAAAAAAAAAGAAGTACCGAGTGTATAACCTAAAAACCCCAAAATTGATTGTGTTATCAAACCATCAAAGCACCACCATATTCCCAACCATCTAATCCCCCCCAGGCTCATGGCCGTCTCATCATGCATAATGGAATTGGAGATGGGCTGTCTCAGTTTTCATTCCTGCTACGCCACCAGGTTGCTAATATGCCTATATACATGGTCATAGTTCCAAATGAATAGAAGATGAGGCCGCTTGGCGTAGAAGCTGAAGAATTGCAAGCTTTAATCGCCTTCATCCAAATGAACAAGTCCAACAACAACATGTGGCAAAACCCATAAATTTTGTATGAAGAGGGTAAAATATGAAGGAACTTTTAATCCAAAATGGTTGCTATAGATACGGTGCGGCAAGGCAGCGCAACAGTCATCATGGTTGTGCGACGGAGCGGTGGCCGGTGGTAGAGAAGTGGAATAGTAGTGGAGTAGCAAGTCTGGTGCTGGTGGGAACGATGGTATGAGGGCAAGCTTGGTCGTTTAGGATTAGAAGTAGGGTTTTGATTAATTAAGTTTTAAGTTTTATAATTTTTCTTTGTAAAACAAAATTTACTAAATCATAATCCAAGTTAGAATTAATTAATTAAATATTTATGACGTGTTACGATGCCATATTATTTGGAACTTAAATTTGATGTAGAAATTTAGTGTCCTTAACATTATTGATAAATATTATATTATATAGTTATTGATTATATTATATCATAATAATACATGAGTATATTATATTATATCTATATATATAAAGCAAAAGACAGAGAATTGTGAAATATTCAAAAACTCCAAACATGTCCTTGATTAATGCAAACATTAAGAATTGAAATTATTAATTAAATGAGGATAATATGATAAATTCACACTATTTCATATTTTTAAAAATTACAATTAAAAGAAAAATCAAATAATAGATTATATTTTTATGGAACACAACTACCCATTATCTTTTTTTATTCTAAAATAAATTTAAATTTAAAACAAAAAAGCCTCTCTCAGGCGCGGAAGCACGTGCGGAGAGGTTAGTATTTAATTAAAAATAAATATATTACTTATTGGGTCGAGTATGGGATGACGATAACAATACCATCTACGACATGTCTTCGACTAGGGATTTTTAAAATTCAGGGATCCTGTGCCCGCCCTTGATTTTTCCCCAAAATATTCTCCCATTAAAATTCAGGGATGTTGTGCCCGCCCTTATGGTCGGATAAGAACTCCACCTGATGGGTATTTATGTCATCACTCATGAATGTTTGTCTGTGAAACCTCCCTCCCCATCATTTGTTTGGGGAGTGCTAGTAACTTTCTCTCTAACCTTTTCTTTTGGACCTTTTCCCTTCTTCTCATGACAAGTGTCACTTTCCTTACACTAAAAACAATGTCATTAATGCATCACACAAACTAGTTTTTGTTTTCCAATTTTACCCTTATTAAATGTATTAATTTTTTTTAAAATAACAAGCTAATTTTTTTTATGTAACTTTCTTAACACCTTGTTAAAAATTAAATAAGAAAATAAAAACTAAAGTTTTTTTAAATTTTAATTTTTCTAAAGAAAACGCGTGTTTTGTTAAAAACAAAATAAAGATGATAACAATGTCATGAAACAAACTTTATTTTTATTTTTTAAAAATATGACGTTTTTTAATGTTTTTTAATTTATTTATTTTTTAACAATGTGCTAAAGCAGTTATAACAAAATTTGAATAAATTGAAGGAAATATAAAAGCCAACACATTTTAAAAGGGTAAACTTGGAAAACAAAAACTAAATTGTGTTATGCATTAATAACATTATTTTTAAGTGTAAGAAAAATGACACTTATCATAAAGAGAAGGGAGAATATCCAAAAAAGAAAGTTAGAGAGAAGGTTGCTAGCATTCCTCCATTTGTTTTGTACTAAAAAACAAAACCAAAAATGATAGTAACGTGGTGAAATGGCATCGTTGTCATTTCCTCATACTTCAGGGGCAAAATAATCCAAACCGCTTCCCTTTCCCAGATGCGCGTAGAGGCCAGTGACAAAGATGTAGCACTTCCAGAACGCACAGAGCTCTCTCTGAAACTAAAAATGGCGTTCGCTTATCAGAAAGAGGTTTACTTCGTGGCTTAAATCACTCCATGTATGACCAGGTATCACAATCTCTCAGCCTCAGCTTCCTTTTCATATTTTCATATTCATCTTACTCTCAACTTTTATAAACTTTTTGTTTCCAATTTTGACAAAAACAAACACTTTCTTGCTTTTTAGGTTTTTTTTTTCTTATTGCTTTTCGGCAACATGATTTGTTGTTGTTTGAAATATTTTTCTTCTACTTTGTATAAAAAAAATCTTCTTGTAATGGAACAATAGGCTTCAGGAACATGCTTCCTAATTTTGTTTGTTTTTAGAAATTTTAGGAAACAACATTTCACGTATTTTTGACACAATTTGAATGCAATATCATAACTAATTTTCATCGAAATGTAAATTTAGTTGGAGATTTCGTTGGATTTTAGAACATATGTAGGCATGCATGAATAATTCATTCGCAAAAACATTGTACATAGGTGTGTATATTACTATATTTGCAAGTTTAGAAGTATGGGTTAGGAAAGAGGATGCTTCGTATATGGCAGTGAACTATTGGTGTACTATAGTTGGGGAAAGTTGTGAAGGAAGCAATTGGACCAGACTATGATGTAAGAGCAGTCACGTCATACTATGTAAATGCTCAAATCTGTTCTCTTAAATTGACATTTTACTTGTAACTCTGGCTACCCAAAATGAGATTTGTATTCATAATAACATCTTCTCATATTGGATATGGGTTCATGACTTTCCTTTATTGCCTTTTGCAGCAATGAGCAGGATGTTGATTCTCAGAGGCTCGCCGTTTTTGGCTGGTAAAATGTAAACAAGAACAAGCAGGTAATTATGACCTTCATCTGTTAATGAATTCAATTAATTTTTCTTTTGATGGTCATACGAGGAACCCCATATCATGAATGTATTGTCTGTATTTGATGAGTATCAGAGATAAGTATTTATGGAGTCTGCTCTTATAATTGCCCCTCATTTCTAAATTTTAAATTGAGTTTCCTCTTAAAGATATTCAAATAACATGCATACAATTTATAAATGGTTATTTTGTTGTTTTCTATGACTGTTAACTGAATGATTCATTATGCCGAATTACGGATCTCATTTAGATTGCAGATTTGGGTTTTTGTTTTAGGTAAGAAATTATATCATTCACCAAAACGACAGTTTATATTAGAATTATGTGGTTAATTTGCAAGATTTAGCAGAACCCTCACAATCCAATAGACTTTTGATCTAAATTGGCTGTGTCATTGAAACTTGTACTCATCCATCCCCCAACAAATAAATTTTTTTTTCCATATTTCTCTTGTGATCTTGACCTTGTATTGATTTTCATTTCTTTGTACTATTCATTTTAACTTGATAATTCTGGTAACAATATAGTTCCTTTTTAGATGATTGACAGTGTATCCTGACTAAAAAATACTAGTCATATGCTAGCGTTTGGAGCCAAGCTATAGACTAATGTTAGTTCAAAGAAAACAAATACTTCAACAAATATGCTTTTTTTGTTCCATTTTCTTACTTTTATGTATGCCAAAATTTCCTTAGGTGTGTGTGCGCTTGCTTTTATTTTATTTTTTATCCTTTATTTGTGCCCACTTTAATTCTATATTTGTTCTGTTTTTATTCATGTTTGATCTTTCAGTTGCTTGTAGGGCCCTCTATGGGCTACGAATGAAATGTTCCAACTATTAGTCTTAGATTTGATATTTAGGAGCATGCCTGAAGCCCTTTTTTCCTGTAACATGTAGATCAATTTTCCAGGGTTATAGCCTTCGGTAAAAATAAAAAAAAAATATTGGTCGGAAAGTTTATGAAAATTAATTTCAGTCTAACATTCATGTTTTGCGAAAGTATTTGGTAGTTCATTGGATATTATTTCATAGATATCATCAAACATGTGGATGCTAGCACTTGTAATAGGTTGAAAGAAGAATTTCACAGCTAAAACTTATCTGATTCAATGACCATGACTGCATAATTGATTGGTTTATAGTCCCATAAAAGCAGTTTTAGGTAATTTAATGTTTTCTATTTTATGGCTTCATGCATGTATTCCATATGTATTCTGTCTCAAGATGATTGCATAGTTTCACTTCCATGAGTTTGTTTTATATTATCCCTTGGATTGATGCAAGACAACCCTTATAATTGAATGCTGGAGTTTTCCTACACTGAACATTGGTCTCTAGAACTGCAGTTTGTAAGATTTATGGATGGGCATTAAGCTAAAAACTCAGTAAAGCAATATAGAAGTTAAATCATGAGAACAACAAAAGAGTTGTAAGAGAAAAGGATAGGATTTTTACTAGAGCACTGTAATCTTGTTTATGAATTAGTGAAATGTCACCGTTGAAAAAGATGTCTAAGTTGCAGAGAAATACTGGTTTTAGAATTTAAGTATCTTTTAAAACATTTGCTTATATATTCCCAAATTCCTATTCAAATATGGAAATAGCTTATGGTAGCTACTTTATTAAACTGAGACAAGAATGAGTTTGACAAAATTTATGATGGAACATCCAGTAGTTTGAAGCTATAGCCTAAAGGGTTGGGTGCATTATGATTGGTGTTTTTCTTTTGGAAACCTTTAAAGTTTGTTTTGTTTCTGACTCAGCTATTTTCCTTCATGGGGTTCCTTTGATACTATTTATGACAGTAGACTAACGTTTTGGTTTAGGGTAACAGAACATTCAACTTCAGTATTTTGAAGCTTGTTGTATTTCTCATTTCAATCACTAGTTGAATCGAGCTAGAGGCTTCTCCCCACATTTTTTATTTTATTACATCACTATTTAGTGTTTTACGTGCAATGTGATTTTAGGTCATCAGATCATAATTTTGATCCAACACTTGGTGCAGGCACTTCATATAGCTCAATGCATTTATTTGCAAAGGCATGATAGCATATATTCATTATGGTGATGAGCTGGGGATGGTGCATATAAGTAGATTATTAAATGATGAAACTTTCCTAATTGATAGCAACTCTGAAGAAGCAAGTTATTGCTAACCTAGAATGACTGAAAAGTAACATACTGGTAAGTTAACAAGAAAGATAATGCAGGAATATCTTGGAATTGAAATTTATGAGGGATGGTAAGAGGAATCTGATTCCTTAATGGGTTGATACGTTTCCGTTTCATCTCTAGTAATGAGAATGATATAATAATATAATATTCATCTGTGCAAGGCAATGGTTGTCATTATTTATTTATCTGAATTTGTCTGCTTAAGGTTCATGTTCCTTGCGGTTGCAACAGATTCCAGAATATTGTTACTTTTCACAATGTTTTGCATTCTGAAGAACATATATAAACTTTACCGTTTGTGACAGAATTATCTTGATTTGGATTCTGAATAGATCATGGAGCAAAGGGACAGTGTCTGCATGAAGAAATTGAGTTTAGTGGCTGTGATTATGATGTCAACACCGTACTTATAAAGCAATTAGATTTTGTAGAATAAGGGCAAAAATGATGTACTGATAAAGCCAGACTCAGCATTGTCTTAGTTCCTTCCATCTCCCATATTGATGTGCAACCTGGATCTTATCTTTTCAACCCACAATCAAATGCTAGTGTAGAAATCTAGTCCAAGCTGATGCGTTGTTAGAAATGCGCACGAGTTGCTGAACTTAAGAAGTGTGCAGTCCATTCTTGTTCAACACCTATAATTAAACTTGGCATTATACCAAGTATTGGTTAATGAGGCATTAGTGAATATAGTTAATGCTGCAGCATATATAGAATACTACAAAGATAGCATATCCAGCTCAACATCTCCTATTATATTTCCAAATAAGAAATTTGTCGTGTGATTCTCACTGTTCTGCCATGTGGCATGGAGATTGAAAGAACGCAGCTGCTACCATTCAAAACATACTGATAGGGGTCTACTTGAGAGCGTATAAGGATTGTTATCAGTTACCAAAGATTAGCAATTACCATATTTGAACAGAATTATTGATTAACAAATAGAATTTCTTTTCAATACTTTTTATTTATTTATATATTTCCCTGAAGTTGTCCATAAGGAACTTTTAATAAGCCTATTGCAGTAATTGCATACTGGATGCAATGGAACAGATCTGTGTTAGGCACCTGAGTTTCTTTTTCCGTTTCGGATTTTCCTAGTTAGGGCACTGATGAATCCATTTTGTTAATTGATTACTTTGTTTCTATCTGGAAAAGGGAATTGATATCTACCATAGAGCATTTTAGAGTTTACATGTTTATGAGTTTTCTGATAATGAAAAACTAAACTTAATGATACTGGCTGTTGCTTTAGAAAATTTAATGTTTTAGTGTTGGTTAGATTTTATTTTTAAAGCTTGATTGACTATATAAAATATCATATATAATCTTTTCTTAATCACACAATTGATTATATATGAAATGTGATATTGCTATAGATAATTATGAAACAAACAAGGAAAGTATTTGTTTTGGCATTTGCCTGTGACAGTGGCATAAATGTTAATTCATTCATTATATGTGTGAAATCCATAAGACACCATGCTAAACTCACTCCAGTCTGGTGCACTTTGTTTTTATCTGGAACTCATTCCTATAAACCACCCACTGAAGCATGGCCCTTCTCTCCATCGGTTAAAAACTCTCTCTCTCTCTCTCTTCCTCCCCTCCTCTTCAATCAATTAGGTTTTTTTACTGTTGCATATCTGAAATGGCTTTACCAATTCTGAAAGGACTTCTCAGAGGATATGTGCAGTCACTCTTTAATGAGGTGACAGATTCCTGATCAAGTGTTTTCTCATTTTGTTTTCTGCATTGTGGTATTTATTGTGTTGTAAATGAATTTTGGTGTTTCTGGATGATAAAGGAATACCATTGTTGTTGCATATCTTCTTAGCTTGTTCAAGTTATTTTGGGAAGTCTTTCCACATATAAATGTTCCATAGATATTCTGGTTGTGGGGTTTCAATAGATACATTGAATGTCACAGTGTGCTTAATTCAAGTTAATCTGTATTTGTATGAGATGCGGCAGATTTACTAGGTTCAGTAATGTTTGGAGAGTGCTTATTTGCTTTTCTAATGTGGGTTAATCTCATTTCCTGCAGGGTATCGTGAATAATCAGTTTTCACAGATTCAGACCTTGAAGAGTGATGCAGATCCTGATTGTGCTGTGCGGCTGATCAATATATATTTGCTTGATGTTGAAAGAATGTTATCAGAATTGACAAGCCTCAGGTACCCCTGTATCCCCAAAAGAATTAAATGAAGTTTAAGTTATGGTAGCTAGTTTCATGGCGTCAGTGAATTATCTCTCATTCTTGGTACTGTATTTGCAGTGATTTACCTGATGTTGATTTTTCCAAATTGGCTACACTGGCTCGCAGTATAGAGGAGAAAAGCTCATTGTAATGTCATTTTGGATTACCATTGAAATTGTCTTAACTACTTGATAAACATTTGAATGAGTTTGCAGGTTTGATCTTAGACGCGCACACACACACATACACTCTGATGAGTTTGCTCTTCTGCATGTCTGATCTTTTACACACACATGACTTACATGCATCTGCACATAAATATGTTCTCTGAAGAATGAAATTGTACAAAAACAAATATATGAACTAATAAATATCTTTTTGCGATTTCATTATTTTAGCTTCCTTTTTATCATTTCAATAGCATCATTACCATATAAATCCTAAAATTGCTAGGGTAATGGTTCCGTCTGACACTATCTAGATTTTCTGTCACATCTGCATAGTGAATTACCTAATGTGGAAGTTGAGTATTTAGTGTTTTTGTTGCTGTTCTGGATGCAACAAGACATGATTATGACCAAGGGATATTTCTCTTAAATGTCTGTTCTTCAGATATAATTGTCACCGCCAGGCAGAATGTTTTGCTTTGTTACTTTTATATGCTTTTATTTATCTCTTTAATGAACATGTCATAAAATTAAGGATATATTGCAGAGGATCTGCACATCACCTGAAGAACTGGTAATAATTTCAACTCCTTGATAACTTTGAAGTGCCCCTCATATCCAAAAATTTGGAAACCCCATTAACTATGCACACTACATATGCATCAGTGTCATGGAGACGATGTGCTGTCTAATTTATATTGGAAAATCCATGTTCCGACACCAGAAATTTTAGCGATACAGATAATCATGAATACAATTAATGGGCAATAACTCTCTCTCTCTAACGTGCACACTGATAGACATGCATGCACCTACGTAGTATGGGTACAGACATAGGACAGGTTATGACAAGATAACGGCACAATGACAGCAAATCTAAAAAATTTAGGACATGGACATATTTGTAAATAAATTTTTCACTTAGAAATTCATCTAATCTGGGAAGAAGTAGTATCTTATTTTATGCGGACGCATGTTTGACGTGCGTCATCCAAGTGTCGTGCCCAACACATGCCAGAGACAAACATCTTTATCATCTAGAAGTTTTCGTGCTCCATCAATGCTCTGAGTTCCAAGCACATATTCAGATCAAGATCTAGGGTATATGCAAATATGTACCATAGATCATTTTGATTTCATATTGTATAGTTGACCTTTTGAGAGATGAATACTGCAATTCTTAATGTTTTTTTTTTTCTTTTTAAGTAATTATGGTCATTGCACGAAATTTATGAATACTTAGTTTGGGCGTCATTTGTTGAGTTATTATGAATGTGTTATTTAAAGTATCAGCTGTTCAACTGATATTCTGGTAATTAGTGTTGTAATAAAATGATATCTTTTTGTGGTGAATGAATGGTAGCGCAGACTGCAGTTTGAAATTTTATTTTCAGTTCTGGAAGTTTGGAGGTTAATCTTTCCAATCTCTTTCCAAGTCGGAAGTTTATTTTCGTTTCTTTTTAATCTCTTATTGCAGAGTTGGTGCGGAAAATGTGAGAAGTGCATGTGCTGATCTCATTCAGGCTTGCGAACGGATGCACAAGCAAAAGTTAGCATTCTCTCATTCATCCATTTGTAATGTGAAATCTACATACAACTATTATTGCATGTTGTACAACTTATATATATACAGAGAGCTTCAGTTGAGGGATCTTATTTGACGGACACCCTCAACTGAAGCTCTCTGTATATCAGTCCCCTTCAAGATATACACGGTGCTTGAAGATATATATATATATAGGGGGCGGATCCATGGCACCGCAAATTTGACACAAGTTTTGACACAATTTTTTAACCATTAGATTAGGCTACAATGAATGGTTAAGATTAAACAAATTAATTCTTTTTCTTTAAATAATTATTTGTTTAAATTAATTTTAATTTACTTACTATAATATTTTATCTCTTCATTTATGTTTTCCCAACTTCCTAAAAGCATTAACATTTTCTCTCACGTCATCTTCTTTCTTCATGCCTTTACTTCTGTTTTTTCTTCTTCTTCCAAATCTTCTCTCTGCCTTTGACAATTTCTCTATCACTACCGGCACTAAACAAGAAGTAGCTCTTCTCCCTCCCATATTTCACATGTTAGCCATTAATTTTTTCCCCCTAAGATTTCAATCAATATAATAAATAAATGGTATGATCTAATTCTCTGAGTATGATTTTTTTTTTTTCTGATCCTTTTTTAAAAAAAATTTGTTTGGGGTTTGGTTCAACTACTGTCTTTCTCTATCTCAGCAAAATTTGGAGAGGTTTATCTTGCAGTCTTGTATGTTGGTTCTTTTGTTATCTTGAGCTTTGAGTCTCTAAATCCTTGGATTACTTTCTATTCGAATTTCTTTTTCCTCTTACATTTGTGGATTTCTTAATGTCTTTTACCATGAGAAGTTCAAGTTCATTCTCAAACAGTTTAGCATCTAACTGCAGCAAAAAGTATCCATAGCTTCTTAGCACAATTAACAACTAAGATTTTCAAACAATCTCCAGAATATTTAGCGAAAATTGCAGGAAGTGTTGGAATGGAAAAATCTGGAATAGATCCTTGCGTGTTTGGAGATCAACTCAGAACTTTTTTTCCAGATAAAGGAAAAAAAAATTAAATAAAAAAAAAGTTCAAACTCAAAACGTGAGAATAAATGAGATTGGAGGAGATGGAGAGATTTTAGCCTACATTTATGCTACCTTGAAAAGTGGTGAGTTTAATATTTTATTTTATTTGTTATGTTATCGAAATAAAATAAATAAATAATAAAATCACATTTAATCTTTGCCCTTGAAAGTGCTTGCATCTAAAGGCTATAAAATTGTGTCAAAACTTGTGTCAAATTTGTGGTGCCACAGATCCTCCCCTATATATATATATATATACACACACGAAACATTCAATTGAACCCTGAGGTCTGATGTTCATATGGTTTAAAGGCTCCATTTGGGTGGAGTAAATTGAAAGAAAGGATATGGATTTGCCAACAAGAGGATTTGGATTTGACAACAAGACTCACTTTGCAACAAAAACTAGAAAACATTAGAATGGAATGTATTTGAAATAACTAGATGTAGTGCAAATGGATTTGAAATAACTATATGCTAGGGATCATTTGAAATTTATTTCTTTGTTTTCTTTTCTTATTCAAATTTTGGCATACATGGATTGTAATAGTCTAAATAATTTTTTATTTATCTTATAATGTTATCTAAATCCCTAGGCTTGGAATTACTCCATCCAAATGGGCCATGAGCTCTAAGATTTTTCTTCTTTCCTGTTCATCAGATAAGTGTCAGCTGCCAGTTTATTAGCTGCCTGGATTAGTATCTTCTTCACAATACCTTGTAGATTCCCTGAGATTAATTATGGGAAAGTTTGTCAACATGGATGATACTTTATATTGAATTTTTTGTTCCTAGGTATTCATCTGAATGATACAGATTCTCTTGCATGTTTAATACTAATGTAGATTATTTTTTCTACAAGTCAATCTAAGTATTCCACATTTCACATAATTTTCGAATTTTATCTAAGATCAATCCTTTCGAGCTGTATATTCTTTGTGCAATATTCAAGTCAAAACTCAATTGTCATCTTTAAAATTTTGGCACACATCTCATATTGTGGACATTTTCATGTTAGGTGCAACTTATATTGGCAGTTACATGTCCTTGTTTGTGTATTAACTTTCCTTTTATTGTCTACCTTTATTCTGGACATTGAAGGAACTACTGGCTTTTATCTATATGATGAAAATAGAAAGGTTCCTTTATCACTTATGAAGAAAAACTCATTGTTGTGGTAGTTTCTTCTGTCTATGCTAAGCCCGTTTACTATATACATAAGCAAGATATTGACCCCTCTTTTGATGTTGAAATAAATGTTTTGTTTCAGTTTCCTCCGAGCCCTAGGTTGGATAAAGAATGAATTCGCTCATACCCGAAACAAGTTGGACTCCTTTGTTCAGGTACTCCACAATGTTGATTTTGCCATCTCCCTGTTGACTATATCTTTACTTGGCAAGAACTTTGCATATTCTTCATGCTCTTGTTCTTGAGAATAAATGATTTTCTTCTTTGACTGTATTGATTGTCCTTTTGAGAGGAAAAGTGTGAAGCTTTGACTTGTGAAACTGAAGGTTTGCAATAGGTGCATTAGTTGTTTTGTTTTACAGGTGGTGAATCCACATAAGCGCCCTTTATTTTGTCTAAGATATAGTTTTAAGGAAAGAGAATGAAATGATACGGCCCTGCTAAGGAAAGGATATTCTGTTACAGTTTTGTTAAGCAATATTGTATATCCTAATATATGATGTTACTAATACATTAGGTCTTCTGCAGCAAGCAAGGGTGGAGCCACCTTAGGCCCCGCGGGGGGGTGGTGGTGTACACGTGCCCCTTCTGACCCAAGGTGGTCCGCACAAATTTCTAATCAAGTTTATACAAAATTGTGCAAATGTTCTTAGGTTTAGTAGTATAGTCGCCCCCTTGAAAACAATTGCTCCCTCTTTCCTCCCTTCGGCCAGTTTTCTTCCTCTGCCACAGATCTGTAGTATAACTTAAGGGCTTCCTGTTTCTCCCCAGCACCCCTTATATCTCTGGTTAAATTTTTTAGTGATTCTTTGATTCCCTGGGTTAAAACTTAAAAGACTTTTCGATTCAGTTTTGGTACTGCCCTCGTTTTGTTTCTGGATTAATTGGTTATATACCATACTGAGGTATAGTTTATGAGCAATGGACGTTCAACAAATCCTTTGCTAGATTTAAGTCAAAATGGTTCTGTCATGAATTGTTTTCTCTTTTCGATATTCACATGGATAAGTAATTTCTTTCTTATTTTTTTGAGTACTTGCTTCTCTCAAACACATTGGTACAGATGGAGAGGAGGATTTTCAGAGTCGAAGGCAGAGAAGTGAAGTAGAGAGAGCTTGTGTGCAGTCAAATCTCCTCCAAGAGTGAGAGCGTCATAAGGATGTTTGCTTTCTTAGAATAAAAGTACTAGACGAAACTCTGCTGCGGTCTTTGTACTTGTTGCATCTTCACTTGGAATGCTTTTCTATAATAAAAGGGAGCATTGTAGCTCGCCACATTAACCAAAGATGCATGCTCACAACCATCCTTAAATGGTGTCACCTGTCCCATTGTTTTTTTATGAGAATAAAAAAAGAAATCGAAAAAGGGCCCAGAGCCCATCTTCCCCTCCTTCCTTTTTTTTTTTTTTCCCTTTCCCTTCATTCCCCCCTCAAATGGTTTACTAGTTGAAAGCCCTACACCAAAATTCAAAATTAAATGCAAACTAGCCTAACTACAAAACAATAAAATCTTGTTAAATCACAAGTAAAAACATGAAGAAATTCCTTGGAATATTAAGCTTTAGACAAAAACTGACGCTGCAATTGGAACTCCAAACGGCAGCAATCACTTTGTAGTAATTACCTAAACAAACTGCAAGTCTTAGAATAGTAACACTAAGAAATTCATAAACAGAAGATAATGACATTCCACTTTGACAAAATACATTCTGCACCAGCTATAAGATTTTCCAAACCCAACGCCATCTCTCTTCATTCATATACTACCAACATGGTTAACTATGACAATATCATCAATTTATTTATCCATGATCATATACTTTGTTTTGCGATGAATGTGAAGACAGAAGATAGAAGAAAAAGAAAAAGGTGGATAGATAAATAGATGGAGTGACTTACATAGTTTCTGCTGCTCCAGGGAGGCTGTGTTGTAACGTTAAGGGTTTGAGTTGTTTGAACTCCTTCTGGCGTGTATTTTTAATTTTTTTTAGGGTTTGAGTTATTTTGGAATTATAGTAAAGTGGTAAGGGTATTTTTGGAAGTTAATAAGAGAAAGCAGGAATGGGAATCGTATCGACTAATCCCCCCTAGTCGATCTGATACCTAGTTTTGAGGGAATGTGATTACGGATTTTGAGGTGGGGCCCATTTATTTTTTCATTCCTGATTGCAAGTAAACGCAGGGGAAGTCAGGAATGGAAATCATTCCCTTTCCTCCCATACCCATTACTGATACGTAAACATGCCCTAAATGAGATGTCAAATTAACCTGGTCGTACGACCATTTTGACATCTCAGGTCCTAGCTATTGGCTCACCTTGACAATTACTAGTTTCTGTCTTTATTACTCTTTAGAGAGAGAGAGAAGCCAACAAGGAAGTGCAGTGCAGTGTACTCTTCTGTTTATAAAATACAGAAGAGTTTTGCCCTTATTTTATTTTTTGCATCGATAACTTGTTTCTCTCTTGGAAACATCTCAAAAACATCAATAAAATGTCTGATTCTTTGCTGGTCTCTACTGTTTGTTTTTTCAGATATTGATGCTAAACTACTGGACACATTCTCAAAACTTGAAAATGCACAATTCTATTTGTCATTTTCGTTTTCCGAAGCAGTTCTTCAAAAACGATTCTGTTAAATGTTATAAAACGAGCCCTATTCTTCCCCCAGATCGTGTTAGTGGTTTGAGAATGGGGTTATGGCAGCTGAACAAAGGGTAAATAGGGGACATTGCGCTTGAAAAAGCTTTGTAGCCTTGCATGTTACGTTCAATTTTTTCAATTGATTAAAAATTGAAATCGTTAATGTGCCTTAATAAAAATTGAAGGACCTATTTGAAAACCATTTCGTTTTCAATTTTTTTTAACTTTTTTTAAAGTAAAAACATATTTCATTTTTGTTTTAAAAAAAATTAAAAGTAGGTTTCAAAATCACTCTTATTTATGAAAACAACTTTAAAGTGTTTTTAGTTTTTCCCCCCTTTCTCATTTACCAATTTATATAAGCACATATACATTGCACTCAAGTTACCAAAACTTTGTATTTGGGACCTCTCGACTTGGACCTGACCGCTCAACTCTTGCATTCGACTGAAGATCCAATTCGAGCCTCGAGACCTCTAGATCCAAAATTCACCTAACTCCAAAATAATTCATTGAAAAACATTACACAGTCTTTGTAGCATGCACTTTCATTTTATGACTTCAAATTCACAATTTGACTCAAAAAGGATTTCATTTGCAAGTTTCACATAAAACTGAAAACAGTTACCAAATAACTTTTAAATTGTTTTTCGTTTTTGATTTTGAAAAAAAATCAAAATCAAAATTGACTACCAAACAAGTTTTATGATCTCAATTCTTTCTTTTTAAATTAAAACTAAAAACTAGAAACTAATAACTGAAGTAGTTAATAATAGGGACCAAAGTTTTGACATAGATTGGGATGGATGGTGTGTGCAATTTTTTTGCCTTCAAATTATCCTGGGTTTGTCGATATGGACGGACCAAAAATTACAGGGTAAAACCGTCAATTCAACGTTACAAAATAGACACGCACAGCAGCACGTACATCCACGGCGTCGGAGGCCTTATCCTCTTCAGTTCTTCTGCCCCATTGTTTTTCTTCCTAGCGTTATACTAAAATGGCAACCTTACACTTACACAGCGTCCTACCCAATCCGACGTCCTTCAAATCCACCAAGGCCACAACTTCAACTCGGCGCAGGCTCCTAGCGAATTCGGTCAGGTGCGCCGAGGCAACTCAGGTCACCGGCGAGACCCAGCGAGTCACAGTGAGAAACGGGAACGATTCCCTGGACATATGCCGAGTCCTGAACGGAATGTGGCAGACGAGCGGTGGTTGGGGAAGAATCGACCGAGACGACGCCGTCGAGGCCATGCTTCGCTACGCTGATGCTGGCCTCTCCACCTTCGACATGGCCGACCACTGTAAGTCATATAATGTCAATCAAGCCCCCAAATTGTCTACATTTTTCCGCCCAGGTCTTATGTGCATACGTGGGTGTTTTTGATTGGGTGGTCTTGAAATATATCTGATAGGTTGTTAAAGTCGCGCTGCATTAGTCATCCACGTGTGGTTTAACAGTATTGCCCTTAGATGATGTGTGTATTTACAACAAAGGGGGTTATGCTTGTGTGCAAAAATGAAATCAATGGAGGAGAGCTACACTACATATGAAAGCTGATAAGATAATACTTGGTTGTATAAAATTTATGTAGAAGAAGAAAAACTGTGTTTTGTTTACATAGTTAGGCTTTCCCATTTGGAAATTGGAATGGCAGAGTTGTTGCACCATAATTCTTTAAGCAAATTCACCTTTAGTTCCATCAAGAAAACAAGGACCAAAGGAATTCAAAAACTCAGTTGGAGGCCGGTTCAGGGTGTTTTAACTGAAGACATCCGACGGGCCGTGGTTAAGAATGGCAAGGATTCATTAGACATATCCCGGGTTGTGAATGGGATGTGGCAGACGAGCGGTGGCTGGGGTCGAATTGATAGAGACAATGCAGTTGATGCTATGCTTAAATATGCTGATGCTGGACTCACCACTTTTGATATGGCAGATATATGTATAGCACTCAATTATCAATAACTTATAGTGTGTGTGCGCTGATTGCATATCCATCGTGATTTAAGTTGTCATCTTCCCATTTCTGTCTGTCACATTTGGACTTATATATTACACTTTTGCTGAGATAATTTTATGATGGTGACATAAATGGTAGTGAGGTTCTCCCTTCATTCAGAGTTATTGAAACTTTTTCTTGTGAGTTTGGACCTCAATTGCGCCGTTACAGAGCATTTTTCTATTTGTTTGATGGTGGCAAATAAGTTTATCATTTCTTTTTTGTAGTCCTTTCGTTCTGAATCTATCCCTGGCAGTTAATACCTTCTTAAAGAAAAAAAAAGAAGAAATAATTGTGAGTTTATTTCCTGGAGTTTATAGTTTGGCTTTCTGCAATTTGTAGATGGACCGGCTGAAGATCTATATGGCATCTTTATCAATCGAGTTCGTCAGGAGCGTCCACCAGAATTCTTGGAGAAGGTCAGAGGGTGAGTTGCTTCCACTTAATAGGTTGTAAATTACTGGCCGGCTATTGTTAGGAGTCTTCAGCGATTGCATAGAGCAATCATTTTCGCATCTTTGCTTGCATGCATAATAGACTGATTAACGTTTCACTTACTATGTTATATCTGAGTGAGAGTGTAGAATTGGAGAGTTTTACAATTTGTTTTCCCTGCTATATTGTGTGCTGCAGTCTTACAAAATGGGTGCCACCACCTGTTAAGATGACAAGTAGTTACGTAAGGGACAGTATAAATGTTTCACGGAAGAGAATGGATGTGGCTTCCTTGGACATGCTTCAGTTTCATTGGTATGAATTCTTTTTCTCAATGCAAGATGTTGTCGCAAACCTTTTGTCAAGTGGATTTTCCATTTGTTGTTAAAGTATCAATATGTGTTGATATTCAAATTTGAACCTGTAAAAGGGTCATGCTCCAATTGGAACCAAAGTTTTAAACTTGAGCAAGTTTTGATTATTCCAAATTAGTTGTGTTTTGCCCAAATTGACTCAAATCAGCTTACTCCATTTGTTTCTGAATGGAAAGAAATGTTGCACCATTTCCATTTGTCAGGTATATCCCTCATTGCAATGGCAGTGAGTTTTCATTATCATACTAGTTATGCTTGACGTAGGTCAAGAAGGAACATTTTTTCCAATATCAGATTTATTAGTTGTGCACTAACCAGATATTGAAATATCTTGCTGGAACCATGTCTTTGATTTTTGCATTTAATCATTGGCAAACCTTATCTACTAAGTTTCACTTTTTAAAAAAAAAAATTATAACAATTAACCCAGTTTAACATCAATAGTTTCCTGAGACCTGGAGTGCAATGATCACTGCATTAGCTTTCAATTTTATGTAAATTGTCATTTGCTTAACAAGGAAACTCCATTTGAATTGACCATCACATCGTGCACATTGTTTGACTAGTTGCTCCACTAATTCATTCCCAGATTTATCTCACCTGCTACCATCTAATGTATTGCCTATGCTTTCAACTACACTCTTTACCACTGTAGTTTGTGTTCAATGTAATGCATTTCTACATTGAATTACACTTACTTGAATACACCTAAAATTCAAATATTTTTAAGTGAATGGCTTGTGAGGCTAAATTTCTCTTTCTACTTGAGATAGGTGGGATTATGCAAATACCGGTTACCTTGACGCACTAAAACACCTCACAGATTTGAAAGAAGAAGGTAAGTGTATGACACTAGTAATTTAAAATGAAAATCTTGGCCCACATTTCAAGGTTTGATTGCATTACTTCAGCTACTGGTTTGCAGGTAAAATTAAGACCGTTGCCTTGACAAACTTCGACACAGAGAGACTACAGATAATCCTGGAAAATGAGATTCCTGTTGTCAGCAATCAGGTATATGCTTCATACACTCTATTTATTTGAATTTTTTCATATTGATATGATTTGCATCTCCTTATGCTTTATTATCACGTCCATATTACAATGTAATCAGGTCCAACATTCAATTGTTGATATGCGTCCTCAACAGAAAATGGCAGAGCTTTGTCACCTTACAGGAGTCAAACTCATAACGTCTCTCTCTCTCTCTCTCTCTCTCTCTCTCTCTCTCTCTCTCACACACACACACACACACACACACACACATACAGGTGCACACACTCACACACACAAATGCACAATGCACAATGCACAATGCACAGGACGATTATAAATGGTCAATCATCCACCACAACATGCTCTTTGCATCAGCTCTTATCTTAGCTGGGAACATTTCTGTCATAATCATCTCCTTAACCCTGGTGGTAAGGAATTGTACTTATCCCAAAACAAATAATGATCCTTTGAAGGAATAATCAATTTTTTTTTGTTTGTACGTTTAATAGCTTCTGTAGACTTTCAAGCATTCTCTTGTATTCCTTTTGATCATAAAGCTTTCTGTTGCAGGTATGGGACAGTAATGGGTGGTCTATTATCTGAAAAGTTCCTTGATACCAACTTAAACATTCCCTTTGCTGGGCCTCCACTAAATACTCCCTCACTCCAGAAGTACAAACGGGTACGTCGTATTGAACACATTGATTGCGCTGACAAATTAATTAGTTAATGTGGTCGTTAAGATGTACCCCAAGTTGCTTCCAAGTCAGTTTTAGATACAAAATCCAGCAAAAAAATTGGGTGGATGTTGCTTTCACACTTTGCATGATTTGAGGGAACAATTAGAATGAAGCTAGTTGGGAGATGGAATGCATGGCATAACGCAGAGTTGTTATTACCAGGACTCATTTTTGAAAGCATAGAAGTTACAATACTTATCTGTTTCGAATCCATCTTACTAGATTTGTAATGTGTATGGCAGATGGTCGATGCCTGGGGAGGATGGAGTCTCTTTCAAGCTCTGCTTCAGACACTCAAAGGAATTGCTTCAAAACATGGAGCCACAATCCCCAATGTTGCCGTGAAATACATATTAGATCAGGTAGAGCAAGTTTCAACTATTATGTCGGAAGTTATAGGCTTTTTTAACCTCAGAAACTTATTTACATCAATTAAGTCATAATATGCTTATTTCGGTTTTGTTCGTCTTGTAAAAATTGCAGCAAGCTGTGGCAGGATCGATGATAGGTGTTAGACTTGGGTTGTCAGAACACATCCAAGACTCCAATGCTGTGTTTTCACTTGCTCTTGATGAGGATGATATAAGCAGTATACAAGAAGTCACAAAGAAAGGGAAGAATCTTCTTAAAGTGATTGGTGACTGCGGAGATGAATACAGGCGTGCATGAAATTTTCACTCCAATGATCTTGTCGTACTTTTCTATACAGCACCGGGACCAAAACAAACTTTTTTTCTTTCGTTAGAGTATTGGTGCATTTATATACAATTGTCATTGAACATGAATATGTAACTATGTAAAACAAAAGGTTTGTGAACTATTTTGGGTATCCAAGGCATCTAGTTCCAGAAAGATTGATACTTTCCAATCACTTTAAGCTTAAATCGCATATATGAAAACTTTGCAACAACATTTTCATGCACGTTCAATTGCATTACACATCCTGAAGAATTGGAGGTACAAATCACTCCTATTTTAGGCTTTGTATTATAAGAGAAACATTCAACCATACAAGAAAAATATTCAAGAAACGGAAACTTTTCTGTGGCTAAATCTAACGTCTTCTCACTCTCTTGGATGCCTTTCAAAAAGCTTCACCTGCCAAAAAGAATGAAATTGAAATCACAATTCTACATGCTGAAAATTTTCATTTAAGTCTCACATACACTTGTGACTATGCATGCCAATGCCATGTCCAGTTACAAATTCTGCCAAATTAACTGACCACAGTTTATTACAGATGTTAAGACTCGAAAACTTACAACATTTAGGAATCTTGTCATTGCAAATGACTAGAAACAAAAGAATTTATTTAAACAAAAATGCAAAGACAAGCAGAAAAACATACATGACTATAGGGCATTTGAACCCACTTCTTAGAAAACCTGTGATGCTGTGTACTAAACTATCGCACCAAGACCTATTATGGCTTTTACAACGTTATAAAAAGAATTACATCCTTTAGGATTCTAGGTTTTCCAGCCAAAACATCATTTGGTTGCCTTACTTATTAGGATTTAGAAAATGAGTATTGCAATTGTTATATTATATGACTTATAAATCTCAAAAACTATTAAACTAGGATTATTATTCTTTTCTTAAAAAACAAATAGCTTATGTCATTGTTGATAGAGTAGAATATAACGGTAGTTGGAATGAAAGCAAAACCTTAAGAAGTAGAATGAGGTGAAGCTGAAGGTGAATCAGATGGTAAAGGAGGCTGATAGATACGTGCTTTGGTGAGGATTTCAGCCACAACCCAATGCTTACGCTTGCTCAAAGGCCTTGATGGGTCCAACCGCACCTGATGAAATAATTTGCTTAAAACACAATTAAAAGTAATCAAATAAATAAAGAGAAGGAGAAAGAGAAAGAGATATACTCGGTCTCCGATGTTGCACAGATTCTGCTCATCATGGGCCATGAACTTGGAGGTCCTCTTCACATACCGGTTGTAGAGCTTGTGATGGAACAGCCTGTCCACCGCTACCACCACCGACTTCTGCATCTTATTGGAAACTACCATCCCCACAACGGCCTTCATCTCGCTCAAACTCTAATATGAACAACAGCTTACCACTTAACCCTGGCCTTGGGGACCTTCCTGAGAGTCTCACATCCAACATATAATCAGACTTAGAATCGGGTCAAATTAGACTTAGCCCTAAACTATACAATCAGACTTAGCCTTAAACTATGCAATCAGACTAGCACACACATAATTTTAAATGGTTATGGTTCTGTATCATATTTCTCAGCGTAACTCCAAATTCGAGTCAAGTTATGGAACAGATATATAGCTCAATGATATTCATATTACCCACACAAAAAAACAAAAAACAAAAAAAAAAAAAAAAATCCACTTGCATGTAATAATATAAGAAAAAATTGAAGCTTGAAGCTGACTCATAATCCAAAATCTAAAAACAAATCCAAGTAACAAGATTGTAGAGCTAATACTAATTTCTGCTTATATGCTGCTAACTGAGATAACAACCCAGCAACTAAAACCTCTACCTAATCAGAATGACTCTCTGAAAAAACAAACCCAGTTTATGAATTCCCTTAAATCGAAGAAACAACCAGAAAAATGTTTAAATTTTCAAAACGAGACACAGACATTGCAGGCTAGTGAGCTGAATCAAATAAAAACAACACAGCATAATTTGCTAATTAAGTTAACGAAATCTATAACCGAGAGAGAGATTTGAACCTTAAAACTGAAGAGGGATTGGATGCAATGGAGCTCTCGTCGAATTCAGTCTGTGAAAGAGCGAGACGGAGGAGAGAATGAGAAATGTTAGGGTTTACCGGGAAGTCTATTAAAGTGAATGGCTTTTTTATTTTATTTAATTTTGGCCTATTTACTGTACTACCTGAAACTTTGGTCAAATCTCAATTTACCCCTTCAAAGTTAAAGTGACCTACTTAATTCCATTGACTGTGATTTTGTGTTCCACTTTACCCCCATCGTTAAAGACATCCAAAAGAACGTCAAAATTGATGACATAATAAGGGTGTTTAAGTAATTTCATATATGTGGCTTATTTACCCATCAATCTGAGTTGATGATATGGCAAAGTGGAGCCCACAATATAATAAAATATTCTTAGTCTATTAAAATAATTAAAAGAAATATCCTAAATTTATTTTTTTAAAATTTAGCAGCAACCATCTTCTCCACATCGCCACCATCATCCCTCCCGGCCCAGCTTGCTCTACTCTCTCCACTGATCTTCCCGCTCTCTCTCAATAATAAAAACAATCCAATAGCTAATCAAACCTTAAAATGTATTTTCATTTCAGATTTCAATGTTGAGCCAAATGGTGAAACGAATTTCGAGATCACTCGTGAAGTTCGATTTTGCATTCTAAGGTTGATTGAGAGTTGAAATCAGATGAACATGAGAAGAACATCAGAAGGAGAGGAGGAGTGTGCATCGGGGAAGGGAGAAACAAAAGAAGGGCGGCTCAAGTGGAGAGTAATCTCATAGGTTGGTGGGTTGTGGCTGGGGTATTGGATCGCTGGATTTGGTGAGAGAGAGAGAGAGAGAGAGAGAGAGAGAGAGAGAGAGAGAGAAGAAAGACGCACAGGGACAGAGAAGAGAGAGGGGTTGGGGCTGGGTGCGTTGGGTTTGTTATTTTCTCATCTGGGTTCATCTTTGTAAAATAAGGAATAGGCTAATGTTTTGATTCAAGCAGAATACTTTCTCATTACAACATCAATCATATTTATACAGTGGTGATCCTAGAATTAAGGAAATCATCAAGGAGCAAATACAAGAAGTCAGCTGTACTACTAAGGCAACAAATATACAGAATCAATTGTAAATCAATCAACCTAAACTATAGGGATTTCGGTGATATCTCAACACTCCCCCTCAAGTTGGAGAGTGGATGTCAAGAACTCCCAACTTGCACAGCATTGTTGAAAATCCTTCTTTTCCTAAAGGCTTTGTCAGGATGTCCGCCACCTGTTGTGAGGAAGAAACATGTTTTGTAACTATTGAACCATCTTGGATCTTGTCTCTGATGAAATGGCAATCCATCTCAATATGCCTTGTTCTTTCATGAAAAACAGGATTAGCAGCTATATGTAATGCAGCTTGGTTGTCGCAATGTAGTGTGACTGGTTCTGAATGTGTTAGTTGCAAGTCTTGTAATAGACACCGCAACCAAGAGAGCTCACAACATGTGCTAGCCATGGCTCTATATTCAGCTTCTGCTGAAGAGAGAGATACAGTCTTCTGTCTCTTTGTCCTCCAAGAGATCAACGAGTTTCCTAGAAATACACAGTAACCTGTGGTCGACCTGCGAGTCGTCGCACACCCCGCCCAATCAGAATCACAAAACGCCTTCAACTTTAAGTCATCCTGTGTTGGAAAGAGTATTCCTTGGCCTGGAGTGTATTTAAGGTATCTCAAGATTCGAACCGCTGCATCCATATGTGGGATGCGTGGCTCATGCATGAACCTGCTGAGCACATGTACAGCATATGTGATATCGGGCCGTGTGATCGTCAAGTAGATTAAACGTCCCACAAGCCTTCTATACTTGGCCGGATCCTTGAGTACCTCCCCATCATTTGAGAGCTTCATGTTTTGTTCCATGGGAAAACTTACTGGTCGTGCTCCCAAAATACCTGCATCTTTGAGAATCTCCAAGGTGTATTTCCTCTGGGAGATGCATATACCTTGCTTGGAACGGGACACTTCAATCCCTAAAAAATACTTCAAATCACCAAGGCCTTTGATTCCGAATCGAGTGTGCAAAAATTGTTTGAGAGAATTAATCGCAGCTACATTATTTCCTGTAATCAGAATGTCATCGACATAAATTAAGAGAGCTGTAAATGACTTCCCATTTTTGCAAGTGAAGAGTGAATAATCAGCTTTGGATTGGGTGTAGCCTGCAGCTTGTATGGCTTCTGAAAACTTTGCAAACCACTGTCGAGATGCCTGTTTTAAACCATATAGAGACTTGTTAAGGAGACATACCAAATTCTCCCCCTGTCGCCGACAACCAGGAGGCAGAGACATATAGATTTCCTCATGGAGATCCCCATGAAGAAAAGCATTGTGCACATCAAGTTGGTGAAGTGACCAATTGTGGGCAGCGGCAAGAGAAAGAATGCACCGAACAATGACCATTTTTGCTGTGGGAGAGAAAGTGTCGTGATAGTCAATGCCCTCTGTCTGGGTGTACCCTTTAGCCACCAAACGAGCCTTATAACGCTCAATGGATCCGTCTGAGCGATGCTTGATTTTATAGACCCATTTGCAACCAATGGGTTCTTTGCCAGGAGGAAGAGTGGTGATGGTCCAGGTGTGATTGGACTCTAAAGCATGTAGTTCCGAATCCATGGCTTCTTTCCAATGAGGATCAAGTGCTGCCTCTGCAAAAGAATGGGGTTCCATGCTTCTACTAATGTTGGCAATAAAAGAGAGATGTGACGGTGAATAGCGCCGGTAAGACAAATAATTACAAAGAGGATAACGAGTACCTTTAAGAGGACTTGGCGAGGAAGACGACATAGGGTCATGTGGGGGCATCGTCACCTGTGAACAAACATAATCGTTGAGAAGAACCGAAGGTGTCTTATGGCGATGGGATTGTCTCAAAGGTGGTGCGGAAACTGGTGGTGGAGAAGAAATTGGCAATGGTGGCTCTGGGGTGATATGCGGGTCATGATGTGGAAGAGGTGGTGTTGGTGTATTTGGAGTGGTGGTATCTTGGTTGTTGATATCTTGGCTGGGTGATGGGCTAAGTGGCGCATCATAAATAGGAATAGGTAAGACAGATGTTGTTGTGGTAGAAGATTGGGGCGCCAGTGATTGATGTGGGAAAGAATCCTCATGGAAGATGACATCTCTACTAGTGAAGAGTTTGTGAGTAGCAAGGTCATATAATTTATAAGCCTTTTGTCCAATGGGGTAGCCAATGAAAACACATCTCTTGGCACGGGAAGCAAATTTATGAGATGGGTTGATAGAAGTTGCATAAGCGAGACAACCGAAAACTCTCATGTGTGAATAAGAAGGAGGCTTAGCATATAGCATCTCATATGGGGTTTTGTGTGAAAGAATAGGTGTAGGGAACCTATTGATTAAATAAGTGGCTGTTAGCACACATTCACCCCAAAAATGGAGTGGGAGATGAGCTTGAAAACGTAATGCCCTAGCCGTCTCAAGAATATGCCGATGCTTGCGTTCCACGACACCATTTTGTTGTGGTGTGGAAACACAAGAGTGTTGAAAAATTATCCCATTATCCTTGAAAAAAGCACGCATAGAAATAAACTCTCCCCCATTATCCGCACGGATTTTTTTTACTTGAGAATGAAATTGGGTTTGAATAAAAGAAAAAAAGGATTTAAGTAGACTCTGTGTTTCACTTTTATGGTGCATGAGAAAAATCCAAGTGAACCGTGAATAATCATCAACCACTGTTAAAAAGTAACGTGCCCCAGAAAGTGAGGCAATTTTATAAGGCCCCCAAATGTCACAATGAATAAGAGAAAAAGGCTTCATAGTTGAAATAGAACTAGTATTGAAAGGTAAACGAGTTTGTTTGGCCAATGGACAAACATCACAAATATTATTTGAATGGAAGGGAAAATGTAACAGAGTTTTAGCCATGAATTGTAAACGAGATGAAGATAAATGGCCCAAACGCTGATGCCATAAATGGGTAGAGGTGGTGACAAGACTGCAGGAAGATTGAGGTATGGGAGAATAAGGTTTGGAATCTGAGGTTGCAGAACCCAACGCCACAAGGTGATAGAGACCCCCACTTTGTTTACCCAAACCAATCGTCGTCTTCGTAGCCAAGTCCTGCAAAATGCACCCAGTAGGAAAAAAGGTTACTGAACAATTCAATCCTTTTGTAAGTTTACTTACAGACATAAGATTAACCTTGAAAGAAGGGATATGTAAAACATCTCGTAAATGAACTTGTGAATTTAAAGATAAAGTCCCAGTAGAAGAGATAGGAGCCTTTTCACCACTAGGCAAGACAACAGGTGCCATTGAAGAATTTGAGCATTTAGAAGTAAGTGAATGCGAAGATGAAGTGATGTGATCGGTTGCCCCACTATCGATTATCCATTGATGTAAGGGCAAACTCGATCTTAACAAACCTGATGACAGAGCAGCAGCGTTTGCCTGGGACGATCCCTGGTCATTCATCTTCTCATTCATCATGGAAAGCATTTGTTGGTATTGTGTCTCAGAAAGATTAGGTACAGCAGCTTGTAATTCTTGCAAGGTGGGACTAGAAGTCACATGGTTAGCCGAGAAGGATGCAGCCCCATGCTTGTCACGATTGCCATTCCAATTAGCTTTCTTGGATTTGTGGAGGCGGTGTCCTGGAGGGTAACCATTCATTTTCCAGCATGTCTCAACAGTGTGATGGTCAACGTCACAGTGTGAGCAATGGAGAGGCCTACGATTGGGATTGGAAGTTCTTTGACTTTGTCGAACCGCCATGGCCGCAGTCTCTACAGCGAGTCGGGAGGATCCCAATTCCCGTTGTTTCTCTTCTTGGGAAATTAGGGAATATGTCTTGCGAAATGCAGGCAAGGGTTGCATGAGAAATATTTGTCCACGAGCCGCAGCATAGGACTCGTTGAGTCCCATGAGAAACTGCATAATTTTGTTTCGTTCTTCTTGTTCAGCATGAGTCTTCATTGCCCCACAGCTACAAGGAGAGACATTGTTGTATGATGCTAATTCATCCCAGAGACCTTTCAACTTTGTGTAGTACGCAGCGACGGTCATCTGATCTTGAGTAAGTGAAGCTATGTCATGCTGGATTTGGAAAATCCTGGGTGCGTTGCTTTGGGAGAAACGTTCCTCAAGGTCCTGCCAGATATCATGGGCTGTGTCTGAATAAATCACGCTATCGGCTATATCTTGTTCGAGTGAGTTCAGGATCCAAGATAGGACCATGTCATTGCAGCGCCGCCATAGGGAAAAACCTTCTGGATCAGTCTTCACTGATGGTCTTTTGACAGATCCATCGACAAAACCAAGTTTATTCTTGGCACTCAGAGAGATCTTGATGGAACGACACCATGTCCCATAGTTATCTCCATTCAAAAGCTTGGAAACGATGACCATTCCTGGATGGTCTGAATGATGAATAAAAAAGGGACTGGAAGTATCGTTAGTGCTTCCATCCTTGGAAGAATGTTTTTTGGTTGAGTCGTCAGCCATGATAGAGAAAGAGGGACGGCTATGCAAAAGGAGGGCTAGGGTTGGGATCCCTGCTCTGATACCATGTAAAATAAGGAATAGGCTAATGTTTTGATTCAAGCAGAATACTTTCTCATTACAACATCAATCATATTTATACAGTGGTGATCCTAGAATTAAGGAAATCATCAAGGAGCAAATACAAGAAGTCAGCTGTACTACTAAGGCAACAAATATACAGAATCAATTGTAAATCAATCAACCTAAACTATAGGGATTTCGGTGATATCTCAACAGTCTTAGATCTTCGAGAGCTAATAGAAAATGTTGGATCTAAGCAATAAAGTGAGTAATATTCTAGGTTTGAACAAAGAAGATCCGAATGATAAAAAGGGCAAGAGAAACAAGCAGCTATGTGATGATTTGAAACCGAGACTATTTCTCGAAACATTGGGACCTTTCATCAAGTAAACAAATCCCAGCTGCACTATAAAAACTAATCATTGGGACCTTTCATAAAGGAAACTAGAAAAGAAAATAGCAATGGAAATGTTCCCTTCTTGGCCAACGAGATCCACCAAACCTAAAGGATACTTCTTTGACTTTGCATATCTCTGTCCTTGATTTCTATTCACAATTTGCAAATTGGGCTTTCCTCTTTTTCTTGTTTTGTTTCTCTTTATGATATTCATAACTACACAGATGGAGATTTGATTAATTTTATGTGGGGATCTGATAACTTTGTTTTGTAATCAGTGGGAGAGACCGAGAGGGGCAAGGGGAGGGGTGGGGGATCTGAGTGGGAGGGGTTAGGCTGCTGGAGGGATAGTGGTTGATATGGGTAGGGTTTTTTAATTTTGCAAATTTTTTTTAAAATTTATTATGTAATATAATTGATTTTTTAAACTTAAAAGTAAAGAATTTTTATTAATTTCTATTTGAAAAGCATATGGGGTCCACTTTTCCACGTAGGATGCTAACTATGCTCAGCAATTGGCTACCGTAATGACCCTACCACGTCAGTATTTTTGACGGTCTTTTTGATGTTGTTAACGGTGGGGGGTAAATTGAAACACAAAATCATGGTCAATGGGGTTAAATGGGCCACTTTAACTTTGAGGAGGTAAAGCGAGATTTGACCAAAGTTTAAGGGGGTACTACAATAAATAAGTCTTTAATTTTTTAATACAACCAAAAATACTTTTTTAATGCCCCTTACCAAAAGCATCTCCCTACTTTTTCACTGAGGTAGAATTGGTTGGCATAAGAGCACTTCCACCCGTGCAGGCCAGCACGAGCAAAAGGCCTCTTAGTTCCCAAAACCCAACTCCAACGGTGAAGGCCAGCCCGGGCGAGGAGTGGGCTCCATCACATTCCCATGTAGACTTGAAAAAAAAGGCAATACGATATCAATATAGGAGCACTAAGGAGGCAATACGATGCTACTATAAGGGCAATACACCAGACATAATTGGTTTTAATTAATGTGTCTTTTTATGTTCAATTCAAATACCTAAATCCTTGCCCTAAATTCCAAAATTTGAAAGAAACTGAATCAAGAATTCAAATAAAAGAATAAGACGAAGAATTAAATATAGGAGCTGTACTATGGCAATACAAAAACTATATAATCCCACTACACACACTTGAAAAAAAAGGTGCTTGGGAGGCAATACAGTGGCAATATGACTTTCATATGAAACAACAATAATTTGCATTTTACTAATATCATTTGATCAAATCTAGGAACCAACACCATGTTTCTTTGGTCTCCAACTCAGCCACAACATAGGCGATAGGGTACATATTGTCATTTGGATCAATGCCCATTGCCACAAGTAATTGCCCTATCAAAAATTGCATAAATAGATTCACACATGCTGAACTTCCATGTCATTTCACAGATAAAGCAAGCACTAGAGGTTCTGAAAGGGGAGAAAGAGGCGGGTCATTTTCTCGGTAGGTGTTGAATCATCTTACTTCTATCCGAGATTCAAGTCCCATAATTTACTTGACTTTTAAAACGCTTTGGGCAACAAGGATCAACTTCCATGATAGGAAAGGGAGATCCATCTATTTATTTGACCCTAGTTCACGAGAAGGAGTCATAGGGATAGACCCGCACTGAGAAGAAATCAATAGTCATAAGAGAGTAGATATATAAACAAGTAAACCCGGCCCAGGAAGAATGTACCGAAACATCATACATATGAGACAGAAAGCTTCGTCTACCCTGTCTCTTGTGACACATTCCTTGAAATATATAAGACATATGCTAAACTATGAGACAAGCACATACCTTAGAATGTGCATTAAAAATGGCATCCATCAACACAACTAGCTAGAAATCCTTTTTTTTTTTTTTTTTTTTACAGCCATCCAAATATACATACAACCTTCGGAAATAAGGGGGCTTCATGCTTCATCATCATAGTGCTACCCACATTGGTTTGCTTAACCTCTTCACAATACTCCCACAACTTAGAGTACTGTAAAGCATAAGTTCCCTCAATTATTTCAACTGCCTTCTGCCTAGCCCTACCAATTATACTGAAACTGATATCCAAACCTGTGTCCCTCTTAACATAAGCATGGAGTGTCCTCAAACTTATCTTGGGCTGATCTCTAATTACATCAATGTATTTCTTTGCAAGAAAAGTCGAAGTAGCTTGAGGGTTGTTATAACTTTTGCTACAAGTGTGTCGGTCTGTCATACTCCTAATTTGCAAAGTCCATTCTTCCATGAAAGAAGCCCATAAATTCCACTTGCATTTCAGACACTTTGCTTGCATCCTTTTTAGTCACTTTCACTTCATAACCCTGTATGACAACATAATTTGAAATAGCTTCTCTCAATTCATCTTTAGAGCCAAATAACATTTCTATTTCAAATTGCGGGTTCTCCATGTCAGTATTAGCATTGAACTCTATAAACCTTTGTGTAACTCCCTATTGACAGCCTATTGCCCATCCTTCACTTAGTTTTTTTTCTTTTGAGTCATTGCTCTCTGAAATACTCTCATCTCTCTAGTCTCTTCCTCTTCCTCTTCTTCCTTCTGTCCATCTTTCACTTTTGTTTAGTCGTTCTAAGCTCTCCCAAATCCTCTTTCACAATTTGTGAAAGAGAGAAGAGAGAAGATAAGGGTTGAGAGAGACTAGAAAATTGTGAAAGAGGATTTGGGAGAGCTCAGAACGACTAAACAAAAGTGAAAGAGGGGCAGAAGGAAGAAGAGGAAGAGATTAGAGAGATGAGAGTATTTCAGGAGTTTTTATCAAAAATAGCCAAAATTTACCCCATACTTTCATAAATGTCAGTTTTTGTAAAAATTTTCAAAAATAACAAAAAACTCACCTAAAATTACTCAAACGCCCTCCTAAGTAAAAATCCACAAAAACTTTTTTTAAAAAAAATGCAATCTTTGTTTTCAATTTGATTTTAAACATATATAAAAACAAAGGTTAGATCCCATGTTATATCATTGGAGGAGTTGAACCATGAATATGACTTGATTCCTAGCTAGTTCGAGTACTGCATCAACCCAACATTGAGTTGAAGCAAAGCTTTTGTTCTATGATCTCCTTCATCTCCATTATCTAATTACTTAATTATCTCTAATAAGCCATATATTTGTATTATATATTTAACAAGGCACTCATAGAGTTATTGATTCATCTCCGCAAAGTTAAAGTTCATATCGGAATCTAATTAGCAACTTTGAAGTCAATATATGATAATAAGGGGCTGTGCGTGGCCTCCAATGGTGATAGCATCAACATGGCTGACGACAACAAATAATACCAAAGCTTCGAGCCCAATGACAGAGACAATAGATACTAACATAGGGGAGTTTTTGTGTTTAAAATCAAATGAAAACATAGATTACAGTTTTTATGTTTTGCTTTTTTAGGTTTTTGTGAGTTTTAGTTTTGAGGGCATTTGAGTATTTTTAAGTGAGTTTTTGGCTATTTTTGAAAGTTTTTATAAAAATTGACATTTATGAAAGTATAGGGTAAATTTTGGCTATTTTTGATAAAAACTCGTATTTCAGAGAGCAATGACTCATAAGAAAAAAAAAGAAGTGAATAATGGGCGATAGGCTGTCAATAGATAGTTTTTATAGAAGGCATTTGTGATTGAGTTTCAAAATAAAGATATTAATGAATAAATTAAGTGAGCCAAGGGTAAATTCGCCAATTTCCCTGGAATATTTGACGACACATTATAATTAGAAGAGGGTAAAACCCTAAACTTTAATAGAACAGCCATTAAAAAGGTTAAAACCACGTATTAAAAAGAGGGCTTATTATCACAAAACATCCCTGAGGTTTACGAAACTATCAGATTGCATCCTTAATGTTTTTTTGTGTCACTTATGGTCCTTAAAGTTAGTATGTGGAATCACAAATGGTCCCTGACGTTAGGGTCTGTCAAAAACTCTGTTAGTTTGCTATCGTGGCATACATATATATCACAAAACATCCCTGAGGTTTACACTCTTATCACAAATGGTCCTTACGAATTTTTTTTTAAAAAATTTAAAATTCATAAAATTTTGGTTTTCTTTTTAAAATTATTTATAAATGAAAAAATAATTTATAGAAGGATTTTAATCTTGAGGACTATTTATGAACCCTAAACCTTTAGTTTTTTTTTCATTTTTAAATTTTATGAATTTTAAATTATTTTTTAAAAACTTCATTAGTTTGTTGATGTGGCATATATATGGAGCCCACATCTACAATAATATAGTGTCACATGGATTTAAAATTTAATATATATTTTAAAATAATTATAATTCATAAATTTTAAAAAGAAAACAAAAATTTTATGAATTTTAAATTAAAAAAATTTCGTAAGGACCATTTGTGATAGGTGTGTGAACCTTAAGGATGTTTTGTAATATACATATGTGCCACGTCAGCAAACTAACGGAGTTTTTAACGGAACCTAACGGCAGGGACCATTTGTGATCATACATGCTAACTTTGAGGACCACGAATGACAAAAAAAAACATTAAGGATGCAATCTGATAGTTTCGTAAACTTTAGGGACTTTTTGTGATAATAAGCCTAAAAAGAGAGAAGCAAAAAAAAAACAAAACAAAACAAAACAAAACAAAAAAAAAAACCACCTATCGGCACACTTCTGTCCCTCTTCGTCTCTCAGCAGCACAGTCCCAAACCCAATTGACGCTAGCACCATCTCTTCAGTCGAACCTCAACCTCAGTTCATCTTTCTCTCTCTCTCTCTCTCTCTCTCTCTCATATTTCGAAGTCTGAGCATCTGCTTGATAGGTTATCGTACTATCTTTACTCCTTCTCTGAGACATGAATTTGAGGCACTTAGTTTCTAGGCAAGCAGTAACCAATGCGTCAAAAATCAGTGCAAGGCTGCGATCACCTTATGGCCACGGTTTCACAACTATGGCAGCAGACCCAGTACCTCTTTCATTTCATTCCCCAAGTCAGGGTGGCTCTAAACCTCTGAAAAACCCTAAATGCCCCAAACCCATTTCTTCATTTAATAGATATATTCACTCTGCTCAAGCTCAAGTGGGTGACCCTAAAATTGATTCTGAGGTTTCAGATGAGGAAGATGGAGTCATTAACGAGTTCTTGTCCCGATTTGTATGGATCATACGCCAGAAGCTCAATGAGGCTTACCCAGATTGCGATAAAGAAACCATTGATGGAATGCTCATGATTATTGTCCAGAAAGTTGTGTCAGAGATGGAAAAGGGCGGGATTGAGCAGATGCTTAGTGAATCACAGTCCACTCCATTGCAGGATTTTAGTGAGGATTTGTGGAAGACAGTGTGGGAGGTGAGCAATATGGTTTTGGAGGACATGAAGAAGGAAGTCAAGAAGGAAAAAATGAAGGGGTTTCTGCAAGAAGAAGAAGTTAAGGAGATGTGTAGATTTGCTGGTGAAGTTGGTATCCGAGGGGATATGCTTAGAGAGCTTAGGTTCAAGTGGGCCCGTGAGAAGATGGAGGAAACTGAGTTTTATCAGAGCTTGGAGCGTTTTAGAGAAGAGGACAGAAAATCCCAAGAAGAAGGGGAGGCAGCAGAGGGAATGCAAGCTGAAACCACAGGGGAAGAGGAGAAGTCTAAGGTTGTTTCTCTCCCCAAGAGGCGAGGGAAGATAAGATACAACATTTATGGTCTTGATCTATCTGACTCCAAGTGGGTAGATGTGGCTGATAAAATTCACGAGGCAGAGGAAATTATTTGGCCCGAGGAACCAAAACCCGTAACTGGGAAATGCAAATTGGTTACTGAGAGAATTATTCAATCAAATATGACAGATGACCTGTCTCCACTTTTGGCTGAATGGGTAGAACTGCTTCAACCTAGTAAGATTGATTGGCTCAATTTTCTTGATAGATTGAGAAAGCAGAACACTGGCTTATACTTTAAGGTACATCACTCTTTTCTGTTCTCCTTCATTGGATATCATTGCTCTATTAGTTAGATCCTTTTTCAAAATGTTGGTTTTTAGTATCTACTACTTATTTATGAATTTTGTATAACTTATGTAAGAGTTCAAATATTTTTTGTATGAAAATATGCTTAGGGTGTGGTGAGTTGAGAGGTTTATGCATGTATGTGGGCTTCAAGTTTTAGATTTGGGTTTTAGCTGTTGAGTGTATATGAATCCAAAGGTTATGTAGCTTGTGATAGAGGTGCCATTTATCTTATATTGGCCTTTTCGATGTAGTTGATGCTGAAAAAATTGTTTGCAGGTGGCAGAACTTGTATTGAATGAGAAATCCTTTGAGACGAACATCCGTGACTACTCTATGCTTATCGATGCCCATGCTAAACAGAACCACCTAGAAGATGCTGAGAGAATTTTGAAGAAGATGAATGAAAATGGTATCCAACCTGATATCTTAACGGCTACTAGTTTGGTTCACATGTACAGCAAGGTAGGCAATCTTGACGGTGCTAAAGAAGCATTTGAAAGTTTGAGGAGTCAGGGCTTCAAACCAGACACTAAGGTGTACAATTCAATGATCATGGCATATCTAAATGCTGGCCAACCCAAATTGGCTGAGTCGTTGATGAGAGAGATGGAAGCAAGAGACATCAAACCCACAAAAGAAATTTTCATGGCATTACTTCGGTCATTTTCACAAAGTGGTGATGTTGGTGGAGCTGGAAGAATTGCCAACATTATGCAGTTTGCAGGGTTCCAGCCAACATTGGAGTCTTGTACATTGCTTGTTGAGGCATATGGGAAGGCTGGTGACCCTGATCGGGCAAGGAGCAACTTTGATTACATGATGAAAGTTGGGCACAGACCTGATGACAGATGCACTGCAAGCATGCTTGCAGCTTATGAAAAAAAAAATTTACTAGATAAGGCGTTGAATCTGTTGATGCAGCTTGAAAAGGATGGATTTGAACCTGGAGTTGCCACTTACTCTGTTCTTATAGATTGGCTGGGTAAATTGCAGCTAGTTGGTGAGGCTGAGCAACTATTGGGAAAAATTGCCGAGCAGGGTGAGAATCCTCCACTTAAAGTTCATGTAAGCCTTTTTGAAATGTATGCTAAGGCTGGAGTTGAGAAAAAGGCCCTACAAGCTCTGGGAGTATTGGAGGCTAAGAAGGAGCAATTGGGTTCAGGTGAGTTTGAGAGGATTATAAATGGGCTTATAGATGGTGGGTTTAAGCAGGAAGCTCATAGGATACATGGGCTGATGGAGGCCCGTGGTTTTGTTCCATCCTATTCTCTTAATTTGGCCCTAGCAGCATCTCGATTGAAGCGTTCAGGCACAAGAGGCCCTCAATGAGATAGTTTGATGGCCATCTACAGATGCTTCACAATCTATTGGCTGCAAGACCACTGCCAAGAGGTTTTGTAGCTTTAGGAATTCATAGCTGTTTGGCCACATGTAGTAAGATACATGGAGATTTTTTTTTGGTCGAAGTCAGATAGGAGTTAGTGTAGTCTGTTCATTGCAGTATCATCTCAAGTTTACCGATTTTGTGATATTTACCTTGTTTCCAATGCCCGTATGGACAGAATGCAAGTTTAATTTTGAGCCAGAATTGATAATAAATTGTTTGAATGCGCTTAATGAAGTAGGCTGATTCAGCCTTGCAATCTTTTGTTTCAGCATGTTTTAATAATGTGCCAGATGACTGACATACAAGCATACCATGTATGTTGCATGCATTGAACTAGAAAGTTTTATGCAGGAGGTAGTTTCAAAGGTGTGTTTATGTTGAATTGCAATGGTGTGGATGAACACAAAACTAAGATAAGTTCCAACAGTAATGTACCATTTCAATGGAACTTTATGGAAGCAACTTGAATTGTGTACTTTTGGCTGTTATGCTAATGTTGAGGACCCTTGATCATCACAGCGGTTCTTTATCCAGATTTTGATTGCTAGTTTCAGTAGAACTGACATTCTTTATCATTTAACTATTTAAATGCCTTATGCATTCCTTCTTTAGCTGGGAGAATCTAGGAATTTATGGACTGTCTTTGGAAGATTGGTATTGCTGCATTTACAGAGGACATCCTGTCGTAAGTTCTTTATTGTGTTTTATTCCTTTTAATTTTAATTTTATTCTTGTTTGTCTAATTTTATGTTTATTTTGATTCCCATTCTAGTACTTTTACTTATGGGTGCATGGCAGTTAGGTGTCTGGTTCAGTTCATAGGAGAACTATTTCTTGGGTTCTTTAGTTGTGTTCAGTAAAAAGTGATTGAGGGACCAATAAGAGGATTTTGATTTGTAGCTGTTCATTAGCTTTCTAATTCGGAGATGGATGGTCATGACTACGATGCTAGTTGCAGCAATAAGCTGGTTTTAGAGGCATGATTGTATTTGCAGTGAGCTGTTTGCATGCCAATAATGTAACTAATCTTTCTCCGGATGAATAAAATTTGTAACACACGGTTTGCTCTTTGTGTCTGAAAAGTGTTTTACACTTTTGGATTCTAATCTTGTTTTCTGGTCTGAACTGTACGGCAACAGTGATGAAGCATTTTTGTGTACTAATTGGATGGTTTTAAACAAGTTGATCATATTTTATAGTACTTGGACTGTGTTGTGTTTCTTTGTGAATATATTTGTGGAACTTATTTATTATTATTTTGGCGAATTTTTTTACATCTAGGAGTTAGTTGTGATATGCTCTGTAGATCGTGTTAATGGACCCGCTGAAGATCCATATGTCATCCTTGTCAATTGAGTTTGTCAGAAGCGTCCACCAGAGATTTTGAATAAGGTCAGGCAGTGAGTGAGTTTCTTCCACTAAACCTTGTATATTACTGATTGGCTATTGTTTTGGGTTCTTCAAAAATTGCGTGGAGCAATCCTTGCATCTTTGCTTGGATTATAAACTGATAGGAAGATTGTAAATTGAAAACTTATACAGTTTTTTTTACGTACTGTATGATGTGATGCAGTCTTATGAAATGGTTCCACCGCATGTTAAGATAATAAGTAGTTTTGTAGAGGGGCAGAATAAATGTTTCGGGGAAGAGAATGGGTGTGGCTTTTGGACATGCTTCAGTTTCATTGGTATGAATTACTTTTCTCAGTGCAACATATTGTAGTGGACTTCTGTATGTGGTTTTTGAAAACTGAGCAAGTTTTTGATTGATTTAAGTCAGTTTACTCCATTTATTTTGCACTGTTTTGTTTATTCTTTTAAAATAATTTCGTTTGATTTTTGTCATTTGCAACCACAAGACTCCTAAATGAAAAATTGTCAAATCTAACATCTCTAATTTACTCTGGTTCAGTTTGCTTGTTGCTGATTACAAAGGTTTCCTGAAAATGTAACTGAACATGACATAGTCCCAAGCATGTGAAGTACGAAAATGGAGCTCTCCAACATGTAGAATTGTGATTCTTCTGTTCTTTCTGGCAGAAGCTTTTTCTGTAGGGCGTCCGCGAGGTTGCTAAGATGTTAGGTTTAGCCAAGGCAAAGTTCCCATTGTTTCTTGAATGTTTTGTAAACTACTTTCGGTGTCTTAGACAGAAAGCTTACCTCAGTAAGCTAGGGCTCTGCATCTGGACCCAAAAAATGGCCAAACCGGCTTGGTGTTGGTGTTTTTATTTATTAAATCGATGAATAAACTGAACCGAACTGGCGACTGGTTTCAGGATTCGTAAACCGTTGGTTAACAGGGTAAGATAAAGATTTTCCAAGTCACTTTGAGTTGGCATTCATTCCTCGACCCTTTAGGCCGCTTTAGTTGTTTTTGGTCAAAACGTTGTAAAAATAGTCTTTGTTGGTTGGAACGTTGCAAAAATAGTTTGGGAGCACTAGCTAACATGGATGTTCGAATTTTAAAAAATAAGTTTTTAAAAAATTGGTTTCTTATTGGTGTAATATTGTTCACCCTTTTTGATTTAGTTCTTGTGATGGTAGGGTAAAATTCTCCATTGGCTTGAAAACCATTTGTGGTCAACAAGTCAACTTTCTTTGGTGTGCAAGCGTGCCACTGTTAGTAGTCAAGACCCTAACAAACTTATGAAAATAAATAACTTGCGCCCCAAGTTATTGACTTTAAACAAGTGATTGTGAATTTGGGTGAGTAATATCTCCTAAGTAAGTTCTTTTCTTGCCTCAGAGTGGTGAGGACTTCACAATTTCTCAAAGTAAAACTTAGTAGTTTTGGCCAAAATGAATCTTAAAAATAAATCAAATTGTTTTAAAGAGAACTGCCTATTACACAATTTAAAACGAAAGGGAATTGCCACGTCTGAAAGGACGACAGAACATTGGGCTTCGATTTTTGCTTGGATTGTTGTCTGTGATTCAGGCTGGACTGGATATATCTGTGCTAGATTCAAATGTCAGCACCTTCAACTGATGAGGTTCAGCTGGAAATCGATACCAATATTAAGATTGGGAGAGCTTTAATTTATTTTAGCCATGGAGAGGCTTGTTGGATGTGTAGAACTGGGATTTCTTAAGTCTGAATTGGATTGGAAGTGACTAGATTGGGGATTCCTAGTTCGAAACTGCACTTCAGTGCCTGTTCTGCTTAATTGTGGATCACCTGCGATCTATTCTGATGATTCTCATACATCAAGGCATCTTTGTAAATTTGTTGAGGTTTTCATATTATGAAATACTTGAATTCTGCTTGATTGGCTTATGCTGAACCAAATTTGTAATGAGAGGAATCTCGTTTCCTTTGTGAACTGCCTCCCTGGGTTGAGTTGGAGTCAGAAGTCTGAGTTCTGCCTGTTTTGTTTAGAGGCTGGATGGATTTTCAGACCAAATGGTCTAATTGCTTAAGAGTCTGGAGGTCTTTTGAGATCGTATGATCTTATTTGAGTTTGTCAGTATGACTTGAGAGTTTTTGTTTTGATTGAATTTTTGGCTGTCTTCAACCCTGTTCACCTCCTCTCATATTTATAGAGAATAGAGTTTATTCCTTAATATTTGGAGGACAGATCTGTTGAGAGGATTTTCTGTTCCAACGCAAAAAAAAAAAGGGAGTAATTAGTCTGACAAGAAACCCCATCAATAGTCAGTTTCCATGATGATTAGTTTTGATTTCTTGTCAACCAACTCTCTTATCTCTTGTTTATCTCTTGTAAACCCCACTTTCCCTGATGCAACGTCCTCACGAGCATAGGAAAGAAACTTGGCCCTCTTTTCTGGCATTAAATGGTTATGGGGAGTGGTTTTCCGATTAAACCTTATACCAACTCCCCATCACATCCTCTACTCTATTGAAATCTTGACTTTAGAGTCACGTGGGCTTCTTGAGAGAAAGATCTTCCCCAAAAATATGCTGACTTGATCTTTGAAATTGTGATCAACGGTGATGATCAAATTTTGAACCTTTGAAGAGACTTAGAAGCTGGGTTTAGATTTTCATTCAGACATTTCCGTGAACACGTAGGGGCCCTAACTCCTGCTGTGTGTCCGCCCTTACATAGAGATTAGGGTGACACGTAATGGTTATGTGAGGAGAGAGATAATGATAAGAGAGCTTAAAACTGAGCATGTCTAGTTACATTAAAGAAAAGGATAAAATGCATTTCGGTCATTGTGTATTTCAATATTGGTCTCTATAATTTATTTTTTCTCAATTTTGTTATGTAAGTCATTTTTAGTCACTGTGGTAATTAATTAGATAAAATTCAAATTTCAATTTATGAAAGACAATTATTTATTATCGAGAAAAATGTTGTGGGGGAATTGAAATACTGATACATAGTTTTTCTTAAATTAATTTTATTTTCAACAATAGAGTCTAGCCGAGTGAAAAAAACATTGGCTATTTCATATCTATTCAATAGAGAAATTCCGTCTCAGAAATATTTTTAGATTTTTCCTATAATCTTTGGATTTCTTGTTGGAGAATCAAATTCAAAGTTATAGACATGATTTTTAACAACCTTTGAGCAATATTCATGACTTTAAACGGGTTTTTATTGTGATTTAAAGCTAATTAGGGAAAGAAAAAAAAACTTAAAATTTATTTTTAAATTGCTTATAGAATTAAACACAATAACCAACTTAAGAAAAATAAAATAAAATGACGGTAAATAAGGCAAAACAATTGAACTCAATTAATATATCGTTTCATAAAAACTAGTCTCTACTAGTCATTCCAGCACTCGACTGGTAGCTTGATCATCTGTGCTGCCAATTCTTTTCTGCTGGAAACGGTTATTTTCTCACACTCTATTAACAGCATATGAAATTATGCAGATGATACTGAAATGCCTAAAATCTAATTTTGTTTAACAGTAGAGTCTTTCTACTTTACCCATTTTGTTGAAGCCAAATATTCTCATATCTCTATTTCAATTGGGTTCGGACAATGCCCTCCATGCGTTTGACGAAATGCCGCATTTGAATCATCCTTCACGGAAATACTGAAACCCAATTTTCTTCCATCTTATTTTTGCTTGTCTTTGATGATTTCCAGGTTCGACTGACTTTCAGCACTTAAGTCTGTTTTGGGTTTTCGTCGTGGAAGGTTAAAAACAAGAAAGCAACCATGGATGGTATGTGTAAAAAACTGCTTCCTTGCTTTTGCGTTAATGTGCGTTCCTTCTGAAATTTTTACTTATGTGTTTTGTTGATGAAACTTAAACCTTAGTATACTGCGGTAACGGTCTGATTTCCCCCGCGTTGTCTCAGTTTTTTTTGCAATCAAGATGGTTTCAATCTTATTACCTGTGTAAGTAGCAATATGTTGAGACTTCAACTTTACATGGCTTATGTGATGCTTACAGAATTTGGTTTTTGCGGCCTGGAAATAAGTGTTGAAGAGCCCAAAAAAAATTTTAAAAACAAAAAGGAAAGGAACTCTTAGGAATATATCTACAAGGGCTCGTTACAATATTAAGTTACGAACTGATGAAGAGTTTTTGAATTCATATGCCCAGAATCAGCTAATTGATAACGTCTTTACCACTATCTGATTAGTGATTATTTGCAGTTAGTAACAAGCTCTTAATTTGAGATTTACAGCTTAATCTATTGAGGTCCAAATTCTTCATGTCCTCACTTTTCACTTTATGTTTTTTCTTCTGTTTTCTGTTGATGAGAATGGCAAACATTATTCAACCCAAAGATATATTGTCTGAATTTGCAACTGAGTTATAATGCTTTGTTATTACTTTTTGGTCTCCAGTTGATTCACAGCCAACTATGGAGGAAACTATTTTGGTAGGCGATGATCTAATGACAGGCCCACCATCACCCGTTATTCCACCAGAAATTGCTTCTCATGTGCTTGAAGGTGTTGATATGTGTGATGGGATATTGAGGAATCTATTTTTGTGTAAGTTCTGTGCTATTATTTCTGTAAAGGGATTTTGAGGAATCTTTTTCTTTTTTTTCAAAATTCCAGGAGAAAGTATTTCAAATGCATAGTGTATACTGTATAGGCCATCCCTGTGTTAATAACTGGAATTGGGGGTGTTTGTAGTTCTTGTCATAACTCCAAAATTCAGTACATATGAATCAACTGCTTCTTTCCAGTCTATGTCAAAGGAGATATACACATGAACATGCTAAACGTTGGTTCAAACTTGTGGTGTATCCCCCTTTTATGCCCTAAGAACTACAAGGAAACATAAGCTGAATCAGTTTTTGACTGTTAGAAAAATTGTCAGAGATTTCTTTGATGATAAAGTACTTTCTAGTTAGAACAATTCTGCCATAACTTGTAGATCTTATCTTGTGTGCTTGAACCATAAATTTTTGTTGGCAGGCAGTGTTTTGTAGTGATTTTTCTATGTACTGCAGGTCTGCAAATCAATGATATTGAGCCATTCTGTCAAGATGAGCTTGTTATGTATAAACAGTGCGCTGAAAAAAGGGTGAGATGTTTACTATGATTTTCTTTTTTGCATCTCTCCAATGCTTATTTCTTGTCTCGGGGTATGACCAAGTATTTGATTTCTGCAGTTTTGGTTTTGTTTGCACTGAATTGCAGGATAGGGAACTAAGGAAACGACTTCAAGACAGTGAGCGCAAACTGGGGTTATCAATGCCTTTAAATGAAGCAAAGGAAAGAGCTTCTCAGCTCGAAAAGGAGGTCACATCTTTAGATAGGTATGTTCTGAAATGATTAGTCATGTGGTAGAAGTAGTTATTAACTGAAGCTCCAGTCAGCTTTTCAGTCTTAGTTTTTGTTGTTAGTAGTCTTCCAATATTGTATTTTTCTTCTTCTTGAAGATATCTTAGTTAATTGCATCATATACCTTCTTATTGCCTCTATCAAGTCTAGAGTTCAGTTCTTAACCCTAACACAAGATTATGGTCCCTTGATTCATTGTCCTTACATGCCTGTGGAGGTTGGCACTGTACATATGCTGACAGGTTTATAGATATGTAATTTTTATGGTTAGTTTGATCACTTGGTGCGCTATTTTTGCTGCAGTCATGTTTTAGGGGTTCACAGAAAATTTTAAACTAGAGTTCTCTGCAACTTTTAGTTCCAAATATTATTTTCCTGGTTGTCTGCCTAAGATGTACCTTTCTCCAAGTTTTGTGGACAAGCTTTGTGGAGACATGATGACCTAAAAGTTGCATAAGTACCTTGCCAATGTTATGTTTGAAATCCTAAACAGTCTTTTGGTCACCCAGTGTTATGGGTGATTGGTATTGTTGTCTTTTTGGTTATTAGAACCATAATTGCTTTGGTATCTTGCTTGCAATAAATGATGCATAATCATTAATTATCGTTGAAAATCATTCTGCTTCTATAGGCGCTTGATACTTGCTAGTGGACTTGAAGGCATAGAAGGTTTTCGGCAGAGATGGAGTTTGCATGGTCGCCTTACAGATACCAAGTATGTTATCTTGCAAATAATTGCATTTTCATGAGCAAACTTGAAATTGAAAGTCTTTTTTGTTGATTCCCAAGACTTGATTGCTCTCTACTGGAATCATCCAGAATATTAGAGTGGTAAACCATTTATTTGGTTTATTTAAATAAATTAAGACAAATATGTATCAGTACTACCAGAAACTATATAGCAACTCTTCTAGTTTATAGGTACATTTGAAAACTGGGTAGTGATGTGCTTATGAGCAGCAAACTGCGATGGCCCTCCAAGCTTTAACTGCCACCTGATGTCCCTCCAATCTACTAGAAGTTTTCTAGATTTCCTTTTTCTTTCTTACATGTAAAAAATTGCAGATAATCAGATTGACATAAATTTGTATTTTATGAACTATAATCCGTTAGTCATGCAGTTTTCCAAATTTTCTTTTTGTTTTCCTTTTAACTAAATCTGCAAATTATTCCTGCCTAATTGATTCATATTTGATAAGGCATCATCTGTTTATTTTTAACTTATGCATGGACCTTAATCCTCCATCCTCCATCGCAGTGCAATTATTGCTTGTGATCTTTGACCTGCATCAGTTTCTGTGCAGGAAAAGGTTGGAGTCCTTGAAGCAGGGAATGGAGACCAGGAAAAAGGACTAGCTCGCTGGGCTGCGACTTTAGTAATATGGTTCTTCTGGTCAAGTTTCATGCTGCATGTGTGGAAATGGACCCGTCCATATGCCTGATATGGTTTGGGACGTAGTTTAATGATATACTCAGTTTCGACTTTCCTTCCAAGAATTTTTCAAGGATGCATTACTTTTGAGAAAATCTGAGCTCTTCAGTGATTCGCGCCTCTTTAAAAACCACAATGAAGATGTGAATGGCCAGGTTATATTAGTGACATGAGTGTAATTGGAAATTTGATTTTATCACCAGCAAGGGTCTCAGTCTTTGCACCCAAATGAAGTGTTGGGAAGGTATCATCATGATACCAATTTTATCACGTTTTCACCCAATGTCTGTTTATTTTTCTTTTAACGGAAGTTCGTTTAAGAATCAACAAAATACATATTATATAGTGGACAAGAATCAAGATGTACATGCATAACGGGAAACGTAAATAACCAAACGGGCTATCTATAAATTGTTAGACATGGAATACGTATTTTGGTCACTGGAATATCTATTTTTACTTTAAATTTGTACATTTAAATACGATACATAAATAACAGATACACTTACTAGGTAGACATGGAGTACATTTATAAAACCAATTTAAAGATATAAAACATAATAAACAAAAGGGTTAGATACCTTTTTAGTCACTCGAATATCTATAAATTGTGAACTTCATAAAACACAGTGATCAATTTGGCTAAATTTTTTTCTCAATGACCAAATTTAAATGTGTGTAAAATCTAGTGACCTAAAAAGTATTTAACCCTAAACAAAATGAAGAGTTGCGCAAATAGTTATTTTTAATAAGAAAAATTACTATATGCACATTTATACCTGAAATTAATACATTCGTAGCCTTGTAAAGACAGCATAATTCGTTTAGTTGTACAGAGAGAGGGAATGTAGAGAAATATAAGGCTTGGTTGACACAGTAAAGTTGATTTGAATTTTCACATTATTTGTACCATTTACAATATAATCAATTACACGTATTATGTACAAGTGAAATGATGGCTTTCCTTCCCTTTGCCCGTCCTTCCATGGCGACCGCAAACAATCTATCAGTTTGTGATAAATAGATATGGAAATCCTCTATTGGTTGTGGCATTTTAGTACCTCACCACAAATTGCTTCCGCATATACCTCACTGAATGATAATCACTTCTGCTTCATGCATTAAAAGGCAACTTCAAACAGCAAGAAATTTTAGCGGCTCACCAAAATGAACTGAAAAGCACAGATTAAGAGTGATCAACTTCTAAAATCCATTCAGTGCACTCTTGGAGAAGTTGGAATTTCTGATGAATGGCAATCTTCCAAATTAACTCCATCTTGCTACGGAATTTCGTTGCATCCTCCCTGCATTTATATGAGCCAGCACATACACATTGATCCGCTAAGTGTGCAGCTTTCACTTGCTTACATCTAAGGCATAACAGATCCTGTAGATGGTAGAGGCGCTCTCTCTGCCGTACAATCTGAAGAAGGGCATTCTCCATGACCTCTCTGTCATAAGGCTGCCCGCATTGCGGCACAACACAGCGCCACTCCCCAGTTAGTAGAGCTGAGTCACGGCACACGTCCAGGTCTCTACAATCATTGCAGTAGCTGCAGTAAGAAAAGAAAAAAGGTAAACAGCAAGTGGTTTGAAAATTTTGATATTATTAACGGGATGCAGGAAATCAAAGAAAACTCAGAAGCACTTTTAAAATTCTTAACAAGTTTTATGACTAGGCAATGCATGAGACCTATTAGAAACCAAATTAACAGTGCCCTCTGTAAAGTATTATAGGCCATTGTTTTTTTACTTTCGTACCTGCAAATCACATTTGGTAAGGTGAAGAATGCACAGGGATCACGAAACTCGGCTTCAGGTGCAAACTCCCTCACACGCAAATATTTCAACAGATTCCTTCTCATTACCTGTAGAATTAAGACATAGGAGCAAAAGCATTACTCGCTGACAAGAACTAATATAGAACAGTTCCAAAACATACCTAAGGTTGGTCAAAATTAAGGCAAGAGGGGGTTGAAAAAGACAAGTCAATGGATCAAAAAAGATGAGTATAAGGTCTCGTGTTAATGTGTGTGTGTGGCATATGATTCAGAAGGACAAGTAAATACCATAACGTCATGGTGAACATTTTGGTCAAGGGAGAAAACACCGCAGACATGCTTAATGAACTCCAGTGCTGCATCCCCTTTGTGGATATCACCAGCGAGTTGTGGCAGCCCAGGAGATCTGTGATGGCCATCCTCAGATTTGTTCAGCTCCTTCATGTGAAGTATGGTATCATGAACAATTCCCAGAAGTTTATCCGTAAAGTATGAGCTGATCTGTGGAACATAAAGCGGAACTCCATAAGAGAAGAAAACAATAAGGTTGTACAAGGGTTGCCAAATATTATCATCAATCATACCTGTCCTTTAAGAAAATCTATCATATGAGACTCAAAAGTCTCAGCAGCTGCAACAGTGATGGATGGCGTGCAATTGCTGTCATTCTGTAAAGATGTTCTAACTGCTGCCTGCTTCTGCTCATAATCCCAGGGAATATATAGAAACTGAGATACAATATAAACAAAATGGTCCTGCAAAATATCAGAAAGATGATATAAAATATTAGAAACCTGGAAGATCATGTAGCCATCATGATTACTGCTTGAATTAAAACCTAAAGTGTGATTATAATTATAGTTATGTTCCTTTAGCATGCAAATTTTGGCAGATTTATATACCAACCTGAATTTTCTTGGGTAAGTATTCAGCAATATTCCAGCTTGATACAATATCCATTTGAGCTTCACCATGCATGCTTCCATCAGCTCTTGCCGGAATTCCACCATAGTTATACTATCATAGAAAGCCATGGAAACTCAGACTAAATAAAGAAGAAAGGTAAGGTGACTACAAAATGGTTCAAACTTGTTACTTGGAGCATTAAATGAATAAAATTAAGCTATCTAGGAAACATAGAGTGATCTAATTGCATTAAATGTTCAACAATTTAATATCCCAAAGTATATTTAATGGTTTCCATAATAATACCAGATTTATCCGTCAACATGACACACAATTTATGAGGTGTTAACAAACCCCAAAAAAATAGAGCATGCCCTCTAATAATGGAAATTCGTGTCAGTTATGTAAATTATATATTAGTAATGAGTATTGCTAACCTTATGTAGATTAATGGAGAATTTTCAAGTGAGGATGCAGTCATTCAAAACAGAATGCGAACATCCTCCTAGGACTACCTCACAATGCAGTTCAAAAATCAGAACTGTCTTCTTTAGGTCTTTCAAGGGCCAATCATGAAAGATCAGCCACATCAGAAACTACTAGGTCATCTACATTGTGCCGACCAACAGTCAGTCACATCAAAATGAAATTATATGACAATTTTCTATTCGGAAGATTCATCACATGGATTGTCTTTCGAGGAGAACCTAAAAAATGGATAGTTCTGATCATTTGATTGCATGCTAGAGACAGGATGTTTGCACTTTTCTTAAATGCAAGCATCCACACTTGAAGTTTCAAGTAAATTACAAAAATTGATAGTTTTCCTTCAAATTCAAATATCCCTTGGTTTGCAACCAAAAAGTTTATATATATATATCCTTCTGTTAAAGTAATTTGCAATTATAATTGCTAAACATTTACTTCCAAAAGCTTTAAAAAATTAATCAAATTAAAGTGTGTGAGTGTGTGTTTGTGTAAACAAGAAGGAGAAGAAGAGAGAACAACGACCAAACCTGATCCATGAACAGCAGGGAATGCCAGAATTGCAATGGTTCAAGCTCAATCCACTCAAATAGTTCTCTGCATATCAAACACAAGGGATTTCAACAAGAAAGAAGAAAAAGTATACAAACAAATGTTCTCTTCCCAGACAATCTCACAACATAAGATGCTTATGTTGCCAGATTGTGAATCTGGACCATTGGATAGGTTGATTGTTATTGTGCTCCAGGTTCACAGTTTGGGAAGAAAACATTACCTGCACACACGCACACCTCTACAGAGACAACTCCTAAATGAAAACCAACCTTGCTTGCAGTGTTTTAAGCAAGCTATCACAATAAGCTTTGGCTCCTGACAGATCAAACTTTCCTGTGTCTATAATAACCTTGTAGAAATTCGCAAATATAATCTTGGCACCCAATTTGCGGAATTCGATCATTAAAATTGCAAGCACCTTTGACATGACCTATTGAAATTTAACAGAAAGAAACCAAAACCCAGTTGATTAGGCCCATTTTCAAACACAAAATAGATTTATTTGTCTAATCATCAAACTTTGAAAAGAATAAGAACTATCACCAGTCCACTTAACTATTGTGAAAAGGCTAAATTATTTAGTAGATGACATATCTTGCGTTGCAACCCTAATTTGATCCTATAATATCAATACAATGTTTACCAAAAAAAAAAAAAAGTGATGTTATAAAAAAACTGTTACCTTGTGGAGTATGCGGTGAAGAGTTGGATCATGAAGTTTAGACTGGGGGCTGCATTATGAAGGAACCAACAAGTATATGAGTCAAAACTAGAGGTACATTTAACAAGAAGGTATATCCAGTAAAGTGGGAAGCAGTAACAAGAGATGGGAAATGCCTTCGGGTTGAAAACAAGAAGGTATATCCAGTAAAGTGGGAAGCAGTAATTTTTTATTTTATTTTATAGGAGGGACAGCAGTAATTATATGAGACAAAACAGGAGTTGTATGAAACAAGAGACGGCAACCTGCAAAGCCATCGATATAGATGCTGCAGTAGTGCATCAGCATACACATTTCCAGATGTTACTGCATTGGCAAGACATCTCTGGATCAACTGTTTCAAGACACGGAGGGTATGTGCAGATGAGGTAGCTTCATCAAAGCCAACATGTAGATCAGACGTAGAGTTCACATCTGATTCAAATCCTAGCAAAGCACCTCCTTCCATTTCATTCACCTGGTTGCTTTTCAGAAGAGCATTTACAGCCAGATGATGTATCTACAAAGAAACATGAAGCAAATTTTAATACAACTGTCCCAAATTATACAAACTCAGGAAATAATTGGTTTACAATATTCAGAACCTTTAGCTCCACAGTGACCTTCCTATATGCTCCTGGGAAAGAAAAGTCATGTTGATAGACCTGTTCCATAGAAGGCACTCATAAGTAAAAAGAACATAAAATTAAAATTTGCTTATTGATAGACATTTAATACTTGAATGTTAGTTAATTCCATGATTAGAAGAGATGGATCCCAATTTCTTTTCTTAACACCTTAATGCCCTTGTATATTTATTTGTTAGTTTGAGACTAACCTCATCGGCAAAACATGTATCTTCTTCATTAATGCCTCCTAGATCTGGATTACCATCATCAGATATCCAAAGCACCTGTAAGAATCAACATTCAAGACTCAAGGACGGGGGAAAGTTTCAATGAACCGTGCAATGCATTATATAATCGAAAACCTAACATTTACAAGTGTTACACAACCACAAGACTCCAGAAACTAACACTCTCTCAAAAGCCAATATTTATTAAACTAGCACACTCTCATGTACAGCACCATCCTGCACATGGAAAGGAAGGTACAGCCCCACCCTGCACCTTAAAATGAAAACAAGAAGAAAAAAAGGAATGAAAAATTGGCATGGAGGTTTAGAATCCCGAAGTTCTGACAAAGCAGAGTGTTGATACCATCTTAATTCAACTATGGGATCCCAAAAGCTTAAGTTGCTAGGGAATAAGTCAATAATGTATATCAAGCTAAAAAAGATCTAAACCAATGGTCTTATCTTTGACAGATCTAAATAACGCTCCAGTAAAAAAGAATACACGGCCTCGACTGATTAAACCATCCAAACAACGTAAGAGCTTCAGTCCTACTGCTATGATACTACTTACATCTGAAAACTCAAAGATGTACAAGATATTAGCTGAAAGAAAAACCTGTTGCTGATCCCGTAGTGCTCTTGAAAAGAAGATATCTGCTGCGTGTATAAGCCAGTCAAGTTCAAAATTACCCAATGGTACCTGCACCAATAAGTTTGAGAAATTGATTTATTTACTATTAACAAACAGATTAACAGAAAAACATTGTTGGTATGAAACAAAGTTAATACATGGGCATATCTTGAGAGGGAAATTCTCTCCCTCAACCACTGAGGTGATGCAGCACAACGTTGCATTCCAATTTTTGCTGCCACTTGTTGCCACCCAAGAACCTGTACAAAGCAGTAAAATATTTTGAATCAGATGCTTAATAAAAATAGAAAATGCATGTGGAGAGTGAAGGTCTATTAGGTCTAAATAGACTACCTGATAGTTACTATCACGAGCATTAGAGGGAATGCTCACACAAGGAAAATCATCAAGAGCTCCTATACTCGACTTCATCAACTGAAAATTTGGGCATTCAATAACAGCAACTGTAGGTCCATGATGTTCATGTCTGTCAGGCACCAAAACCATATAAGGAATTAACCAAGTGTCTAAACAAAAAAGGGCATTATTTCCATAATACACTGCAAGAAAATTTGCAACCTACCCAGTTGAATACCATATAAATATAGCTCCCAGTGGAAATCTTGATAAACAACTTTTAAATAGTACGTGAAAGATAATTTACAAATGCTCTGAAACAATGAGAAAACTTGTGCATTCTCTGATCAATAGAACACTATCTTACATGCAACTTAAAAACATAATTAACAAATGACTTGTGAAGACAAGCCTACACCCACAAACAATGGTGCATTAGCAACATTGTAAACATAACTAATATTAGCCCTTCACTTTGTCAGGGGCAGTATACAGTTACTTTGGGCCAAATCAGAAAATATTTCAAATATATAGTGCCCACAAAACCTATCCTTGTGCATCAGGCAGAAACTTCAATAGGAGGCAACTATCTTGGATTTAAAAAAAAAAATTGCACTTTAAATAGCACAGCAACCATTTTTTTTTAAAAAAAGCATTGCAACAATATGGAATCAAACCTGTGCTCATTAATTGCACGGTGCAAAATCATTTCAGCATCCTTGGGAAATCCAACATAGTCAACCTAAAATTAGTACATAAGAAAAAGAGGACAAATATATGAGCCATTAAAAGTGGAAAAAACAGCAGGAAATTTTCACCCCAAAAAAATGACAAGTTCACCTTAATAATGATACCATTCCTAGGGGGTGGCTGAATTGATAATGCTTGGCAAGCTTCACGAAATTGTTTCTCAAGAAAAGATGCTGACAAATCTTTATTTTGATAAGGATTTACCACCACAACAGTTATTGTTCTTGATGAAGGAAAATAGGCAATAAATATAGCTCGCCCTTCAGATGTGCTGACATTAAAAACATTAACATTAATGGCTATATGTTCTCATTTGAAGGCTAAGAGACTATCGAAATGGTCAACAAATTAAGCCTATTAATTTACTACTCATTCCAATATCAGATAAATTTTTGTAGGGATAAGCTTGAAAAGAAAAAGAAAAAGAAGTTGCGTTATTAGCGCTGCAGAAATGTATGCTATGTTGCATGTGGAAACTGTAAAAAATTGTTTCCTAAGCCAAAATTCAGCATGGAAAAAATGCTTCATAACTTCATACAATCAAGGAGCCAATTTACAGGTAACATACAAAAAAGAATTACCTCTGGTACAAGTAAAAGAAAGAGATCGATTCGTCCAGATATGTGCACTCAGTAGTTGTCTTCATGTGCAGTTCACTCACACTCCAACCATCCTGGACGTTTCTCTTCTTAGCAGTTTTATCCACTTTACAGACACAACCAATCTGAACAATTGCATTGAACTCCAAAGGCACTTTTGTTTCATATATTCCCTGAACAAAGAATTTGAATCAAGCTGAAATGTATCAAGTAATCACTATAACATAGCTCTTATTTAAAAAATGAATCATTTATTGAATATGCAAGTTCTTCCTTCTCATCCCAAAAAAAAAAAAAAAAAAAAAAAAAAAAAAAAAAAAAAAAAAACAAGTAATGATTCTAACTATCTTCAAAATCATCACCAATAACAAGATTTATATGTATCAAGATAAAATTTTGACAAATCAGTGAAATACAGCAATAAATGATATTGCAAGAATGCTAAAGTGCACCAAACGATTGCATTGAAACAAATCAAGTAATACCACAATAAATGATTGTTCAAGAACAGTTAAAATGCATAGCTCTGTGCTGCAATTTATTTCCAAGAAGGGGGATACTAATTCAGAACTATAGAAGAGAGATCTTAAGCAAATTTGGTTAGAAGGCAAAGTCATAAGACCAATTCAGAACTGTAGAAGTTAAATCTTCATCAAACTTTGGTTAATCAGACTGAAAAGGAAAACCAAGAACTCCAGTCATTAAAAAAGTATATCATGACCAATAGCAAAGTATCAGTAGCTAAAGAAAAAGTGTCAGCGGGATGGTTCATATGAAATTATGTACTGACCTCAACTTCTGGATCGCCAAGAAGGGCTGCAAGTTTTTTGCTTAATGTTTTAAACCGATCCTCATCAATTATAGCCTAATCACAGTCAGGAAAAAAAGAAATATGAATATTAAACCTGAGATGCCTCTCAGAAAATAAAAGGTTAAGAACCACATTACAGCTTGAAAACAGTAAAACCAGAAGTACCTCATACAGGTTGTAGGCACGCCTTCCATGAGGAAGAGTCTTGTTGACATTCTTTCCTTGAGGTTTTTCTTCAGAAATTTTTTCAAATAGTTTTTCTATAGGTGCTTTAGAATTGATGTAAAAAACTCTTGGAACAGTAACAGGAATCTTAAGCATGATTCCTTCGACAACAACCCAAGCAGAAAATTGGTCACCCTGAGAACTGGGAACTAGTTGTATTATCTGAACCACATAAGTTAAGCAGTGATAAGGTAATTATTCGGGGCTTTCCAGTCAAATACATGAATTGAATGAGAAATACCTGCCAGTGACAGCGTGTTAGGGCTTCTTCATTCCTCCTAAAATATGAATTAACGCCTTTCCCCTGTGGTTCTTTATGATTTCTACCACCACCAAGCACCTCATTATTAGCATGGTGCACAGACCTTGCATTATTCAATCTGTCAAATTGGACAAAAATTTTCCTAAACGTTAGTTCATAGACTCCATTAAGAAAAACTGTTCTGAGCTCAACATAGGTACAACTCATACCTATGCACACAAATTAACACATACTGACAAGTGCTGTAACATCATCGACAGATAACAGAGATGATGAGGATCGGATTTAAAGATTATATAGACTATTTTATCTTGATTACTCCCATTGAATTTCCCATTCGGAATCATGCATTTGTTCACAACCTATTACAAACGTGTATAAGATACAGGTCCTGACTTGGCATTCATTTTTTAGCCTTCCCAGACCATAGGGACCAACACGATTGACCCTTATGAGATCCTACAGATAATATGGGATGAAAAAGAAGCGATCTAGGTAACCATAGGGTCCATTCATATATACACACATCATATTGATTTGCTCCGGAAATACTTTTGACTTTACCTGTCTACTGTTAAGTGAGATATCTATCTTAATACCAGGGAGGTATTAGGCAGATTTCTAGAATTTTGTGAACTTTTAGCACATGTCAATCTGCACAAGTAAGCTCCCTAGGCCATATATATGTAGGTAAAGAAAAGTACCTTTGCTTCTTCCTCCTGTCAAGAGTATCTTTCCATTTCCTCTTCTTTATTTGAAGCCAGCCATGATAATCTACATTTCTATCAATAGCTTCAGAAGAGACAGTATTTTGCACTTGAAGCTCATTTTCTTTATTATTAGTTCGTTGTTGCTGTGAATCTATTTGACCTGCTATCTCGACTGAATTTTTCTTGTTATTAACTTCATAACATCGGACAATTGGTCTGGGTCTATTTATGGAACTGCTTTTTCTGTTGAAGTCTTCCAAATCTTCAACAATCTCTTCATCAATCACATGATTAGGGCCGATAGCATCACTGTTCTTTTCCAGCAAATGATCCCTGTTCAATGATCTGAACATATCAACCAATTTGCGCTGTCGAAATTTGTCGTCTTTCTCACGAACCTTCTTATGCAGCCAATCAGGATGAGCTACCCTAGGAACAGGATTTGAGACCTGAAAAAAATTCAACTGATTTCAAGTACAGCTAGAGAAGGACAAAGAATGAGATGCAACAAACAACAGTTCACAAGCAAAAGAACCTTTTGCATTGCAGCCGGAATGGTGACAATTTTCTGAATTGCTGAACCAAGACGTTGCTTGTAATAGGACCAGTCAATAATGGATCGAATGCCGACATCTGATGAAACCTTGCACCACTTCCGTACATAAAACTTCATGATTTCTGATGGGTTGAAAAACAATCTCTCTTTAGAATACAAACAAGAAAATGAAAAGGGAGCTGTTGTTGACACTCCGCAATAGTCATCGTGCAGTCTTCTTTTGTAAAAAGATTAAGGGAGGAGTTACACTTTTCCCTTGTAAAGAAACAAGAGAGGATTGCAGGACAACAACTTTGGAGTGTAAATACCAGATCCCTACAACAAAAATAATAGCTGAATGTTACCCGCATCTGTTTCAAATATTGCAACTGGAACAGCACGCTCACTTACAGGTGTGCCCTACTCAAGTCAACACCACAAAAAAAACACACAAAAAAAAAACAAAACAAAATCAGATTCAGAAGAACCAGAGTTGAAAAGAAATTCAAAAACCACTAGAAAGGTGATGCCATTTTCTTTTTCTAAGTCATTTCGGTGACCCATCTAAGATGGCAAAGAGAGACCATACAAACACAGAAAACCAAATTGCAAGAGAGTCACAACTTTAACTGTTGCAAAATACTAGTCCAAATTGCAAAAAACTAGTCCAGAAAACCTTTTATTGAAAAATTATAGATTGGATGCAAGAAAGGATGCATAAGAAGTCCATATAATAAGCAAATTAAATTATCAAGAGAAGGAGCAGTGAGCAAATTATGATCAACATTCACCCCCACATCACAAAACAGACCAATCGGCGCACATGTACAACCAACCAAACGAGAATTTTAACTTTAGTAGGTGCACCAGTCTTTCAGATCATATTATATAGTTACTAAACAAGGGACACTTGGATAATGAAAAATTAAATTAAAAGAAGACCCCTAGATAGTTGTCGGAATGGATTGGATTCAACGAGATACTATTAATCTGAGAAAATAAATTTGAAAACTCTCTTAACTCCCTATCATAGGGTTAAGCTCCAAGAATTAAGTTGAAGATAAGGAAGATAAAGAGGAAACGACCATGTTATGATTCAATTGTTTTCTCTTTCTTTCTTTCTTTCTTCTTTTTTTCTCCTCTTTAACTTCCACTTATCACAATACTTGAACTTAGGGCATACCTGACCCACCCAAATGCATTACTCACTGTTCTCTCAATTTCGTGATGAAGATCATAATCCAAATAAAATAGTTTCCATTTACCTTTGGTTCACATGCAACTATATACTGGCAACGCAGTCCTTTATCTTTGACCATCGAATCACCGAGAAAATTAGCAAGACGTCTTGCAGTGGTCACTGCACATGACTTTTGCTCTCCATAATCTGCTAAAGACTTGCTCATTGTGCTTGACTCTGATATATATTCAAGCAACTCACTGTCTGCAACATCCTTTCCTTGATTCTGAGAGAATGGGGGATAATTAAAATAAGCATCGCTTTGAATCTTCACTTAACCAACAACTTTTAACATCCTTCAGTAAGACAATATGACAACGAAAGTCCCTCAAGTACATGCTGGGAAATATTCTAAACAAAGCAATTGCGATGAGACAAAACATTAAACATTGACATACATCAAGGAGATCGAGCCAGCGATTGGCGACAGAAGCGACTGCTGAATAGCATTCCTCTAAAGTAGAACCGTGAAGGAACTTATCAAAAAGCTCGGCCTGCAAACAAGAAAGGTATTTAATGCATGGGAGCGACAAGCGTTGTCTCGAATTTTCAAGAAGCGCAAACATATTATAAGGAGTCAGTCTGATAACAATTGAAGAACGTCAACACTAAAGCATTTAGCACATAAAACGTCAACTTCCAAGCGATAATTTTCACTTAGAATAGCTTCAACAAGTTAGGAGTCAGTCTGATAACAATTGAAGAACTGGAATGCTATCCATCAGGCACCTCTATTGGATGGTTAAGTTCAAAACTTTTTTGTCCTTTTTTTAGGTTTTGATTGTCCGCTACATATTTGTGGAAATATTACAATTTACAAGGAAAAGGGATACCTGGAAAACCTTGATGAGCTTCAGCTCACCTCTACGCTTGATCTCAAAACCTTTAAGTTCAGCAAGGGTCCCATCATCATTGAAAACCGCATATCGCTTCTTAATTAGAATTCCTTCTTCTTTAGAAGCCGGAAGAATCATTGCCTACATGAGAGAACTAGTTTGTTATCAAATAACATGAAAGCACTAGTCAAAATAAAATAAAAACATATCACTGTGTTACCTTGTAGGGTCCATCCACTTCAAATTCAATAGAACATTCACTATGAGTTGTGTAAGAATTTCCAGTAGGATCTGTAAGAGTCTGGTAAAAATGGTGTTGAGAATTTGGAAGGAAAGGCAAAGTTGTGCAAATAAGACAAACCAAATTGCAGTATACAATGCATTTTGCAGAGTCGTTCCCAGTGCAATGGAAATAAACAATTTAGAAAAATGTTCCAAGCTGACCTGGTATTGATCATTTGTATTGTTCCTTGCTACATCAACATTAAGCATAACACATGGATATGAGATAGTCAGCTTCTTCTTCAAGTCTCTGAATATGAGTTTCCCATAAATTAGAGTGGAAAGTAGCATTGCATATGAAACATAGACTTACCTACTAGAATGGAAAGTAGCATTGCATACGAAACATAGACTGTTGTTGTTTAAGTAAAATCAGTGGTCATAGAAATAGCAATCTGGCTGTCATTATGGTATACATGTAACCAAGTGAATTATTAAGATGAAAATCATACTTTGTTTTGAATGTAAAGTTCTCCGGAAAAGATCCAGGGAGCGCACACCAGATACCATCTGTGTCTAATTCAAGAGGTTTTCCAATTTTCTCAACCAACAAGCGAGCATTCTGAATAATTTTAGCTCCAGTATATGTAACTACTCCAGCCATTTCCATGGAATACCACCTTGCACCCCTGGATTAACATGCAAAAGCATCATAAAAAGGTAACTAGAATATATCACATGAACAACAGAATCTATCTTACAAGAATTCAAAGACGAAAGTCATTAAACTCACTTGCGCATGACATATCCATAAAAGGAATTAAGTATACACTTATGTGCAAGTTGTAATGAATCGTAAAGCACTACCATATCCTGCAAACATCAATAAACAAAGACATTAGAAACAGGAGAATGTGTTGGTGAGAATAATACAAAAAAGTGTTCAACAAGCTTATTTCCTTTAAATAATTTTTTCTTAAAAAAACACAACAAAATTGATACAGAGAGAGAGAGGTTTAAAAAAAAAAATTCATACTTGCGCTTCCTGGATTTTTATAGAATTCCCACTAGCCTTGGCTTCAGACAACTTCCCCTTCCAAACCTTATTAAGCCCTTTGTACTCATACCTTCTATCTCGAAAGCTTGAAGAACATCAATTGAACAAATGATTCAGCACAAAAGAGAAAAGAGAGCAGAAACAGAAGGAAACAAGTAATCATCATGTCGGCACAAAGACATTTTCTAATAACAATTATGTTACAAAAATTTCATGAGTAAAATCTATATATTTCCATTCCAAAGGATTTTTCTACTTAGTTCTTAGTTATGACTGCCCTTATTCAGATGAACATGCAAACTTCTCACCTGCGAACTGTGTCAACATAGAATGAATTTTCCCTCATGCAAATCCCTGCTTCCCGAAGTTCAGTGACTGGCTTGTCCACTACTCGTCTATACGCCTGTCAAAGAGAACCAAAATTAGAATGTTAGGCATTACTCTGAGAAAATATTTGATCAAATACAGTGTAGAATATACCTTCTGACAGTATTTTTTTAGACGCTCTTTGAGCCTTGATTGCTGCTCCATTTTAGGCAACTCAAGAAAAGATTTTGACAGCTTGGAATTGGCACCATCAACAAACTCAGACTCAATTTGCTTCTTCAAATGATAATAGTCACTGAAATTGAGCAAAATGATGTCCATACACAATAATTAATAAGTCTGTTGATAACATAGCAGAAGTATAGACAGAAGGGGGAAAAGAGAAAAAAGGAAAGATTATTAAACTAAACCTCTTCTTTGCCATGAATATTTCTCCACGCCAAACCCATTCAAGCTTGCGAAGACAAGTTTTTCCTGGACGGTTGAAATCACAAGCAGTGCAGATCTCATCTGTTACTATTGAGGATGGCTGGAAATAACAACAGTTGTTACGATATGCATTCATGGAATCTTCAAATGAGCAAACAGAACAGCCCCAACAACAATCTGACAATGCAAATCGGGAAGAGTACATTCTTGCTGAAAATATTGGTGCTGACCATTACAGCTGGACTACTAAAAAAAAGCATAATTTTCTATAAAACTTTGATTGGTTAACATGACTCCAATAGAAACAAGATAACCAGAAGCACTATTAACCACCTAGATCAACAACCCTTTTAGTGGACACTTTTCTACGAATATAAAAAACAAATGGCAGTTATAAACTGAAAAAAGGAAAAAAGAAAGATGAAATACGTGAGTAATATAAAATCGATATCTGCAATTACTGAAAGTAATTTATTAACCAACACACCTGAAGCCTATTTGTTAAAATAATGTTGGGATACATTGCAGCAACATCCAGATGATAAATAAGGGGGCTTTCTTCACGTATAGGTTCATCTCGCAGCCCCACAAGCTACAAACAAGGAAAGGAAATCACTAATGAATAAAGTTAAAAAATATATATTCATGACCCTATTCAGATTTAAATGAACATTACCTCTTGAAAACTAAGTGAATAACTAAATAGTAAAAGATTTAAATCCAACGCAATAGGAAGAGGGGTGTTCATTATCAAATCCAATCAAATTAGATCGGTTTCAATGAATTTGGCCAATGAGAATCAGGGATTGGATCGCTAAAATCAAAATCCAACATGATTGGATTGCATGACGGATGTCCCAGTGAAAATCCAATGCAATCCTATCTAGTTGGCTCCATGCTTCTTGTCTTATTGGAACTTGAAACTAAAAAAGTTGTGAAAAATTTGAGTCCTCTAGTGGAACAAATTTTGGTACTTTACATTTGATCCTGTTAATACGATTGGATTGGATTTGATGATAATCATTTTATTTTTCAATAGGTTTTTTGCTTCATTTGAAAAACAGATCATCCAATCTAAACCAATTCAATGTCAAATGGATTGAATTGGATTAGATCACATCCTAACCTCAGATTGGATTGGTTTGTACAACCTACAATCCAATCTACATTGGATCGGATGAAAATTGGCTACAGAATACAGATTAACAGTTTCGAACCGATGAACATCCCTAAGGAAGTTTACATCAATCACCAAAAAAACCTGCAACTTTTTGGACTTGATAAATCATATAAATCATATTATAAATAAATAAATACTTAGACATACATGAATGAAAAAAATAACAGATCTGCTTGAAAATAAAAATGATCAGCACCTTTTCCAATATAGAACTCTTCACTTCTTCATAATTGGACACGGATTCCAAGTCCATCTTACCCTCTACTCTTATAGCATATTGAAGATCTCGATCAAGGTTGTTGATCAATTGCTGGAAATCAGAATTCTCAAATTAAGTATACAATATAATGCGATATTTAGCATTTGTAGTTGAGTAGCATTGTTAGGACTACCATGGGGAATTTTGCATGACTTTCAGGAAATATTACAAATATCAATGGAATTGACAAGAAGTTATCCTACAGATATATACAAACAAATTACTGAAATTAGGATATAAATTTTGAGAGGATCAATTGGATTCAGCCCATTATACACTCACTCCTACCAAATTTGCAGGCTGGGATCACAGATCATGCACAATACAACCACTTCTCTGTTAGTGGACTAAATAATTTGTAGCAATGAGCCACTTGTTCATAGAGCAAAAAACAAATTCTGAAAAAGAAATGTAAGTGATCTTTGTGTTCTAAAGACAAATCCAGTATGGCATAGCACCATAGAAAATGACCATTAAAAATGTTATAATGTGTTTCAGACAAATTGAGTTGGTGAAAATAAATCAAATTCAGTATATGTTAATGTGGTTATGGATGTTATAGAGAATAACTAACATTGAAAATATGAGCTTCTAGTCATATGCAATCCATCAATATACAGAGATCATGCACCGATCTTTAATTAGAAGTGATGTTAAAGGAATGATAGTCCACAATAAAAACTTTAGAAATGATGGTACGCCAATCGATCAAACCAGAACAACCAGTCCATTTAAAACAACAGAAATAAACATTGGTAGTGAAAAAAGATGATGAAAACATACCTCATAAGCAGAGGCATCAAGCTTAAAACTGGTTGGAAGATCAGATCTAAACACACCACTTTCAAGGCATTCAACATGGCCACCTATATAAGTCTCACTCTCTAAAAGGTGATTTTTATAGAATTTTTCGGGGTCAGATTGGTGTTTGTTAGGGCAGATAACATTTGCCTTGTATGCCTGCATAAAATGCAAAATTAAATGTGAAACCGGGAGAAACTTAACAGCTGAAATATCTTTTTCTTTTTTTTTTTCTTGTAAGAAACAGAACTATTCATTAAGTTAATTGTTGAAATTGAAAATCAAGACTAGTTTTTTTAGTAAGAGAACTATAGAGGAGTTTTCTTCAAACAGACACAAAAAAGCATCAGCATTAGTGTATGATAACACACCTGGACCATGAGAAGCATTTCACAAAGGGTTCCACTACCCTTGCGCAAAACCTCATCCGGAGACATTGGAATAATAGTTGCAAGTGAGAAAATGAAAGGATGAACATAGGTCATATACAAGTAATAAGTTGCAACGGCATCAGAGACAGAATACGATGCCATCATCTGTGATTACATATTCAACCAAATAGAAAAAGATCAGAAATGTTCTTGCAAAAGAATGTACAAAAGCAAACACAACCAAAATATTCAGACACACTAGCATGTATGTTCACAAAGTCAAAATTTATGACAATCCAAATTCATAAAAAAAGAGTCGCTCTACCCAGCTCTTGGTATGGCAGCCAGATACCATCATAGTGCCCCAGCATCAGAGAATTTGATAATTTATCAGACATAAAGTAACAGTAATCACAATACAGACAAACACACCCACAATTTGATTAAACAAAAGAATTTTCTTCTGTTGACTTTTTTATACTTGTACGATCATCTTCGCATCAATCTATATAGATAGTCTAAGGTTCAGTATTGAATTTTAAAGGTTAAACAGCGCCCCACATGAGTATGTTTCTCCAACCCCACAGTTGGTTTATACATCCACTACTCAATTAGCCTTTCTGCATGCATTAAGCATGGTTCACATGCTAATCTCAATCAAGCTAGTAACTCTATACCCTACTTCATCCTTCACTGAAAGGGACAAAATCAACACTGAGACAAAAAAGAAAACATTGCCAAATCAATGAACATGGGTGTGTAAGCTGTAGTAGTCTCTACAGTACTTAATGTAGTTGTCAGTTCATATATTATGTCTCCCTTATCAATTATTAACCTTTTCTATCTAACTGCACCGTGCCAAAGCATTCCTGCAAACAACTGAAAAATCATTTCCACTCATCCATACCTGAGGTTTTTCCTTTGCAAAGCGAACCATATCCTCCGGATTCACCTCCAGGGGATGATAACCTAACTTTGCCTTTGTAACAGCCTGAAATAAGATTATATATAATAATATTATACTTTCATCTACATAACAAATACTAGGAAACAAATGAACATACTTCTTTTTCATCTGGTTTACACAATAATTGAAGGTGAAGTTATTAAACCCAATACAACCAAACTATAATTAGGAACGTGTAGCATTTGTTTCCTCATAGAGCTATGTTAAGTAAAAGATTTCAACAGTCTATAATGATACAAGATAAATTTTTTTTTGGCAATTCTGCTTTCAGGAGATCTTTAAGGGTCTTCTGATACAGCAGTGAAAAAAAGACCTTGAGAAATTAGTGTACAACAATATAAATTAATTGCTCCATCTATTGTGAAACCGTAATAAAGAATAAGAGGTTAACCATGAGAAATTAATATGGAACAACATAAATTTCTAAAAGAGTAACAACAACAGCAAAAACCAATTAGAAGAAGAAGAAGAAGAAGAAGAAGAAGAAAACAATGAGCTTGAATTGGACAATCAAACCTTAAGGCCTTGGCTCCCTTGAGGAAGATAACTATCACGTTTGACCCAAGCAAAACAATCAAGATGGCAAGCAAATTTAGCCCGGCATTCCCCCTGGTTCTTGTCACATTGAAATCCAACCTCCTGCAAGGTGAAGAGCAGGGGGGGAGGTAAAAGAAGAGCAAAAATTAGTGCAAAACTAAAATGTGAATATCTCTGAGATCACGCAGACACAAAAACAAAAATTACATTTTGCAATTTCCAGTGGAACGACAATATCAGTATCACAAAATCCCTTTGTGTGGTGAAATTTTTTTCATAGGTAGGAAGTACAAATATATAGATAACAACATTTTTTAGAGTTAATTCAATATTTTCATGTCATCATTATACCTAAAATAATCTAAACTGGGTGATGTTTCATTATGTCTCCACTGCTTATATTGCAATATTTATATATGCTGCGAATGCAGAAAGATAAATTACACATGTTCACAAAAATTATAATGACGATGCACATGACCCTGAATAAAACAATGGGTAAAAAGCTTCATATACATGTCACGCGCAGTTAATGCTTTAAATCTATTAAGAAAAGTAAACTGTTGTTGGCACTCCAAAAAAGGCATCCTGTAGACCCTCATGGTTTTACAGAGGATTGCAGGATGAATTTTTTGGGTGCCAATAACAGCTCCTGATAGCCAACTCTAGATCAACAATAATATTCAGAGCCCCCTGTATGTCAATCAATAAACATTAATGAAAAATGGCATTAATATTATTTACATAATATTAAAGAATAAGAAACTTCCACAAGCAGTGAAGATGATAATATTTAAGTTCCAGTCTTTTTGGTAGTTATTTAAGGCTTACAACCTAGAAGTCTGGGAACACATTGTTGTTTAAGTAAATGTAACTTGCAGAATTAGCAACATACATCACTCATTTTTAACCCATGATATGCAGCTCTGGTTTCCAGGAAAGGCCAGTCGAAATAATCACCATTGTATGTGACATAAATTCCAGGCTTCACCTCCCGCATATGAGCAAACCACTGTCTTAGAAGCTCTACCTGCAACAATGACCATATAATTAGAAAAAGTAACAAGTAATTAGCATTCCAAAACCCCTTATACAAACTAAACTAATCAAAATATCATATCTGGCGGGCTGGGATGTGTTTTGTGTGTGTATGGGGGTGAGGCTGGAGTTTCTATGGATGTCAATACCTCATTCTTCACATTTGTCACCTTGAAAAACCCTTCAAATTCTGGTTTTGGAGTGTACTCCAGATCCTCTATATCATCCCCAACACACTGCAGATACAAGAAAGTAAACCTGTCAATACATACATTTTTTTTTTATAGAAAACTTAAACCTATTGCAGCTAAAAAGGAAGTTAAATATATCAATACATACATTTAAATTCTATTTTTTGTTTTATATGAAATTTAAACCTGGTAACCCTTCAAATTTCAAATTTAATACGTACATTTAACTTAGAAGTGCAACAAATAAAATATTGATGGTGAAGAAAGCAACAAAATAGCACGTCTAGCATGAAAATACAAGTTTGCAACAATAGGCTTAAATAGATGCAAAACAAATGAACAATTAGTAAGCTTCCCAGTAAAGGAAAATAAAGACAGGACCTTGGCATCTTTTCTCAAAGAAAATTTTCTAAAATTCTTTCACATCCTTGCTAAATGAGAACACAACCAGTTTGTTGGATAAAGTTGAAGGTAATGAACTCAAAAGATCCCAAAACCAAGGACTTTAAAATGGAGCATCTAAACAACTAAACATATCCACTGCAAACATTTATTAAAACTATGCACACTCATTTGGCAACATACAAAATGAATCTCAAATGCAAAACTTGAACAAGGTAAGAAATTACTAGAAGGACATGAATCCTACCTCTCTGTTAATAATCAGGAAACCTTGTCCATCAACCATGTACGAAATCATCATTACTAAATCATATTCAGCATCTGGAAATTTCAAAGGTAGCTTAGTCGTCTCAATATCAAATGCACAAACATGAACTTCAGCGCGCTGCAGAAGATCTGTCCTCATCTCAAGCATAACACCAGTACTGGATACACTAACATCATACCACTGGCCACATCTTATATCTGAGTACCAAAACAATTTGAAAGGGGTTTAACTTTTTCAAATTCAGAAACTCAAAACAAAAGATAAAGGTCTAGAAAGCAGCCAGATGTAGTTTAAATCACCATTGTCAATGGCAAAGCGGACATGGTAGGGAACATCAAATTCACGAAGATCAATAATACAATCTAGAAAATCCTGAGGCCTTTGTTCTCTACAAATCAAGCAACAAAAGAGTATCAGGATCAGGAAACAAATACAATTTACGGTTCAACGCAACAGCAGACCAACGCAAGGTGCCTGTTAACCAAATAAGCTATCTACAGGCAAAGAGCTCAACATCCAAAAGGAACAAGAATCAATAACATAACCTCACCTTTTTCCTATTACTATTGACTCGTAAGCATCTGCAGCATCAAATTTTGCGTGGTTTCTTTCGACAACGTGTAATAGGTCACTCTTGACATTCATTAGTTGTTGAACATTATCAAATGATAGCTTTAGGTAGGACTTGCGTAGGCCAGACAAATGGTTTTTCTGTCAGGGAGTACAGAAGGATATTAGAATGCACGCATTGGGAGATACAATTAAATAAGCAATCAAATAAAGCACCACGATCATTATAATATCAGCAAAGATTGGAAAACTGAACAGCAAATCTAAGCAAACCGACTATATTCATAATATATGAAACAACATACTCAATTATAGGATGTTCAATCTTGAATTTAAATTAGATGGTGTTAGACATCTCACCACTACCGTACTATCATGATAATATTCTAATATATAAATGTATCTCAAAATCTTGCTAGCAATTACAGGGTTTGCCAATAGCCACACAAAAAAATAAAAATAAAAAGACAACTAATCAGATGCAATTTCTTTAGATGAGTCTGTAGAAATCACTTCTAAAAATGGCAAAAGAAAATTAGGTTGTCAAAACATCTAGTTAATGTTGGAAGATGAGACAATAGTCCTGACGCTAGGCAAGAATATAGTTAAGCTTAAGTGCAAGAAACTAGAGAGAACATAACTGCTCAAACATATCAGGTCAAGAATGGAAATTCACTGATTGAAATCTTTCCATCACACTTGATACCAAACAATCTGGTGTGGCAAAGTAGCTCAAAATATTCTAATTGGGTCCATGTTCATGTATGAAGTTCATCAAAGTAACTTTTGGAAGGTCCATGTTAAGAGATTTAGAAGCAACACCCTAGTAAAAGTCAAAGTCATGTCCAATGCTTGAGGGAAGTTCGGAAACAGTCTAGGAAAAGATAATTTCATGCCCAAGTGAAGTTGTTAGAAACTGAGCCACCTACCCATATCAAGAAATGAAGAAGTAAGACACGATTATGTCGGCATGAAACCTAAGTTTTTCCACATTTGACTGAATAGTGAAAGCTTTTATGTCAAATTGGTGACCCAATTGTCAGAAAAACTTGAATTGAAAGGAAATAGGCCAAAGGTGCATATCATAAAATGGAAAAGTTCTAAATAAAAAGACAAAACTTCTCACGGGTACAAATAATTTCTGTTCAAGAAATTGCTAAAGAAAAGGAAGGAAGAGACACCTTTGAATAGAAAATGACTATAAAAAATGTTTCTTGGTTTACGGGTGTAAAGTAAAACATGTGGCTCAACCAGGCATAACTTGATTTAACTTGGAATTGTAGAATGGAATGTCAAAAGAGTTAATAAGGGAAAATAACTGCCAAGGATTAATAAACATTGCCAAATTTTGGAAGGTAGAGTGACTGTATAAAGCTGGTGATGGAGGAAGGTACTTACCAGATCAAGGTCTTCTTTCTCCACTATTTCAATATCAGCAATTTGATTTTCATATCGTCGTCTCAAATATGCTTCAACATCCATTTCCGTTTTCTCCTAAAATAAAATAGTCATCATCACTGTGAAGGTAACTGATGGTTGAAGAAAAATTTTCAGAATCAAACATATAAGATTGATTGAGACCTTTGAGGCTGCATAGAAGTAAGGGCGGAACTTGTATTTTGACTTGAAAGCAGAACCATCCTAAAATTAAATTAGAAAATAGGTATATAATTAATCACCATAACATAAAACTGATTATGTTAAACATCTTTATAGAATATCTTACCTGCGAAACGAAATATAAATCGACGCAACTATAAACCTTACGGGTGTCTTGATCCTCCCAAGATGACTGCAAATTTATAAGGAAGCATCCATCATTTATAAATGCCAATCATTAAGGTATTTGAACTCAAACTTACCACCATGTGGTTATACCATATCGAAAATTAACAAAGAAAAACAAAAACATCAACAACAACAACAATAAAGAATAATAAAACTTCAATTATGATGGTTCATTTAGAAACTCTAGTCGAGCAGCAGCAGGATTTGTAATTAGAAACTTCAAAGGAAATATTAAGATTGGTGGCACTTACTATTGGTTATGGTTCTGTCCTTCAAACTGACATTGCAGCCTTAAAGTATGGTTTACATTTGGTTAAATTATAAAATAAAATAAAAATTATTAAAGAAGCGGATTCTAACGTTTTAGTTGATATTTTAAATTCTGGTACTACTAATATTCCTTGGAGTATTTTATCATAGGTTAGAGATATTCGAAGACTTCTTCTAAAACTGAGCATTTTGAGTTTCATCAAGTTTTCCAAAAAGCTAACATGGTTACAGATTCCTTATCAAATATAGAACATAAATATTCACAACCTTGTGTTTGGTTTTCCAATTTTCCTACTAATGTGACAATTAAAATCTACTTTGATGTACTATTGGGTCCCAAGGGGATCTCCTATGTAAGTCTTTTCCTTTTCATAAAAAATAAATTAAGTATAATGCAACTGAGTAGTAAACAAAGCTAAGTTTTTCAATTGTTTGCGGTAAATTGTTTTTGTTTCCCAGAAGGTGAATATTACACCAGTAAGCAAACTAATCAAAGAATGACAGTGGCTAGGCTTTATATGAAGCATAGAATAAATTGCATAAAATATCTAATACGAAGATAGAGATATTTCAAAAATCAGCAAAAATTCTCACTCACTTGGCCCAAGAATAATAACAAAATTCAAGTAATTTTATCCAACTTTCCATTACAAGATGGCTCCAAACACAGCTTAAGCTTTCAAAATCCCAAATCCCCCCTTTTACCTTCGCTATCTCAGTAACCAAACAGACCAAGAAAAAAAGCAGATTTCTAAAATGGAAGTCCAAATGGGGCAAAAATTGATTGGTACAGAATCTTACGGATGCGAAAGTGAGCAGCCATCCGAGCCGCTTATCGCCTTCGGAGAACAGATCGAACCCTAGCTTCGACTCGAGCTCTTCCTCGGCGCTGCGCATAACCTTCTGCTTCTTGGAGCTCCATGAGCTTCCACGGTCCCGTTTTCGGCTGTGGAAGCCGCTCATTGTGCTTGGCCTGTGAAATGGAAATACGTCTGAGATTTGCTCTCAGACTTTGAGACTTCGAGTGGGAGAGAGAGGGTTTTAGAGGGATCAAAGCGTTTTCCCGCGCTTGCATCTACTACGCCTTTATATTTTTTGGTTCCTATGACGGAAATGGCCCTTCGGTTGATCAAATTTTCGAGTAGTGCCACTATTTGAAAGTACCATCGGATAATTTGTGGGGCCCGACTGACTTGGACTTTGGGACAGTGTTCGGCCTGATTGGCTCGGCCCATCATAAAAAAAATTTATGGACACGCCTAGGAGCAGCAAAGAGAGGGCAGTTTTTTTGTGTTTTTTTTTTTTTTACAAGCGATATTAGAAGAGAAGAATCAAATTGAGGACCTCAAGTGCCGGAATAAATATTCAAGTAGTTACAAGTACCTTACAGTGGGAATCTACTTTTACGAAAATGATTTTTGTTTTATACACCCAAAGAATTGATCAGCGCATCTGTAGTTTAATGGCAACTATTTTTTCTTGTTTGGTGCTGAATTTGTCCTATGACAAGTTTTTATCTCCTTGTAAAAGGGCAAGAAAGAATGAAACTTGAACATTTAAAACTAAAACTTTTTAAATCGAAAAATATAATGTAAAAAATGGTGTACATGGTCTCCACCAACTTAAAGGATTAGTTTTGAAATGTTTTCAAATTTTGTTGGATGTATTGAACAAATGTATGTATTCAAAATTGAGGTACAAAAGTTTAGGGTTTCATAACGTTGTAGTTTAATTAGAGTTTTAATTTTTGGACTAAGTAGTTGATTACAGTCCGGTCCTTATATATATATAATATTTGAGCAGTAGAAAATCGGACTTAAGACCTCATGTGCATGAGTAAGCGTAAGTTTTTTTTTTTTTAAAATATACAAAAAGGAAAGTATAGTTTAGAATAGGGTATCCGATACAAGTCAAACTCAAGACTAGAGCTTTGGATGCAACGAGAGGTTATAATGAAGAGTCCTTAATAGCCGTCCGATTCAGTGCATAATTATTATTGTATTGGATTGCAGAATTATAATGAAGGGGTTATAAAATTATTAAACGTACAGCCGTAGACATTGAGATCAGAAGCTGCAGAGATGACGAAGAGGCCAAGGTTGTCAATGGCACTGCTAGCAATAGTGGTTCTGCCAAATTTTATATGTGTATGCAACGCGATTGAGTCACCACAGTACTCGGTGGTTCACTCAGAATCAGACTTTGAGATCAGACTTTACAGAGAGAACTCATGGATGTCTGCTCCTGTTAAAGATATCTCCTTTGAGAAGGCCACCAGAAATGGCTTCCACAGGTACTTCCACTTATATACTCACCTTAGCTTTTGATTTTATCTTCTGGGTTTTTAGTTTCATCAAACAATTATGAATTACCACCATGAAATTTTATATCTTTGAAATTGGTTCTTTATTTGAGTCTAATACCCCATTGTGATGGGTTTTCTAATTGTTTGGAACAAAAATTGTGAAATACCCACCATGGGTTTCTCTCTGAACCCACCATTTACCTCCTGATTGAGTAGAAAAATTCAATCTTTTGCCCATGTGTTTCCTCATTGATATAAGATAAACAGGAAATCATAGCAGATAATGTTATTGATAGCTTTCTGGGAATATCGATGTAGTTCTTTGAAACAATAAAGTTTTTTATGGATAAATAGGGAAAAATCTGAGAGGTGCTAAAAGAATGCAAAGTTAATTGAGATGGTTTTGATATTTCAATAGAAAGCATGCTATGGTGAATCATTTCTTCAAAACTATAGTTCTAGGATGCCCCTTTCTCGGGTTCAGTTAGCTTGGTTATGTTTGCCGATTCGCTAATGTCCTGAAATCATCATCACAATCACCTGCGACATCTTTTAGCAATAGATACATTGCCTTCCGCATGTAGATGAATCTGTTGGACAGTCTCCGATGTGTGCCGGTTGATGCAAGAAGTTGATATATGTGGATCCTCTTGTGAGTCCGGTGTACATCAATTGCTGACAGCCACTTAATGCATGGGAGACTGTCCAAAACAAAGCTTTTACGTGTACTGTTTCGTCAAAATAGAGACTCACTCACTGCAAATATATGTAGTTTTCTTGTGAACATTATATTATGGCAGAGCTTCAGAGGCACATATTATACAAACTCTGTTGGATATGCTTTTGCTAATGATAAACTTGGCTATGCATGATATGCCTTTCTTAACTTTGTTCAACCGATGGCTACTGTCTGCACTTTGCCTGGGTTATTTCAATTGTAAACTTAGATGTCGTTGGTCTATGCTAATAGTTTCCTGATTAACTCACAGGCTGTTCCAGTACATCCAAGGTGCCAATTTGAATTTCTCTCGAATTGCAATGACAGCTCCCGTGTTGACAAGCATAGTCCCAGGAGCTGGCCCCCTTCACTCATCGGCCTATTTTGTTAGATTCTACTTGCCTACAAAGTTCCAAACTACTCCACCCACACCTCTCCCTGAACTCAGCTTGGAACCCTATACCTGGGACAGTCATTATGTTGCTGTCAGGAAGTTCTCTGGATTTGCAAGAGATACTAACATAGTGCAAGAGGCAGAGAAGCTTGCCACCAGCTTGAGCAGGTCTCCATGGGCAAATTCTACATCAGAAGAAAGCAGCTATGCTTATTCAATCGCACAGTACAGCTCCCCATTCCGGATTATTGGGCGTGTGAATGAGGTTTGGGTGGATGTCAATCCATCTGGTTTGGGTGGCTATAAATACAGTGAAATAGGTACGTCCTGAAATTCTTCAATTACTCAATGTGACTTTGTAAATTTCTGTAACAATATTCAAGGGAGTGATCAATGAACCGGACAAGAAGTGGTACATCTTAATCTCCGTATGTGCATCTGTATGTACATATGTGTTTGATAATCTGCATGTAATATGTCTCTGCGTTCCATTTTTTTGGAAGTATGAGCCAGTGAAAAATAGTACAACATAACATCATGTCCAAAAATATAAAAACATTAGTCCTTCGTGATTTCCTATGTCGAAGCGTGGGAGAGATTATTGATATGCTACCAAATATTTGGCTGCAGGAAATGAACCCTTCAAAAATCTGTTTCACAAGTTTTTCTATGGTATTCCTAGCACCTCCAAGAGATGCGGCAATTTATCTCAAATATTTGCCTCATCAAAATGTGTTCGATATTTTGTCACTTAAGAGGTGAGGCAAATAGCATCCGTGTTGCACGGTCAAAACACTTCCCAACACGGTCAACTTATGGTCAAGACACGGCAGGGGCGATTTTGAAATTGTATTTAAAGAATGGCTCAAAACACAACTATTGAAACATGGTATGATAGTAGTTGACACTACATATGCAAGTAGTCTGCTATTATTATTGTGTTTGATTAGTAATATTCCACGAGAAAAAGTACAAATTATGTAAAGATTATGAGGAAGCAGTTCTGTATGTTTGGAACCTTGGTTGTTCATTTGTTGCTGTTCGTACCAAAAATGGAAAAAAACCCAATAAGGGTTAATTTGAGGAACTTAATTTATTTCCTCAAAAGTGCCCGGACTCAAGCATTTATGTCTTCACAATATAGGGCTTCTTCACTTCATAATTGGGTCATAATTTGGTTTAATTCTCAAGACCTTGACCTGTCAAGAAGTTAAAAGGTAACGGTCTTTTCATATGGCACATGCTGATTGGAGAGGAGACCAAAATAAACTATTTTTCTCAGTACTTGGAGCAAAAGCAAGGCAGTTAGGTCCGATCAAGATTTAAACAAAGCTTAAACATGAGCTTTCGGTGGTGCTTTATCTGTTACCTTTGTCTTTTTCTTCTCCACTTGAGATTAATTAACAAAAAGACAGAATTCGTAATGATGCTATTTGAACTCAGAATTTTATTATTTGTTCATCATCATCGTGTTCAAATATTCAGCTTATAAATAGAAAGCTATGCAGCATCATTTGAGGACTCTCTCTCCTTATCAAACGCAACGTCTTTATCTAATCAGACGCAACATCTTTAAACACTACAGACTTCAACCCGATCAACACCTAATCTTAAATTGAGTTCTTAGTTTAAACAAATCTCACTCCCAAAGATCATCCCATCAACAATTCCTGCAATCATCTTCTTTATTACTTTGCCAAATACTTGGTAGGTTTTTGGTTAAGTAATTTGATGAATGTTAGGGTATATGCCATGCTTAATATGAGTTTTTGCTTCTTGTGATTAAATTTATGAATGCGCCTAAGGTAAATATCATACTCTTAGGGTTTTGTGTGATTGTGTGAAGTTCTCATTCAACCTAAGGTCTTTTTATATGTTTATATTTATGCCTCACGCCAAGGATAAATTTCGTTTAAGAAGAAGTGGTTAATTGTTGTGACATGAGTTAATTATAATTTTGGAGAACTAATCATCAACATAACTTGGGAATTTTGATAGCATACATGCTAAGGTTTGGATAAGAGGAATTGTGGTGAAATTGTTGTCTTGGTAAGCTTCTTCAAAATCTTTTACAAACTTATTTAGTTCACGTTTTTCTTCGTTATCTTGTCATTTAATTTTCTTATTTTCAACGTTCTTTTAAAGAAAATCTTTCAAAATCAACTTTCAAAACTCATTTATTAAGTTTTAGTTGAGTCATTAGTTTTAAGTTTATTAGTTAGGGTGTCTAGAGTAATTTATGATTTAAATTAATTTATAATTCACAACAACTTGAGAATTAATTCAGTCTCTGTGAGAACGACCTTGTTCTTGCCTTGACTATATTGCATTAACCTTGTGCGCTTGCAAATTTATTTCTTGAATTTAACTATCTAATTTTCAGGTAATAAAATTATACATCATATAGCTCAAAGGGCTGGGAAATATGAATTATTGTTGAAAGAGGAGATTCAAAGAAAGAATATGTCCAAACCGGCTTATTACAAAAGTCTGATCCATCAGGTGGAAATTGTTGAGGAAATGGAAGAAGATAGACCTGATCAGATGCATGTTGAGGTGTCAGCTCAAAACTCCTATTACTTGCAAAGCACTAACCAGACCAAGCAGAGAGCAAAGGAATACTCCACCTCCCACTGGAGGATTTGTTCCCTACAAGCCAAAATACAAGTCTTATTCGTTTGATCTTTCCAAAGCAAACAGTATTTTTGATGAGCTATTAGGGAATAAAGTGATCCAGTTCAATAAAAAACATGTCTTTCCCAAGCCTGAAGAAATCAAAGGCAAGTCATATTGCAAATGGCACAATTCTTTTTCTCATACTATTGTCAATTGTGTACAATTCAGAGATCAGATTTAGGATCTGATAGCAGAGGGCAAGATCCTTTTGGATAAGCCTACAAGCATGAGAATTGATACTGAGCCTTTTCCTACGAATATGATCGCGGGGTAAACTCGCATTTCCTTTCTCTATTTAGTTTTGCTTTGAAAGAGAGTAGAGGGAAAAAAATGTCTCATTTTCTGCAAGTTTGTTGCCTTGATTTTGCTTAGTTTCAATTGGTATATCATAACCAACAAAATTGCTTTGGCATAGAGAAAGGATTGAGTATGTAACATATATCGAGACATAGAGAAAGGAAATGCGAGTTTACATCATATGGAGATGCTTGAGGGCAACCGTCGCAAGATTGGCAACTGACCCACAAAACATTAGTTCTAGTATCAATCTGGACATAAAAATCTATCGGAGGAGATCACAATTGCAGTTTTGTAAAGTAGAGCCTATGAAAGGGGAACAAATTCCATGAAAGGCAACAGAATTAGTAAGAATCCTCCAACCGCTAAATAGTGCTAAGTAGTAGACTTGGAACTGAGCAGAAGCCAAAGCAAAATGAAGGCAACGAAACTTGCAGAAAATGAGACTTTTTTTTTTTTTTCCCCGCTTCTCTCAAAGCAAAACTAAATAGTAGACGTTGGCCCCAGGAATGATGCCAGCCTTACTAAAAACCATTAAAACAAAGCACAAAAGGTGACAAATTACCCATTGATGAACTAATCAAGGCTTCCCCGAACAGGTAACTCTACGATACCATTAGAGGACTAAAGCATTCTTCCATGCCCAACTCTATCCCAGAGGTGTCAAATGGACCGAGCCGGCCCTAGCACAGCACGAGTATGGCCCGCTTAAGTAAGGCTCACGGCCATACCGGAACGAGGTAATTAAGTCCAACGGACCAGGCCGGCCTGGAATTCAACGGGCCGACCCATTTATTAAATTATGCTTATTTTAAAGAAAAATAATACATAATATTTTTACATTTATATCTTAATATCTTTCTTTTCTCTAAAATTATATATATATATATATATTAAATTTTAATGTTTTCTTTATATATAAAATAATAATTTTATTTTTCAAGTTTCAATTTTTAAAACCCAAACAATAATCTTGCCATTTTCTATGTAAATGTATTTTAAATAAAGTTACTGACTTCTTTCTTTTTTATTTTTTTATTTTTCTATAACTTATAATAAATCTTATTAGTATATGCATAATTGTAAAAAAGATATAAATAAACTTGTAAAAAAATTACCAAAAAATACAAAACATAAGTCAAATTTGGACAGGCCCAACACGGCCTGTTTCTTAAATGGGCTGACTCTAAACGAGTCGGACTAGGCCGACACGCCCGTTTGACACCCCTGTCTATCCCAAGCGCTGAGTTGACTCAACTCCACTCGGTGGCTATTAGGAAAAGCTCTCTATAGGGCGAGGGTAGCCGGAAAACTAAACACCACCACATCTGCAGGCATCAGAATTGCGCCGGTGATTAGAATTCTAGCGGCAAAGCCCATTTTTGCGGGTCTGTGTCAGAATCAGACCAATAAATCAATGGCAACAGAAGATTTATTAAGAGCTTAGAGCTTCCAAGAGCTGACAAGGCTTGTAAAGTTACTTTTAAACCCAAAAGAAAGAGGGCATTAGGAATAAAAAAAGGAAGAAAAAAAAAACTGATTCTGGTGACATGTGTAACTAAATATTGAAATGATACGCTTCTCTTATTTGAATGTCCAGATTTTCTTCTTGTGCGCCATTGTTAGATATATATTTCTTACATCTAAAGGCTTGTTTCGTATAACCCATATCTTGTACACTGCTCGCTCATTGAAGCATTTTAGTACAAAAAATGTTGAGGAATAGTAGTACAAAAAATGTTGAGGATTTAGAATTCTTAGATAGGTGTCCATGAATTCGTTGAAACAAAAACGTAAAGCATTACAGAGGTGGTGGTTGTGGTAGTGGTGGTGGATGTTGAGGAAGAGGTGGCGGTGGCAGTAACAGTGTGGTGGTGGTGGTGGTGGAGGTGGAGGAGGAGGTGGTGGAGGAGAAGGATGTGGTGGTTGTGGTAGGTGGAGGAGGAGGATGTGGTGGTGGTGGTGGTGATGGTAGAGGTGGTGGAGGTTGAGGAAGAGGTGGCGATGGCGGTAACAGCGTCGTGGTGGAGGAGGAGGTGGTGTAGGAGAAGGATGTGGTGGTTGTGGTGGTGGAGGAGGATGTGATGGTGGCGGTGGTGTTGGATGTGGAAGTGGAGGTGGTGTCATTTTAAAAAATTAATGATGGTATTTTGGGAATTAAAAAAATTCATTAAAGGTTCATCTCTGTTCTTTTGAAAACAGCTTAATTTGAAAAGCAACCTAGAACATGTTTTTAAAAGCTACTGTCAAATATTTTACTTTTACCAAACACCTTATACTGCTGAACTTTAAAATGAAGCATGTTGGTGACCAAAAAAGGCAATCCCAAACCGAGCCCTAGTACTATTAATTTCTTCAACAACAAAAGGACAGGAACTATATCAGAATAACAATTTAAATTACCTTAGAACTAGAAGATGAAAGAACAATTTTACAAAATTAAATGAAATCAAAGGCTTCAAGAGTAAATACAAAATTCTCTATTCAAGAACACAAGGGTTGATGATTTAGAGTTTCCTAACAAAAACAAAAACTAACAAAACTAATCGCATAGATCTCTTTCTTGGCAAGTAGTAGAAGTAGAACCGATCTCTGAATTAAGCATAGCCAAATAATCCTTGGTGTAAAATTCTCTTTTATTCCTCTCATCTAACTTACTAGCCACATTCTCTTTCAAACATTCTAGCAAACCCTTGTACTTTTTAAGTTCATCTAGTCCTAAATTTTCATCAATAGGCTCATCCCACCATACACTGACCTTTTCTCCATCCCCACCAGCCTCATCTTCTTTCTCTTCTTCTTGATGGGCTTCTGAATCTTCATGGCTATCCTCAGCATCAACGGATCCAATATCCTCTTCATCATGATTGGCTTCTAAATCTTCATGACCATCCTCACCCTCAACGGGTCCAATGCCCTCATCATCATGATCAGCCGTTGTACATGAAGCTTGTTCGCCAAGAAATCGATCAATGACAGTTTCCGCGGAGGGTTGTCCAAAGATGAAGGCCTTGTTACCAGGCGAAAAGGTGATAATCGCAATCTGGGCACCAGACAAGCAGCAAAGGTCAGTGGCTTTGCGGAAGAGTCCTTTGCGCCGCTTTGAGAAAGTGGCCTTTAGGTAGTTCTTGTTGTTTATTTTCTTGATGTCGATCTTCCTTTTCCCCATTATAAACTGGGGAAATAAGATAAACAGAGGGTTCGATTTCCTCTAAATAAAATGAATAAGTAAAAGTGCTGAAAAAGAGGTTGTGAACGTATATACATACAAATTCTTAAGTGCCCTGTCAATGCTGGTTTCCTTTTCTTTGGATTGTCTCCCAAGTCAACACGCTATCCTACATTAATATTCGATTGGAAACAATTAATCATAATTGGAAACAATTTTATGAGAATGGATTTATACGTAAGGTAACTAAAATAGGTAACTAAATTTGGAGTGTCCCCCAAGCTTGGGTTTCCAAACAAATTTATGATATTATCAATTTTTCATTTGGAAATTCTGAAGGGTTTGCAGTTTTTATTTTCTCAAATTCAAACTCTTTATTGTGGAAGAGTTGTATTTCGTATATAAAGAAGAGTAACGTTGGGAATCGGTTTGTATTCTTTCATATGAAAATACTGAGAATTTGTTGCAATTAAGTTGGTTTTTAAAATAATAATAATAATAATAAAGAGGGGCATAATTAAATTAATATAGGACTTGATTTTTAGTTTTTTTTCCCTACCCAAATTGCAGAATTTGAATTTGAGTTTGAGTTTCAAATTTGACTTGAAGGCTCTTTGTTTAATTCCTGTCAATTATCTCAGTCACCACTCATCGAGTCTTTATTATTTATTTGACTTTTATTTCTTTGTTTGGTTAATTCTTTTATTTTCTTGCTCGATTGTATCCTTACCATACTTTCATTCTCTTATGTAAATTTTGGGTTTTGCCCCTTTAAATAACTCTATTATTCAAAATCCATCTATCTAAGGAATCACTCTTGTATTCCTATTTTTCACCTTAATTATTTCGAGGTTTATAAGAACCCATTCTTGATAGTCTTCTTCTACATTTAAAATATTATTCTGCTAAGTGTTTTCATGAAGTCAATTGACCTTTCTGGGCTCTGAGACACTTTGGCCGATCTATGCTACGTAAGAACTTCCAAGCTTTCAAACAAAAGCTAGATATATGCAATGCCAGTGGGTCCTGGTGAAAAAAGACATTGACTTGCTGATAAGTGGTTTCAAATTTGAACCCCTATGATATCTTAGTAACACCCCTACTCCTTGTAATGTAGACTATCGCTTGTATTCAAAAGATACATAACTCATCTCATCCAGATTTCATCATTGAAAGGCATGTATGCATACACAGTTCAAACGTTGCATATAAATTCAAGACAAATAGATCCGAATATGCACAAATAGTTAATCAAGATATTTAGGGATCATCTAAATACTAAAGAAAAGAAAATACAACATTCCACATTGCAGATCTCACTCACTCGGTGTGAATACCTTTCTTTTTCTTTTTCCATTGAGAATCCAACATTCGTGAAAGTAGAGCTCTAAGCTGATCATGGAAAGAAAACAAATTAAAGAAAAGCATATACATGAAGATCACTTGACCCTTCGTCCCACCCATCACTGCTCATCACAATTATCAGAAACGCCAATAGAATCCAACGGCACCACACTGCTTCACAAATACTAACCTACAAATGCTGTGCTAGTTTGAAGGGAATAGGGGCAGTAGTAAAACTGGTAAAGTTGACACCTGGACACTCAAAATTCAAAACCCATAAATAAAATATAAATTATATAATATGTAAAGTTATAGAAAATTAAACTTTGTTGTATGATATTATTATAGCAACGAGGATGCAGTGCGGGTAGGTACCTTGCTGTGGATCTGTAGGTGCTTAAGGTGGAAGGAACAGAAAGTAATCTTCAGAGAGAGGTATTGGCAATTTGCGGGCAAATTCAGCGCTGTTAGTGGAGGCTGATGCAATCCGTGAAGCCTTGCAATATTGCTCCAGGCAAGCTTTTGATCAGGTTGAGGTCGAGACTGGGGGTTCTTTTTTATGTTCAGATTTTGGTTAGGTCCCTTCGTCGGGAGAAATTATAGAATTATACAGATGTATCATGTCAGCATGTGATACTCTCGTTCAAATATTACTATGTGTTCATTTTAAAATTTAAAAAAACTTTTTTTTTACAGCCAGATTTATTTCTTAATTTTATCTTATGAAATAAAATTAGAAAATTGAAAAACTTAAGACAAAGGAAAAATAAAAAGAGAATTCCCAACAGCAACCCCTCCTGAACCCAACACCTCTAATCCCAAAAACATGCCATGACCGCCACCCATCTCCACACTACCTGTCATGACTGTCACCCATCTCCCTTCCTCTTCCTCTTCCTTTTTCCTTTTCCTTTTCAACCCTTAGGCCCCGTTTGGTTCATGGGAAAAGAGGCTTGGGAATGGGAATTTAATTACTTTCCCATGTTTGGTAAGTCCAGGCATGAGAAATGGTTGTCTGGCACATGGGAAAGTAAGGGGGAAAGTGAAGCCCTCCTCTTAACTTGGGTTTTGTTTTCCCTCCTCATGGGAAAGTTTGGGAAAATGAGCCAACATTCAATTTTCATGATTATTTTGTCCCTATGTAAAATTTATAATTACAACGTATCATTAAATGCATTCTTTTTTTATTTGATTTAATATGGGTATAATTGAAAATTTATACAAACTTTGTTTTCCATTCCTACTCAAAACAAACATGAGAAAGAAAACAATGTGAAATCTCCTGGTTACTTTCCTGACATTACCAAATGTGGGAATCCATTCCATGAACCAATTGTAGGTAATGGAGTTTAAAGAGAGGTAGAGAAAACTAGTATTGATGATTATGATGATGATGAAATGGAATAGTGGAAGCGTTGGTGTTTGTGTTAATGGTTGGGAAATGTTACAGTGAATGCAAAACAAAGAGACCCTTTGAGAGAATTGTTGTATTGTATTGATTGAAGTAATTGTTACCAAGGAGTTACAGTATTGGATATGGGTTTGGAAATAGTATGATGATGGCAAAGGTTGTCATGATCAATTTCAGAGAAAGGGGAATTAAGAAGATGAGGGTTTGGACGCCGGTGGCAATGGTGAAGAGGAAAAGAGACAGGGAGGAAGAGGAAGAGAGAGGGATGGCATTTGGAACGCAGTGGGGTTTTAGGGAAGGGGTGGCGGTTGGGAATAATTTTTTTTTCTTTTTCTGTTTTTTAAATTTCAAATTTTATTTCATAATATAAGTCCAGCTGTAAACAAATATTTAATTTCTGTTTTAAAATAGACACATGGCAGTATTTGAATGGAAGTATCACATCCTGACGTGGTACATCCGTACCATTGTATAATTTCTCCCTTCGTCGGTGGTGTTTCTTTAAAAGTAAAGAAACTAATTTTATATATTTAAAAATTAAAATTAATTAATTAATTAATTAAAAAACTTCTCCCGATGAATGTTCGTCGGCACAGGTCTGTGGCGGCAAAATTTTCAGTTTGTAAAAAAAATTTCAAAAATAGTATAGCCGTGCGGCTATACTATTTGGGCAAAAAAGAGGACCAACCTAGTTATTAGGCGCCGTGTGTCGAAATAAGTATAGCTATTTTTTTATTTTTTTAAAAAATAAACGGGTATAGCTGCTCAGCTATACTATATATATAATGAAAAAGGACCAGCCTAGTAGGTGCCATGTGTCAAACAAATAATGCCAAGCGGCTGTACTATTTTAAAAAAAAAATTAGTGAAAACCCGAGTATAGCCGTCCGGCGATACTGTTTAAAAAAATAAATAAATTTAATCCAAGTATAGCCGCACGGCAGTACGATTTTTTGGGGAAAAAATTACCAAGTATTGCCGACAGGCTATACTATTATAGTTATTACTTTGCTAGTTTCAACATCTAAAGTAGATATCGAAGAAGTCTAAACCCGTGTCCACTCCGACTGTCAATGCCCATCGTTTGAGTTTTTAGGACTGTGAACCTCTAGCGGATTGTACTCAGTATATTAGTGTTGTGGGCGCCTTGCAATATCTCTCTCTCACCCGTCCTGATATTGCCTTTGATGTTAATAAGAGGTGTGCCAATTTCTACATCAGCCTACTACTGTTCATTGGCTCCTAGTGAAACACATCTTACGCTACCTCCTAGGTCACGGATTGTTTTACAAGTCAAGTTATCTTTCTCTTACCGCCTATTCTGAAGCTGATTATGCTGGTGACCAGGATGACCGTCGCTCCACTGGTGGTTACTGTGTTTATCTTGGGTCCAATTTGGTTTCTTGGAGTTCCAAGAAACAAGGTGTTGTCTCTCATTCCAGCACTGAAGCTGAATACCGACAACTGGCCTATACTATTGCTGCCATCTCTTGGTTTCGTTCTCTCTTTTGTGATCTTCATCTTTCTATGGCTCCTCCTAAACTTTGGTGTGATAACATCAGTACATCTCTTTGGCCTCCAACCATGTTTTTCACACTCGAACTTGTCATGTTGAAGTGGACTATCACTATGTCCGTGAAAAAGTTGTGCGCAAGGAACTGGAAGTTGGTTATCTGTCTACTCATGATCAAGTTGCCGACATCTTCACTAAAGGCCTCTCTTCCAATCGTTTTTAGCTCCTCGTTGCCAAGCTTCCTATCATGTGCTGCCCCGTTAGCTTCGGGGGGTGTGATAGATAAACGTTAGCTGCTAAACCTCAGTATAAGCTTATCTTGTATCATCATTATCTCACGTGTAATTTCCATGTAATTATCTTGGTAGTGTTGTGTCCTTATCTGGACTCTTGTAATTGTTATATAATGTACTAGTCATTCAATATAAAATATAATACCACAACCACTGTTTCTGTGTGGCCTTCCAGCATATCTTTCACCCCATTTTAACGGACAGGGAAACCTAAACCACGGGGAGGATCTTAGAGAGTATGAGAAGTATCAACTCGACAGTGCTTCATCCTCGAAACATGCTTTCTGCAATGTTCAGATATTATGTTTGATGCAGGTACATTTATATCACAACCTTTGTAGCCATATGCTCCGGCTTCAGTTAGTAGGAAAGCAGCCGACCATGTGACTGCCAGACCCAAAGGAACCTGAATTGTGTGGTATAGCATGCATAAGAATGAACTCAAACATGTTCTACTGAGATTTCTTTCTTCAATGGCCTTATATCATTAAAGTAAAAAAAAAAAAAACCCCTTTTCTCACTACTGGCACCCCCACACACAAGAACGAAAACTGACTCTTGGAGACTGCCCAGAAAATGAAAGGAAACTGACTCATCTACCAACTAAGCCACGTCAAATTGGTCAAACCCCAAATGCCCGTAATAGTCTGAAAAAACTTGAGACTTGTATAAATCTAAAGGGTGGTTTCAAGGGAGCATCTTATGCCGCTTTTTTTTTTCTTCAAATTTCAAAAATGTCTATTTCAACAAAAAATTTCAAACTCATGGAGGAATCCATACCTATCGGGCAGAATCGAGAGGTAGCTATTACAAGCCACATACATCACTCTTAAATAGGAGCAGCTCCTATCTACTGAAGATCGCTACATGAGTGATATATAATTTTTTTGTTCAGACATGATAAGGATGCCAACTATCAGCATAAACACCAACAAACAACTGAAACCATTAATCAATTCCCTCTATAACAAATGAAGAAACTTAAACCTACTTATCCACTCAAGCTGAGATTAGTCAACCCCAGTATCATGAGAAACAAAATATATCGTCCTTGTCATTCATGTGATTCCAACATAAGACTCCTTCAACTAGCTAGAGACAAATACCATTAGAACAAAGACTAGTTGGTAATTTAATCTGAGATTTGGGCCTTAAGTCTATCTCCTAGTCTCACCCTTATTTGATAATATCTTTCATTAAAATAAATAGTATGTTAAAACCCTTGGGACCTATTTAATCTTTTTAAAGAAGACTCAAAGATGTGAGCCACATTAAGTCCCCAACATTTTTCACAAACAAGTATCAAATGTCATTCATAATCTCAATCAAATAGACCTTAATGCTTCTATAGCAGATCCTCATTTGTGGTGTAAAGAACACTTAGAATGTTAATTGTTATAGCATTATTTTTATTCACCGTTAATTATAGTCAAAAACATAATCAATTAAAACATTCATAATTTAACTTTGAACAAAGTAAAATTCTAAGACTGTCATGCTAATTTACTGCGTAATTACCTGGTACGTAGAGGAGGAGGTCCACTTACAGCAAAAATTAAAATCCAAGCTGCAGTGATGAAAATACATCGATCACCTTTGTTTTCCTTGAAGGAGATATTCTGAAACTCTATAAGAGCTTCAAGGCTAAAATTGAAGCTGTCAAAGCAGGCAATGGGGGCAGCATAGTAAAATGGACGTTGGAATTTGAGAAGGCAAATGGAAATGCACCTGATCCAAAGGACTATGCAGATAAGGCAATTAACGTGTCCAAAGGCATTGATGCTTATCTTAGCAGGATTTATTAATTCATTTCAATGTCACCTAGGAAAGGTTTCTAGTTTCGAGTCCTAGCATCCGTGTAGTGTGTGAGTTTAATATATTATCGCCCCTCTCAATAAAGAAGGTCCTTAAAAAAAAAAAAAATCATTTCAATGTCTTTTCTATAACCAACTGTATTGAATCTGTATAGATATTTAATTACCAGAACCTGTTCGTAAGTTAAGTAAGTTCTTAACTAAAATCCTCATAATATATACGAAGCCTTTAAACAAGATCAATAGCCCAACTGTGAAAAGGCCCATAGCATTTTCTGCAAAATTCAAAACCCAATTATATGCAAAACAAGTCCTTTATAAAATGAAAAATATATGGCATTGAGACTATGTAAAATAAGTAACACCCATGGAAAATCCCTGTCGAAGGGTAGTAATTATGGTGTGATTGGGTTAAATGGCAGCAGAGGATTTAATTTGATAGGCAGGGAAGGATTGTGGTAATGTCGTTGGGCTAGATTCATAGCAAGGGTTGTTGTATCAAGGGGTTGGATGATGTTATGCACTGTCTCATGTGGTTCCTTGTCCATGCAATTCGCTGGGGACAAATTTGAGTATGCACTGTCTCAAGGCTTCAAATTTATTCCTTTTGTTCATATTTTGTGGATCTTAATTCTCTCTCTCTCTCTCTCTCTCTCTCTCTCTCTCTATGTATGTATATACATAGATGAGGAGTTGATCATAGAAACCAGATAAGGAGTTTAACTCAAATTAGGAAACTTCAAGATTAACCTCTAATAGACACTCCATTAATCTCAAAATAATATGTTTCTAAAGAAATGCACCTTTCATTACAAATTATTATTTTCACCATTATTTCTTGTAATCGAAAGGAGAGCTTGCTTCTTAGACCGAAACTTTTCTCCTTCCGGGCTTATATAAATCTGCACAACGAAGTTAAGGCATGAACAACGTTAGTTTTGGCCCACGTATGGAAGCAATTACATATATATTGAAGAGTTACATATGGGAATTAATTATATAATATGAAGGGAGTACTAGTACTTGTTTTATTACCTTGTCAACGAAACCAGTAGTCCGACCATTTAGGCGCATTGAGGCAGAGACCCCCCACCCAATAGGCAACCAATCTGGCCTATCAATGTCAATTGTGATCGAACCAGAAGGCCCAGATCTTTCTCGACCGCGTTTTGGTCTTTGTAGATCTCCACTTTCCACAACTGGTGGCTGACCTTGATCAGCCACACTTGGTGGTGGCTGCTGTTGATCAGCCCAAGCTGGTGGTGAATCTTGATCAGTCGTGGCTGGTGGTGGTTGATCTTGATATGCTGCGGGTGGTGGTTGATGTTGATCATCGGTCAATGGTGGTTCATCAGCCGCCACCATTAGTTGGTCTTTTTCTTCCTCCTCAGGCAATAAATTTAGGTCAAAGCGACCATCTACAGCTTGAGCTCCTTGGGGAGGTGGTATAACTTGTTGAGCTGATTGAGCTCGGTTAGGCAATAATACATCACTGCACCCTGGTGTTCAGCAATCACAAACATCATAGTCAATAATACATCACGCTTCATTTTCTTAGGAGGGCTATATGAACTTTAATTTGCTCAGGAAAACTTAGAAAAGTGATATAAAAGGATAGAAAATTTTCTCATGTGTGTTGGTGATATAAATAATTAGCTAATGAATCAAAATTGCTATCTTTGTGCCGTCTATGTATAGAATGTTAAATTCGTTGGCCTAAGTTGTAATGTATATTACCATATACGTACATTGAGGCTATACATACAATGTATCGAGTATAACATTCACATAATATATTTCTTTATAAACAAAGTATTGGAATAATAAAAAAAGGAAAAACGTAAAGAAAGAAAAGTACTATCATCTATATTCTTCTTTATATATTCATTAAAAGGGAAAAAAAAAAACTACATTTTCTTCTTTTTCCATTTTCTTCCCCTTTCAATTTTAGAAATAATAAATCTTATGCTTAGTTGTCATTTTTCGAAGGATATAGCTTTAGCACTCCCATTTGATCTTTTGGCACACCCCACTCCAACTGTGAGTATAAAAAAATTATAGTACTCAATTTGGAGTTTCATAAGATAATTGGGTGTGCAAGAAGGCTCTACCCTTTCCAAATTAATTCGTAGATTGAGTTCAAACTTATGGTTACCCATCCTATGAATTTGGGGGCTTTTGAAAATCATGCTCAAGCAAAGAAGTCAGGTATAAAAAGATTATATGGGCTTAAGAATTGAAAAAAACTCACTTTGCTTTATAATAAACAAACACATGAATTAATTTTCGGACATTTAAGAAAATTTGAAACGCAAAGATCGAGATGATTCATCATGATTCACATAGGAAAATACATTAAAGAAAAATCTTTCGATTAAATATATCAAAGCTCGCGATTAAGCAATAAATTATCACAAAATTATCGAAAGGTAGGGTTATTGATAATTGTACCTCCCAAAGATGCCTTCATTTCTTGGCTTTCAGATCTGTTTGATGAATTCGCCATCGTCTCTTTCTATGGAAGCGAAGTCTATTTGGTAATTAGAAATACCTTAGAATACTCAATAGTAACCAGCTTGCGGTAGCTTTGCACACATACCAGCAAGGTGTGCTTAAGTTAATTTATACATGAAATCGAGAATTCTAGAAGGACAATTTGGAAAAACAAGGGGCTTCACACCCTCTGGTATTAGGCGTTTTGGTAAAACTTCTCTGGCGCAGGTTTCCTCCACCAACACCTGTCTGGACGTTACCTACCACTTTTGGCTCCACCCTTTTTTTGCATGTAATGATGTGTCAATTTTGGCTGAGCTCCAGTAGGCTACACTTAGTGTTTGAAACGTTTTTATTTTTTTTTAATTTTTTTTTGTATCTTTCCCGTTGTAGGGTGTTTTGTTTTTTTGTTTTTTTTGTAACTTATAAAGATGGTGTTGATTCTAGCTTGATCCTAGCGCAAAAAAGAAAAGAAAGGGTTTCACTTTGTGTATGGTGCTATGTTTGACAGGACCTGCCCCTAATTCCTCGGAATCCACAATGGATCCTGTGGTATTTCCAACATCAATTTGATTTTGGGCCCACTTACTAAGAGGGACAAGACTTTCTGCCGAAATTTCGGCAGAGTCTCCCTTGAAAAACGGACATTTCGCAAATTTTTCAACCTGTTAAAACACAATGATATAATCTCAACAGCAGTATGCACAATGTAAATTCATGCAATTTACATAATAGGCCTCCGGCCTTACATACAACCATAGCATGGGTGATAATGAAGCATATCTAAAGAATTTTAGTTTACAAACTAAACAAAGTTCAACATAAATAAAAATAGATAAAGATTATCCTACTGGAAGTCGGGGCTTGGAAGTACAAGACTCGGCTCAAATCAAATACTATTTGGGGAGCAAAATAGAAAATTGTGAGTGGACAAAAATAAAGTTTTGTTATCTTTGAAAACAACATATAATAACCCCACTGTTTAGAAAACGACATGCGTTCAAAATCGATGTAGATATATATAGCTAAGCCAAAACCAAAGTGAAATTTGTGTTCTCGAAATGGTATACTAACACCCATCCTGTTTAAAACCTTTCCCATTTTCCCTAAACTACTATCTCGAAATACGTGCCCATTGGCACGACGAGCGATGAAGGATCCTTGCCAACAAATAAGAATGAATGTATATATGTATATATATATGACCACTACCAAACTTATACCGGGGAACAATCCAACCGGGGGATTGTTTAACTAGACCATACGGAAGAATCCTTAATTGACCATGTGGCTATGGAACGAGCCGTCCAACCGAGGGACTGGCTCACCAGCACGTACAACAGAATCCTCAATACTCATACGCCTATGACAAGTCCTATGCTCGCAGACTAACTGAGAATTGGTACTTAGGTGACGAGGGGTAAATTTAAAAGATATTCAACCAAGAAAACAAACTTCACACACTCTAGACATTGACCAAATACTCTTATGGCTAGTCAACTGTTAGTTATGAATTATACTAAACAATAATATACACAGAGCATACCAAGATGTACCTTCAAGCCTAGAGAATTACTAGTGACAACCTAGGCACTCAGAAGGACCCGTCAATCTTGGCATCCCCTGTGCTAGCAACAACTAGGGTGAAAGTGTGTAAAGACAACATAATCAAGCAAACATCAAACAGCAGAAAAAGATGATATTCAACCGCAGAAATCCAGATGACTAGTCAACTATCAAGAACACAAACCCAGAAAATTTACAGAGATGGAAACCAGAAATTGTTCACCTAGAAACCCACCATTGTGAAAAACTGGGGGTCATCAACCGACCAGGCAATCCACTAAGAAAAAAGAATTCTTACAAAGAACACTAGCAAGCTCAAGAAATTTCTAGGTCTATTTAGGAAGATGAGCTATACCTCCTTTGTGCAATCTTCTTCTCCAACTTAGTAAAGCTTGAAGCTCAGTTCTTCATGGCAATGACAGCTCCTTCTCCAGCTCTTTCATCCCATGACACTAGCTTGCAAGCTCTAACTGAGACAGAAATGAAATTTGGATTCATGGAGAAAATGACCAATTTCTTCAAGAAACCATACTCTTGAAGAAATCAATCTTGAATCTGACCTAGATGTATATGATAGAGTGTTTGATCTAGCAAGATGAAGTTTTCATATTTCAAATGCAGTTTTCAAAAAGAAACAATTTGGAAAACTCAAAGATGAAAAATTTGAAGGTTACTCTTGAGGAAGAAGAAGCGAAAGTTTGCTATGAAACTTTCCAAAACTTGTCCCCAAAAGTGACGGTGGCCAAATGAGGAATTCTTTGGCTTTTACCAAAATTCCTAGGTTAGAATAGACACATGGCAGCTGAGAAATTCGTAGAAAAGGACAAAAAAATGGTTAAGCACCAGCTGGAAACAGTGAGCTGGAAATCTTAATTGAAACAAAGGTTGACTAGTCATACGAAGGAAAAATGACTAGTCATACGAATGCAAGATGACTAGTCATACGAAGGAAAGATAATTAGTCATAATCTTAAGAAATTTAGTGAATGCAATGTAGTGTAATGCAGAATTTACCTTTGTCAAACGCATTGTTTTCCATCAGAATGTAGGCAGATAAGAACACCTAGAGAAGTAATTCTTAATATAAACTTAGAGCTTGGGAAACTACAATGATCGTCC
>NC_047655.1:9475361-9502580 GCF_902201215.1 Prunus dulcis | reverse complement strand
CAATTGTCACAGACGTTCAGTTCTTAATCCTTTTATTGGCTTTTAGATCTATTTGATGAATTCAACATCGTCTCTTTCTATGGAAGCGAAGTCTATTAGGTATTAGGCATTTTGGTAAAACTTCTTTGGCGCATGTTTCCTCCACCAACACCTATTCTGGACGTTACCTACCACTCTTGGCTCCACCTTTTTTTGCATGTAATGATGTGTTAATTTTGGCTTAGCTTCAATAGGCTTCACTCGATGTTTGGTATTTTTTTTTATTATTTTTTTGTATCTTACCCGGTTTTTAATTTTTTGTTTTTACTTATAAAGATGGTGTTGATTCTAACTTTATTCCATAACTAAAAATTGAAAAGAAAGGATTTCGCTTTTTTTATGGTGCTATGTTTCTTAGTATATCTATATACAACAGTAGTGTCAACTCTAGCATGGATCCAACATAGAATTAAGTTGCTTTTCCCACTATAGTCCCAATTAGATACAATAATACTATTTATGCTTAGAACCGTTAATAACTCCAAACGATCGGAAGTTGATCTCCAATCACTGGAATCCTCATAGTTATCTCCAAGATGATTTTCAGCCCTAAGATAAATCGGGCCTCAATCTCAGCTATCCCAATGATCAACGGTGCAAATTTCTGCACTAAGTTTTACTTAATCCTATCTTCGGTTTCAATTGTCACAAACATTCGATTCCTAATCCTTTTCTTGGATTTTAGATCTATTTGATGAATTCGACATCGTCTCTTTCTATGGAAGCGAAGTCTTGGGTAATTAGAAATACCTTAGAATACTCAATAGTAACCAACTTGCGGCAGTTTTGTACATATACCAGTAAGGTGTGTTTAAGTTAATTTAAACATGAACTCGAGGATTCTAGAAGGAAATTTTGGAAAAACAAGGGGCTACACTCCTTCTGACATTAGGCGTTTTGGTAAAACTTCTCTGGCGTAGGTTTCCTCCACCAAGACCTGTTCTGAGCGTTACCTACCACTCTTGGCTCCACCCTTTTTTGCATGTAATGATGTGTTAATTTTGGCTTAGCTCAAATAGGCTTCACTTAGCGTTTGGTAATTTTTTTATTTTTTATTTTTGTATCTTACTCGATGTAGGTTTTTGTGTTTTTTGTTTTTAACTTATAAAAATGGTGTTGATTCTAGCTTTATTCCATATACATATTTTTTTTTAAAAAGGATTAAAAAAGAAGAAGATAGGGTTTCTCTTTGTGTATGGTGCTATGTTTCTTAATAGCTCGTATTAGTATATCTATGTACAACAGTAGTGTCAACTCTAGCATGGCTCCAACATAGAATTAAGTTGCTTCTCCCACTATAGTCCCAATTAGATACAATATAGTCCCAATTACTATTTATGTCACTTTAAGCTTGGCATATAGTAATTGTCATGCCCTGAAATTTGCTATGAGCTTGCCCTTGAGATTTACTCAAGACATAAATTACTCAAGGGGCTGTCAATCATCTCTTACACTTGTAAAATTCCGATTTCCAAATAGCTTGTTCTGCTCGATAATGTATCTATTAACTCCTCTTAAGTGAAAATGTTGGTCTCAATCTAGTTTCATCTCGTACACATAATTGTTGAGTGACCAATCTCTAAAACACGAACTCTTCAATGACAACTTGATAAATAGTTTCCTTTAATATGCTTAGAGCCCTTAATGGCTCCAAATGATCGGAAGTTTATCTCTAATCATTGGAATCCTCACAGTTATCTCTAAGATGATTTTCAGCCCTAAGATAAGTCGGGCCTCAGCCTCGGCTAACACATTGATCAATGGTGCAAATTTCTGCACTAAGTTTTACTTAATCCTATCTTCGATCTCAATTGTCACATACGTTCAGTTCTTAATCATTTTCTTGGATTTTAGATCTATTTAATGAATTCGACATCATCTCTTTCTATGGAAACGAAGTCTTGGGTAATTAGAAATACCCTAAAATACTCAATAGTAACTAGCTTGTGGCAGCTTTGCACACATACTAGCAAGGTGTGTTTAAATCAATTTATAGACGAAACTGAAGATTCTAGAAGGGACAATTTGGAAAAACAAGAGGCTTCACTCCCTTTGACGTTAGGCATTTTGGTAAAACTTCTCTGGGGCAGGTTTCCTCCATCAAGACCTGTTCTACACTTTACCGACCACTCTTGGCTCCATCCTTTTTTGCCTGTAACGATCTGTCAATTTTGGCTTAGCTCCAATAGGCTTCACTTAGTGTTTAGTACTTTTTTTTTTGTTGGTATGTTACCCGATGTAGGTTTTTTTTTTTTCTTTCGTAACTTATAAAGATGATGTTGATTGTAGCTTCATTCCAGCACCTAAAAAAAAAAAAAATGTTTGATTTTGTGTATGGTGCTATGTTTCTTAATAGCTTGTATTAGTATATTTATATACAACAATAGTGTCAACTCTAGCATGGCCCCAACATAGAATTAAGTTGCTTCTCTCATTATAGTCCTAATTAGATACAATATTACTATTTATGTCACTTTTAGCTTGGCATATAGTAATTGTCACCCCCTAAAATTTGCTATGAACTCCCCCTTGAGATTTACTCAAGCCATAAACTACTCAAAGAGGTACTGATTATCTCTTTGTTGAGGCCCAAAAATAACAAAAAGACCCCTACACTCTTACATGTGTAAAACCACGATTTCCAAATAGCTTGTTCTGCTCGATAGGAAAGTAGTTATTGTAATTGCTCAAATTGTTCCTTGATCATCATGTTTGCAACTTCACCCTTATGGTGTTTCACGATATCCCAGTCCCACCATTTGTTAGTTTCATCCTCCAACGTGTGGGTTGTTATATTCCTATTTATATCGGTGCATTAGATACTAAGTTATATCAAGTTTGATAAGAGTTTAAATTAGGTTATACCTTAAGGCCCAAAATTTTGTGACATAAGGAAAGTTTTGAAGCCAATTAAAGGGGTCCTATTTATTTCGTTTTGTGTGAACTGTTGCTTCATGGGCTTAGAATGTTAGTCAACTTGGCCCTCGGTGATGAGTAGAGACGACTTTACCTAGCCCTATATAAGCTTAAGACCCTGCTCTCGTCAAATATGTTCTCTAACCCCAATCTCATTATAAAGAGAGAGCTGAAACAGTTTATGAGAGAGAGGTTGCAATTGGATGAATCCAGATATCGTGTACTCAAGGAAGATGATGTGAGGGATATCTTTTATATATTTCAGGATGTGTGAAAGATCATAAACTTATAAAGAAAATCTAACATGGGTCGCTAACCAGACATGATACTTCGGTGGAGAATTGATATTCCAAGTTGGTTTGTATATGCTTAATCCAAACCTATGTCTAAGAACTTCCATTACATCTCCTCAGTTTCATAAATCGGTCCAAATATCGACCCTCACACTATTGTTCTTCCCTTGCTCACTTTGCTGGTTTCCAAGTCTTTGATTACCAGCATTCTTATTCCCTTCCATCATAACCGTTGTAACTTCCACAATCACAACCAAATGTTGCGAAATGATTTGATTGTTGCTTGGTTGAACACATGTTTATCGACAAGGATTCATCTTGTTTACAATTGAGGAACTAAAATATAAGGTAAGACTCAATGAGTAGTTTGAAGATATGACTTTCAAGAATTTCTAGAACAACAAACCTTTAGAAGGAAATTCATATGAAAGTAGAGAATGCCCAAAAGAGTTAGAGTTACAAGGAATGTAATGATCGAGATCTAAAACCTAAGAAGGAAATTCAAATAAATCGAGGATTTTAACACATCTTAAGGTTGAATTTTCCAAAGAACGTTTTACTTTCAAAGATTGGTTTCAAAAATCTTTAAAAATGCTAAGATACAATATTTTTTATTATGTCCCAAAAAAATGCTACAGGCTCGTATGCTACAGACTCAATTTCACCAAATGACCTAAAAAAATTTCCAAAATTTTTTCTAACACTTCCAATATATTATAACCTCCAAATAATTCAACTTAAATTCCAAAACATTTCAAAGTCACTAAAAACTCCCATTTTTTACCACTTTGAGCTCAAAATATATTTTTTTAGTACTTCCAATAAATTAAAATAACGTCCAAATGATTCAACTTAATATCCAAAAAAATTCTAAGTTACTAAAAACTCCAATCTTTCACCAGCCCAAAATTTTATTTTTCACATAGTTGGCACCAAGAAAAAATGCAAAAATTTACAGAGTTTGTAAAGGAAGTAGAGTTCCAACATCAAAATTATTTGGCAATTGGCGTAGTGAACGAACTCCTTATAAAGTCCTTGCAAGGTTTCTTAACTTTCTATTGTAGTATTTTAGTAAGTATGAAGATTACATACTTATACGAGGTAGTTTTCATCAAATTCCTTTTTCACAAAAAATTATTGTGTCATGGTAACATTAGTGCCAAACTTAAAGAAAGAAAAAACGTAGAAAAAAGGAAGGAAAATGTTGGGCACAAAAGCCACGGCCTAAATTCGACTTGAAGCCCAACCCCTCCCTTTTTCATCATGTTTCATTTTGAAATGTTAAAAGTGCCCAACAAACTTAGCCAAACAAACCTGGCCCTATTTGATTTGACCCTTGATCCCACCCAACCTAGAATCCTAACTATTGTCTCACGGTATACCACTACAGAGTCGTTCTGTGGTGAGGGTGAGCAAAATTGGTATCAATGATATGCGCACGGTGATATTTCGATCATTTGGGGGGAAATAATTATCATTTCAAAGGACTTGCTAAAGCGTAAGCTTCTTAGTCAAAACAAAACAGTTCAACCTGTAGGAGCTCTTCAATCTGTCGGGGGGAAACGTGACTACTTAAGGCTAGCAATGAAACATGGTTACACATTTTTTGGGAAGCAAAAACTATTCAAATATTGCACTGAGTTGGCCACTTTAACCATAATGAATCTTCTAGCTATTTTCGGTATAAAAACAAAACCTAAGAAAATGAAGGGTCAATTTGAAGTCTGAAATTGCTCAAACAATGGTGTGACAGAAAGGTTGACGCAAAAGTAGTGATTTGTTTCAAGGGCACAAAGAAGGATGTAAAGATCCAAGAAATTTCGCAACCTAATCATAGATACTTCTTTTCCTCAAAGGAGGCAAACTCAACCTACGGGAGGCAAAGGGCAACTGGATCTACAGATCCACACAAATAAGCAAGAAATGAACTCTACCATAACATAAACCACTGGCAAGCAACCATAATTCAACTCAAATAGATAAAATTCAAAAATTATCTGAAGCAATCTCTTTGATCCCTTGCATATCTAACCAAAATTTTTTGAGATCTAAAACCATATCCAACTACAAAATGGAAACTTAATAACATAACACTGATATGAAAGTATTAATGAAAATGAGAAGTTCTGATACAGGCAAAGAACCAGATGAAAGTCTCTTAGTCGAAAAGGCTGAATCCCATATCCTGCAACAAGAAATTTAAGTATAGACATTCAAAACAGCAACATTGTAATTAGATCATGCAAACTTGCAAACAAAGAAGCAATATAGGTACAAACTACAGCAGAATTTTAAACAGAACTTACATCATCTGTGTCTTCCTTCTCTTCGACCTTCTCTTCCTTCTTCTGCTCAGCAGCGGCAGGAGCTGCAGCACCAGCATCAGCCGCAGATGCTGAATAAGCAACTGCACCACCACCAGATGGAACAGATGCCAACTTCTCCCTTCCAGAAGCAATTAGTTCTGTAATATCCTTGCCCTTGACTTCAGACAACAGCAATTCAATCCTGTCACCATCGGCCTCAGCTCCAACTGTAAACAAACCAAAACTTAATTTAATGTGCAAGTGCAAAAATGTTTGCGCAACAAATAATTATGCACCGATTTTGTTCTTAAAAATTCCTATGGACAACACGATCTTAAGCATCTTTTTGTGCAACCATTACTTTGTCAAGACTTTACACAAAATGTTAAATGTATCACATATGAGGTTCTTCTGTACTAGTTAAACAGGAAACCATGAGCTCTTTGAATTTGACTAATGAATAACCAGATGTCAATAAAAAAATCATCTCATTTCGATGATATAGAAAATTCAATAATAAACAGGCCTATAATACTGCCAAAATGCCAACCCAAGATAAAATTAACAAGGGCTAACAGAGGGACAGAGTATTGCACAATATTCAAAGGAGCGAGAGCGCAAGACTCTAACTCTTTCCATAAATGTCGGGTTAAGGTGCTCTAGCACCGGAGCTGCCCCCATCAAAATTAGATAATTAAACCATCTCAATCTGAGAGACCCTAAAATATGGTTCAGCCGTTAATCCATATATAAAAGACTACATAGACTATTATCATCAGACGCGATTAAAATAATTACAAACGCATCACAAAGCCATTTAAAATATCAAAAGCAAACCAAACCCACAAATGACAATCCAAATTCAACAAAAACTATTGAACGAAATCCGTAATAATGCAACTTTGAGTCATACATTAAAAGAAAAAAAGGTTTTCAAAATAAAAGTCACCTGATCCGAGAATGTCCTTCAAATCAGCAGCTGAGGGGCTGGTCTTCCCTCCCAAAACAGCGAGCAAATATGCAGCGACCACCTTCATCTCTGTCCAAACAAAATATATCACACTTAACCAGCTACAAATAAACAGAAGAAAAAATTGAACTAAACAAGGAAGATAAGATTTATCTGTAAGACATAAAATTCATAACCAAGGTCCATAAAACTTGTCTCAATTTACAAGAACTGATAGCACAATTCAAAGATATGCACTAAAAACATCCACAATCAATCAACTATATGATTGGCTGAAATTGAGAAGAAATTGAAGCATACCCATATGAAGAGAGAGAGAGAGAGAGAGAGAGAGAGAGAGAGAGAGAGAGTTTGAAGAGAAGTTACCGTCTAAGACTGAATAAAGAGAGCTTCTGCAGCAAAGCCTCAATGGCAGATGAGAGCAGAGACGACTGAATGTGAGACGGAAACAAGAGAGTGGCGGCCGAAAGAGAGTTTGAGGCGAAATAAGAACACGCGAGATTAGGTTAAAACCTGTACATCGATTTTATTTATTTATATTTATTTATATTTTATTGTTTCGGTTTATATGAACCTAGCCCACAACCGGTTTGGGTTTAAAGGTGTAAAATTGGGCCGATTTGTCTCTCTTTTTGCCCAGTGTACCATTTAGGGCTCTCCCACCCAAAAGCTCCAAATTCCAAATTTTGTACTCCCAAATACAACTATTTAACAAAACACAAGTTTTTTCCTTCCGGCTCAAGGTTGTGGGTATGTTCTGGCGCTGGTGATGAAGGTAGCAAATTTCTCCCTAAACTCTTTTTCATTAAAATAAAATAAAAAAATGTACAACCCGATTTTATTCATTATAACAATTGTTTTAACCTCAAATTAATTTTTATTAAATTTTCTTCATGTTAATTTTATTTTATGATAAATTTGATCTTTTTAACAAACAAATAGGGCTCATCAATGGGGCGGGCCGGGCTACAATGGGCTTGAGCCGGGTTGAGTCGGGCTTTAAAGAAGAGAGAGAAAATACAGGGCCGGGCCTCATTTTTTTTAGAAAATTCAAATACCGGGCCGAAATGGGCCTACTTCATTCGAAAAAAATCATAAACTTAATCATAAGGGAATTTTAGTCCAAATTTGAGTTTAAACTAACTTAATTCCAATATTTTCACATCAAACCAAATTCATAAAACACTCAATAAAGTCACACAACTTAATAAGATTTTCCACAAAAATAATAAAACGAAGTATTATTTTTGAGGTTATTGCATAATTAGACTGTAATATGTTTTAAGAAATAATTTTAAAAAATAATAAGTATCAAAAATATTTTTTTTTAAAAGGATGGTATGAATAAATATGCAAATATTTGGTGATATGTTCAAGAAAAGCATGATTATATTCGGTGGTACGATTATGTTTCGTGATATGATTATATTTGGTGATATGATATGTTGTTCATCTTATTTATATATATAATTGTTGTATTAATAATTGCCACAAATTAATGTGTTAATCATCCAATTATAAACTAGGAATGAGTAAAGAAAAGTAAATGAAATGAAACAAATTATATATGTGATTTAAGTGATATAATCCTTATCTTAAACTCTTATTTATACATAATTATATATGTATGCGGGCCTAATGGGCTGGGCTTTTGTGGGCGGGCCGGGCCTGGATTTCTTGGGCTTAATCGGGTCGGGCCTATGGGCCTGGCTGGGCTTCAGACACCCAAGCCCAAGCCTAGCCCAGCCTAAGGCGGGCCGGGCCATCTCAAAGCCCATAACGGGCCGGGCCGGGCTTTTTTTCGATGGGCCTGGTAGGCCCCAATCGGCCCATGAGCCCGCGGGCCAAATGATGAGGCCTACAAACAAACAACAACAAAATTACAAAATTTGATTATATGAATTAAAATCAGACACACTATACAATATAGTAGAATGAACAAGAGTGGAATTTTGAAACAACTTTGTGAGTTTCTTAGTTTAGTTGGAAGAAAAAGTTTGTTCTCTATAATGAAAACATATGATCTTCTCAGGAAAATTAGCTAAATTACCGAACCACAACTAGCTCTCTAATGACGATGCCTTCTGGGCTCAATGACATTACTTGCCTGTTCTATATACACTGTATATAATATGTTCCATAAGTATTTATCGGGAAAATAAATAAACATATTATAGTATTTCTCAAAAAGTAAGAAGAATAAAAAAAAAGGCTCGTAACTCAAAAATAAATAAACATATTATAGCATTTCTCAAGAAGTAAGAAGAATAAAAAAGGCTCGTAACTCAAGTGGTTAAAAAACATTTACCTGTACACCTTAAGTCTAGAAAAGACCAATATGTTCTTCCTTTCGTACAATTACAAGAATAAAATTTTCCAGCTTCAAAAGCTGTTTGAAACTCCAAAACCTCTACTTCCCCAACACCCACCACACCCCCAACACCCCCCCTCCCCCTCTTTTCTTTTGGTAGCATTTGTAAGAACCCAAAACAAAATATCTAAAAAGAAAGAAAATATCTAAAAAGTAAGGAAAATATCTTTTAGCAAAAAGACCAAATTGCCCTTGCATATTTTAATGGGGAAAATTTGACTTTTTAATCGAGAAAGAATTTGGGAATTCCGCTTACGCCACTGCGTAGAGTGCGGCGAAATGAGTTCGTAGACACGGAGTAGACCCGAATCGGACCCGTAACGAAGAAGATATGGTCTAGAAACCGCGAAGGGCAAAACGGTAATTTGACCAAAAAGTCAGATTTTTATACCCCTTTCTCTCTCTCCCCCATCACTTTCTCTCTCTTCCTCTCTCTCTCTCTCTCTCTCGCGAAACAGGGCCGTGCGACCCTTCGCCTTCTCGGAGACGGCCCGGCCACCACAGGCCGAGCCGATCTCCGCCGTGGGTACCATCGGGTCCGCCTCCGTGTCGCCGTCACAACCTGACCAACCTCCACCCCAGGGCCGCCTTGAGATGGCCGGAAAACCATGTTTTCCGGAGGAGGTTCCTTCGAAGCCACCAGAACTTCCAGCTCAGAATTCTCCTTCGTTTCTCCACCAAATCGATAGAGTAAGGTATGGTTTTTGAGCTATTTTTCGTGTTCTAGCTGATGGGTATATGGGCTTCGACCGATTTTAGCTCTAAGGGGTTCGATTTTCGACTTGAAATTGGCCGAAACTTCGGCCCTTTGAAACTACTATTTCTGGTCACTTTTTGGAGGTGGTCCAAGAACAAAAGTGACTCCAAATGGGGTGTTTTACCTAGGGTAGGAGTTTGGAGTCTTGGTTCCGAGATTTTTCGGCCACCCGAAATCGCTTTGGACACCCAAAGCTGCCCGCGAGTGCTGGAGAGCATGGGCGAGGGTACCGATGTAATTCTGGGCAGATTTGTGACCCTCGTGTCGTCACGAGCGTGTGGGATTTTGCGGATCTCGATTCTGAGTCCGTTTGAACCCCGATCGGATTTTCCATATCGCGCGATCCGTGGGTGCAGTGTCGTTAAATCGTCGGATCGCGCTGAATTTTGGATATGTCGGTTTACACGATGTCAGGATTGTGTAGGATTCGACGGATTGCGAATCGGAGTCCCGGATACTCCGGAATCGCGAACCCTGGGGCTAGGGTTTGGATTTTAAGCGATAATGCGATTTTGGCCAATCTGACCGTCCGATTTGGACCAAACTCGCAGAACATGGTTCCTTCTCTGTAAGGAACCTTCAGGGAAGCCCAGATTGGTTATTGGAGATCGTGGACCCATGGGGTCCCGGGTCGACCGATCGGGCAGTGTATCGCTTAGTTGAGCGTCGGACCCTTTAAAACTGTTCCAAGCATTTGAAAAAGGCTAATGTGGACATAGGAGTAATTTGAATTGAAAGGCACGTACTTCTAGGAGCCGGGGGCAGGGTGTTTAATTTAATTCTTTTATTCAGCGGTTTACTGATTTATTATTCATGGGTAATCAGGCATCAGAGGTCCAGCCGACTAGCAGGAGAAACCTTCCAAGGGTCGATTTAGCTTGGACCATCTGTGAGTGGACTTTCTTTCATGAATTATTCTATATGAATGAGTTATACAGAGGATTTCTATAAGTAAGATTTTATAAGTGATTTTATTTTGATTTTACATAAATGAGTTTTTATAAATGAGTTTATTCGAATAAATTTCCTTATTTGATCATTGAGTACGTTTTATTATGGTTCCGAACACGATTATTACAGTAATAGTTCTATAAGTCGGTGCTGCTTATTTATCAGTTATAGAAACAGAGTTTGAGTTTCGAATCAGTTGAGACCGCAGCACGACTTGAGTTTTACAGTTATTATTCAGATATTTCTTTTTAAAAGGAATTTATTTTAAAACCACCTCGTACCCGTTTTTCTTTATGGTGATTACCCAGAGTCGGACCGATGTCTACGGACATCCAGTCTGATTATAGTTCAGTCAGTGCACTTGACTTTGCCTCACGAGTTATGGGGACGCTCGGACCGTGAGTGCCAGGATTTGCGGCTCGGCAGACTTGGTGTCCCGAGACCTGCCAGGATTGCGGCTCGGCTGACTCTGTGTCCCCGAGACCTGCCAGGATTGCGGATCAGGTGACTACGGTCCCCTGCATCCTGCCAGAGCAACTCGAGTTGACTTGGTGTCATCGAGGAATCTGCCGGCGGGACAGGCCGATCATAGTCCCCAGATTTCGCCAGTTTGCGGCTCGGGTAGCCTGTGTGACGCCCGAGACCTGCCAGGGAATTGACGGATATGACAGGGGTACAAATTGGTGGTATTTTCGAAGAATTTTGAGTTTCTTTTATTTAATGATGATTTTTAGTTATTTTATATCAGCTTTTCTGATTTTTCAGGCATAGATACCTTTATATTTGTTCAGTTATGCAAGGTTTGAGTACAGAGTTTTTATACACGTTTGATTTCAGCATTTTTATACAAGCTTTGATTTCAGTGGTTTTGTATGAAACTTTCGAGCTTGAATATGACTGATATAGAATGCCTTGAGCTGAAAATTTAGTGATTAGAGTTGAAATGGATTACTGGAAACATTCTGGCAGTTGGGAGGAAATATTTGAAATTGTTTGACAGGTGAAAAATTTTGGGATTAGTCAAAAATACAGGGGAGACTCTGCCGAATTTTCGGCAGAAGTCTAAGGAAATTTGAAAGAGAAATTGAAGTAAGAAGGGTAAAAAGGTCTTTTGTGCCCGACCTTCGCCAGGTGTCGGACACGCATAGGACTTGGCTCGAATTCCAAAGTGGAAATTGGGTCGGGTCCTGTCAGCATGTCCTCTCTATTAATCAACATAAAATTCTATATAGCATATATTAATTATAGGGGTCTATTTATTTTAAAAAATATAATGAGGTAACATGATATTTGACATTTCGGATGCAGTTAAATTTTACTAATTGTGAAATTGCCATATAAGTCATCAAATCCAAATTTAACATTTTGTATTTAATATCTCCCTTGGAGATGCTCTTGTGTACTTAAGTAGTTGTTGAGGAGTAGTGCTCATTGCCCTTGCCAAGCATGAACCAACCGTTTGGGTCCATGATTACATTAACTCTTTCTTTGGACACTATCGGTGTGTTTGGATGGGTGAAATAAACTTGGGATTTGGATAAAAGTCATAATTTCTAAATTGACATACACCAATTCTCGTGTTTAGATTTAAACAAAAACAAAAAACAAAGAAATTTAGAAATTGTACATGGGAAAAATATGGAATTTGGAGGTCATAGATATCAACTTTAAATTCTATCTAAATAGTTGTCATTTCTAAAATTCCAGAGAAATGGAGTTCTAAAAATATTGAATTTTATGGTTAAATCCATTAGGCAAACAAAAAACTTTACAAATTCTAGAACATTAATTTACATCATTAAATTCCTCAGTACTTTCACATCCAAACACATTTTTGGTAAATCTTTGTTAAAGAATGTGTTGAATATTTTTCATATTTAGTGAAGTAACTTATGGGAGTAATATTTTATTATTATTCAACATATTCCTTCCTTCTCCCTTTTTATGGGTAATTTCCTACTTTCTAACATAAAGTTTACAATTGGCATCCACTATGAAAAATAAGAACAATATTAGTAAAGAATGAATAATATGTGACAATAGTGGTGGAGATTATAACTTGTGCACAAAGATTAGTTAGGGAAGCAACAATTTTCTCATCCAATATAGTAGCCAAATTTCATAAACTAAGAACAAGGTCCACTTATAAAATGGATAGAAAATAAAGTCTTAAACACACATAATGTTCACTTTATAGTGAACTTATTCAAAAGTTCCATATACCAAACCTTGTCCTAAAACAAGTTATAAATAAGTCTATAACATAGAAGTAATAAACTTATTACATGGCAAACATGCAGAAAACATCACGATCTTCTGGAGTCGATGATCTAACATAATAAGAACTCAAGCTACTCATGTTGCTTTCGGCAGCCTCATGTTATAAATTTCACGTTCCATCTATAGAAAAGAAAATTCTGAATATTAGAACATTTGTGTAAGGACAATTACCAAGTCAAGTTTTTATTCCTATATTGTTTATGGTCTCTAATTATAAAATCAATATTTATTTTCAATCTGCAATCAGCAATCAAATGCAAGATAATTAAATACATATGACATCTTCATAAGGTTTTGGAAGTGATACAATGTAAAAACATGCAACATGCAAATTAAAACTGAGAAAGGAATTAAAGATTCAAAATAACTGTTACCCCAACAATGCGATTCAAATTCTCTTTGGCGACAAGATATTCACGGTTGACATTGTCAAGAGCCACAAGGCACCTACAAGCGCAGAACCACACATAAATTTTGTTAGTAGATTATTTGGGGATCATGGGAGAACAAATAAAATCTTACCCTTCTTTGTTATTTGCTTCACTTGCATCAACGAGCTCTTGACAGGCAAGGGCAACCCGGCCACAGGCATTACTGTAAGTCCAAAATGCAGTAGATTAAGAAGATCAGCATGTGCAACAAATTAAGAAGCATCCATTTGAGCTCATAATATACAATACAAAAATCCAGAGCAGACCAATAGATATTAAAAGAAATTCTTAGCAATGATGTCCTTTATTCTTTTATTTTGAGCTGAAATGGTTCCTTCACATATTATTTTTGCAAGGGCGGAACTAAGAACTTTCATACGGGTGAGATATAAATTTTTCCTTTTTAAGTTTAAAGAGCTAAAAGTAACACAAAATTTTCATTTATCTAATTATTAGAGCTGAAAGTAACGCATATTCTAAAAAATTATCCAATTGACAATTATGACAAAAAATAGATAATAATTGACAATGACGACAAAAAATAGATAATAATTGACAATTACCTTGTGGTACTGCCTTTAAACCAGATTGCGAGTTTATGCACCTCAGAATAGTTGACATCGGGCTCACTCCTAATTAAAATTAAAATTGAATTCTGCAAAATTAATATATATATATGTAAAACTCCAATTAGTTCATGGAAATAGTGAAGGAAATTAATTACAGATTTCTTGTGAGTTCGGCTCTGTAATCTTCAGCTACACGAAGGAAGATGGTGATAATTTCGTCAACCAAGCGAGGGTTGTTGTCATCTTGTAGCCCTCTTAGTTCGTAAAAGTAGTCGGTCAAAATGCCCTGCCAGGAAACATATACCATATTTCATAAAGCTTACCATATTAATCTTGCAAAAACTTAGAAGAGAAAGCAAGATTTATTTATAAGCAAAGCAATATAATGGGGGTGAACTGACTTGTTCTTGCAAGGAGCTGATGAGTTCCTCAAGCTGTTGGCTAAGATCCTTCCCTTTCGCAGCCATTTTCTTCGTTGAGAGAGAGAGAGAGAGAGAGAGATATTGAAGTTGAAGTGAAATGAGAAAAGAGAAGGCAATAGAGAGATCAATTAATAAACAAAACCTCTGTATATATGCATGGTTTTATAGCTTCTATATATGTTGTTTTTCATGACACATAGCATGCATATGTTGCTAGCGGTATGGAGTGTGAAGTAGCATGAGCTTTGCATGTCTCTGGTTTCATAACTTCATCATGAGCTTCATAGTGGTCTTTCTATATTTGCTTGGCTCCTTTATGCATGCTTCAGTTAATATGTAGGTACATGTTGACTTTGGGTTGATAAATTATCATTTGGGTAATCTTTCAGTTCGAAAACTTTGCTAAATTTAAACCCAACAACGTCTCATTAGATAATTTATCCTATATATTATATTATTTTAATTAAGTCTAAAATGAAGTTAGGAAGTGTATATCTATTAAAAATAGGGTCTAGGTGGGCCAGGTTGAGCCTAAATGGGCTTAGAAGGGTCGGATCATAGGCGGGCCGAGGGTTTCAAATTCTAAGCCTAGAACCTACGTAATTAAAGAATAGGTCTAGCTGAGTGGGCCTAAATAACGAGTTGGCTTAGAACGTGGGCAAGTAGAGGGTTTCAAATCATGAGTCCAGGCCCTATCCAATTAAAAGAATTGGTCGAGCCTCGTGCTACCCACTTCGGCCCATAGGCAGCGGACCAAATGATGATCCATGACTAGAACCAACGGTTTGGGTCCATGACTATATCACTATATCTGGATATTTTAAAAAAGAAAAAAAATGAAGGAACCTTTTGTTTTTGTTTTTTGTCAAAAGGAACCTTTTTTGGACACCTGTAGGTCCTCATGTAGTAGGGTTGGGCACAATCCAGATTCAATCGGTTTCATCTCAAAACGACGGCCGAACTAATTACAATATAATGGTTTGGTTAGACCAATTACAACAAAAAAATTCTCAACTTGCTACATATATATTTTTTCATTTATTATAGTATCAAACCTTCCTAAAACTCAACATGACATAAAACTTCAAATTTCAATAACTAATATAGCTACAATTCAAATATCAATAACTCCAAAAGTCCATCAAACTTCAAATTCAACATTCATATATAGTTATTATCTAATTAGAGTACACGTAAAATATAATATAAATAAATAAATATACAAGTAGACGGCCTGGTTTGGTTTAGGTGGGTTTACAAATGCTCAAAATCAAACCAAACCAAATGATATACGGTCCGATTTGGTTTTTAAACCGTTTGACTTTTTCTTACACAAAACCAAACCAAACAAGTAATTATGATTTGGATTGACCGGTTTCATCAGTTTAGCCAGATTGATGCCCACCCCTACATTTATCCTCAAGTGTGTTGTGTATTTATGTTAATACTTTCACCTTCAAGGTGTCATGATTTCATGGTTACAACAAGTTAATAATTACTTTCAGAGTTGGGCGGAATAACCTCATTTTCTAAGCAAAGGCTCCATTGTTTTAGATGAAACTGACCCTCAATTCTCTTCTCTCTGTCTAGTAATTTGGTACTCATATTTTTTTGTTAGTGAGCTAACCCCATCCCATCCCATGTATAAAATTGAGTAATTTGGTACTATTTTCGTTGTTTGTCTTTTACTTATGATTTCACTGTGGATTCTTTAGGGAATAAAATAAGTTCATACAAGCACTTCTCCTTCATAACCAAGGCACAGTTAATAATTTGTGTTTCTAGCCCTGCTACCTGAGTGATGATGTCACATTCTAGGGAGAAATGTACTTTCTGTTCGATGGAGGCTATACCGCCATTGATGACACCTGGTTGAAGTTTTTGTTACCATTCTGATGCCCCAAGGCTAGCCCTCGCCCTCATGTTAATGTAGTTATATTACTTTGGAAAGGGCAAATTATATCTGTTTCCACTGTTATGCCTTGTAGTTTTCATACATTGTAGGTAGGAATATACCTAGGTATGAACTGCACATACAGAAATTTCTAAATTGATGGAATCCTTTACAATTACTCATTTAGCTATTTTCTACTGTCGTTGCAGCGCCTTGATTGTGTGGACGAACAGTCCGTTAACAACAACAATGCAGGGGAGGAAGATCCACCTCAGCAGTTCCATCAAGGTTCTGTCATTCTTTTAATCTGCTTTCGTCATAGTGCTCTAAGTTTTGAGTCTTTTGACCACATATTTCTAAATCTTACTACTTACCCGCGCTAACCTAGCTATGTCATCCTCTTACTCAGCTGATGCCGAGAATATCACCTTACCTGACCGTTTTGACTAATGTCAGTCTGATGCATACCTGTACATACAGTTGCTTGGAGAGGTGAGTTGTGTTTCATTCCTCCTATACAACAAAACCCTATGCTTTTTTTTTTTTTTTTTTTTCGAATCGCAAAACCCCATGCATTTGTAATCATGGTCTTATTTGTGTATTCTATGTAAATGGCAGATTTGAGATTGAAGGGGACGAGTAGAAGGTTGAACTTCACGTGAGAAGAGCACATATAGATTCACATACCTCCTGCGCCTCTTCAAGATGAACATAAAAAAGGACAGCACATTCCTTTACCTATAAATAAACTTATTTGTCAAGTCCGCTTGAATCTTTTTACTTGTCCTCGCCGTTTTAAATGTCTATATATTCCACTGCGTAGGTGTTCACCCGTTTTCGTGTTCACTCCTGAGATGGAAGGACGAAGTTCCCCACTGGTTTGGAGACCATTTGTTGGTCGACAAGTCAGCTTTCTTTGGTGTGTGAGCATGCCACTGCTAGCAATGTAGATCCTAGCAGACTTCTTTTTAGAGTGGATAACTTGCGCCCCAAGTTACTGACTTCTAAAACAAATGATTGTGAATTTGGGTGAGGAATATCTCCCAAGTAAGTTCTTTTCTTGCCTCAGACTGGTGAGGACTTTCATAATTTATCTCAGTATCAAATGGCTGTTCTGGCCAGAAATATTTGATAGAAGTTGGGCTGTTTTAGGCAGAACTGCCTTTTACAAAACAATAAATATGCATATTGACGCTAGGAAGGTTAAAAGACGGCCGGAACTCCGTTTCTGCTTGGATGGAAGGTTCTAGTTTGGGCTGGACTGGACGCGCCTGGGCCGGTCCGTATTGCTTCGTGACTTCAGATGCTAGGCTGACCTATAAATCGATACCAAAGTTCGATTTTGGCAGAGTTTTATGTTTACTTCACGCTTCGTGAGGCCTTTGAGTGGGCAGAACTGCAGCTTCTTCAGTTTGAAGGGGGCAGAAGTGGCTGTTCTCGAGGGTTTGATGGGCTAGGGATTGCACTACGAGCATTGTTCTGCTTGAGCAGGACTCTTCATGAGTTCGCTGAGGTCTCCACGTTTGTGAAAACTCAAACTCTGCTTGCCTTGGCTTTCGCTGAACCAAATTTGTAACGAGAGATCTCGTTTTAGAAGACTTATTTTCTAAGTCTGAACTTTGGAATTCTGATCTAAAGCTGGTTTCTCTTGGAATCCAAGTGAGCTTTTGGTTGTTTTCTTCTTGTTGTTTTTTTTTGATTGATTGATGAATTGAGTGTCCTTTCTTCCTTGTCTACTTTTGTCTTTATAAGAGACCCTCTTGGGGAGGTGGTTTTAATTTTTAATAATGGGCGGCAAAAAGATCTCCTAAAATGTAAAGTAAAAGGGATTTTTATCAATCATGGCAGATAGGCTCTCAGTAGTCACCTCCTAAAGCAATCCCTTCCCTTTTTTCCTGGGTGGCAGCTTTCTATTTCAACCAACGCCATCGTCTGTGTGGGCTAATTTTTATGGCGGTTTGGTTTTTTTTTGTATTTTCTGAACAACTCCCTGTTTCCCGCTTTAGAAAGCGTGACCCGTGAATTCCTTGGAAGATGGTGTATTGCTTTGGAGCAAAATCTCTGAATACAAATGGGTTTTTGATCTTCTGTTGGCAGTGTTTCAGAGATGTCTCTCTCATATATTTTTTAACTTAGTTGGAATTGCTGACTTTTCAAAGCTGAGGTAGTCACGTGGGTGTGTTTTTAATCTCTTGGTTTTGGGCCCAACAAAAATTATGGGCTGATCCTTGAAGCCCTAATAACAGCTTCCACGTTTGGTCTTTCTTGGGCTGGGCAGGTAACTTTATCATGGGCCTGTTTTTGAACTTTTGGCGTTCTAAATTTAGGCCCAAACAGTAGGTTAATGCAAGTTACATAATTCTATTATTCATCCACTTTAAATGGTTCTTTTTGTGCCTATCAACTAGGTGCCTGCATTTTGTTACTTTTTTCAGTTTCTTACTTGAGAAAGAAATATTCCACCGTATGTATAGAAATTAGGTGAAAGGTTTTTTCATATATGCATTGCTAATAATATCAAGGCCTTCTACAGCCGATATGCAATCCAAGATGACCATCATGGAGAGGACCTAATGCCAGGAATTTAGACAGGTAGCAAAATTAATCTTATGTTTGCCATATGTAATCATCTTCTGGAAGTGGATAACAGAACTATACACACTAATCAATTTAGAAAATGGGGATGAAGAAGGTTCAGGAGAGACAGGGGCCTATATGAAGGAAAACAGGAAGAACGCAAGCCTCGGCAATGGATTCTGAACAAATAATCATTCATGGTCATTTATACCAATCTTGGCTTCAAAATTCTTCAGATATAGTTTCGATTTGGAGAACAGAAAGAAAACGAAAGGTATGTCCGTGGTATCTAAGGTTGATCCTCGCAGTCTATTTAGTTCAGGTGAAGTGTAACCACCAAGCATACTAACTCAAAGTTGAATGGACTGTTAGCGACAACAACAATGGACAAGATCAAAGCCTAACCGATCAGGGTGAGTGTAGTGAGGCTACTCTGTGGCTAGTTAGGGTTTTTCACTTCACACACCCTCAAAGTGACGATATTCTTTCACCGCCAAAGGACTATTTTATAAGGACATACGACTTCCCGTGGAACAATAGGAAAAACAAACCTATTTACCAAAGCAATATATGATTTCCCAACAAGAATAAGAGTTATCCGCGGATCTTTGACAACATTCTAAAATTATTTTAATGTATAGATGTCGTGCCTTGGGAATTAAACTAACAATCTGTTTGCATATAGTTTTAGTTTTATAGCGTCAAAATCCTAATCTATTTTGGAAAGATAAATAATAAAACAAAATATTTTCCTAATCAAGTAAATAATTATCTTGATATATTATGACAAATGGAGTAATTATAGTGTAGAAAGATTTATCTGAAAAAAGAAAAGAAAAGGAAAGTTTAGATTGGTTTCCGGTTTTAATTATAAGAAGTTCAAGTTGGAATGTGAAACCGACTCCCTAAACAAAACTTGATTGCATTGAATTGAAGAATCGTCGATTTCGTCCTTGCTTGGTAAGTTTTGGTGAATCATACCAAATAATAAATACATATTCCATTATTAAATAATGATAATATTATTAAAATACATCAAGAAAAAAGCCTTTTAACAACATGCAATATGCGTTGTTAAAGGGTTTCAACAACGCATAGAGCACGTTGTAGAAGCCCATGTCGTTGAAAGGTTTTGACTTTTGACAACATGCGGTGCACGTTGTTAAATGCTTTACGACAGCGCACAATGCACGTGCAGTAGATATATGCTTTTGAAGACACGCGACACACATTGTTAAACGTTTTACGATAATACACACTGCACATTACGGCAGATATATGCTTTTGACAACATGCTCTTTCATTATATGTTTATAAAAAAATATATATATACAAATTAGTTTTTCCTTTTGGTTTTGTTCTTTTTTCAATGTAATCAACATACATGCAGTTTAGTACCACCATTGGATTCTTTGCCTGAAAATTCATAAACACATCATAACACATACATCTCAAATTTCAAATAATATATTATCACCATCTCAAATACAATCCCAAAACATAGGAAATTGAAGTTTGATACAAACCATGATACTAAAAAACGACAACTGATATTTAAGGGGATGAATAACTAAAGTTTACATATATGCATTTGCAAATCTTATCTAGCCAACAATGTGCACCTATCATTTCCAAGAAGCAGCCATACTTCATCCGCCTTAAGGTCCCACCTAAGTTTTGAGAAAAATCAAACAAGGTGATTTAATAGTTAAGCAATTGCAAATTAAAAAAATATAGAAAATTTGCACACATTATTAACTGCTAACTTATTCAAAAATTTCAGTATCAACTTCTAAAATCAAAAGTGTTTAAAACTTATCAATACAAGTTGAACTCCAATTCCTGCAAATCCAAGGAAAAAGAAAAGGACAATTAAGTTATTACCTATTACTTATGCAACTCCCAATTGCATTGTACATTACTAATATGCATTCTCTTTTCGATAACTCCATTCCCAAACTCCCTTAGAGCATCCACAATGATGCTCTCTATTTCTTAGTTAAATTTGAGCAAAAAATATAAGAAAGCTATTTTAGGAGCTCTCTAAAATTTTTTAACTCCAACCATACTCCATAATTTGGAGAATCATAAATGCTATAACTCTTTTTTGATTGGTCCATCTCTATTAAAAAATAAAATAAAAAATTGTTAGCATTAAATAAAGGTTTGAAATACTAATTAAATAAAGCAGCATTAAATTATAGGGAGTCACTAGGAGTTTTTTCTCTCTCCTCAGATTTAGGAGCTCCTAGAGCACTCCCTATTTTAGGAGGTGGATAGGGAGCGTGGTTGAAGTTGCATTTTTACAATTTCTCCTTAAAATTTGTCTAAAGAGGTGATTTAGAGAGCCCATTATGGATGCTCTTCATGCATAAAAAAACAAGACTAACACGGAGAACCGCATCAGCTGTAAATGCCACCACAGATCCCAGCAAAAAAAAAAAAAAAAAGTCAATAAGTTTCAATGTCCTACTTCCTATTTACATCCCATTCCCAAATGTTAAAGCCTAAAATGTGAAATGCTTATCTACAACAAAACAAGAATTATAGAATAAAATATCAAAATTGAATTCTGAAAAATTAGTATCTATATATATGTAAAACTCCAATAAGTTCATGGAAATAGTGAAGGAAATTAATTACAGATTTCTTGTGAGTGATCGGCTCTGTAATCTTCAGCTACATGAAGGAAGATGGTGATAGTTTCGTCAACGAAGCGAGGGTTGTTTTCGTCTTGTAACCCTTTTATGTCGTCAAAGGAGTCGGTCAAAATGCCCTGCCAGGAAACATATTTCATAAAGCTTACCAATAAGTTTATCATAAAAGAAGGGAAAAATACAATGTAAAAGCATGCAAATTGAAGCTGATAAGTGATTAAAAGTTCCCAATAAGTATTTTACCTCAGCAATGCGATTCAAATTCTCTCGAGTGACAAGATATTCACGGTTGACATTGTCTAGACCCATAAGCACTGGCGGATCTACAGAGGCGCAAGGAGGTGCACTTGCACCTCCTCTTGCCGGAAAATCACTTTGAGAAGCTGGAAATGCTCCTCTTCTACTGCCCACCAGCTGTTCGATTATTTGCTCCAAAGAAGCTCCAGGCTGCAGCGCGCAAGGCCGTTTGGGTTCTTTTTTTTTAAAGTGATATGTCCAAAACGCAAAGTTTTGGTCCAAGTGAAACCAAAATAAAAAAAATAAAAAGAAATAAAAAGAAAGGGTCACCACTACCCACACCGGCCAACTCCCCAACCACATCCCTTTTTTCTCAATCCTGTTTTGCCTTCATCATCCATTAGCTTTTCTCTTTGTGCTTTTTTCATTATCATTGACTATCTCTCACTCTCTCAAATTGGTATAAGTAAATTCCATTACATTCATTCAGCAACGACACCCTGAAAGGATCTCTCTCCCTCTCTGTATTCTTTTATTCATTTGGTGGAAACCCATTTGTTTTAGAGGCAAAAGAAGGGTTGTGAAGTGGGCATAAGCCATGGCTCTAAAACCAGAAGAGATAAGCCATCCACCAATGGACCAACCCTCCACAATTTGTTTGGAAAATTAATTTCTCTCCAAATTTCAAAGTTATTTCTCTTTATGCTTTAATTAATTAGGATGGATTATTGGGTTTTGGTTAATTGATTGAGTTTTTGTTTTGGTTATTTTATATTTATTTTTTTGAATTTATTTATTTGTATATATTTTTAGTTTATAATTAATTAATAAAGATTGTTGTGGTTTGATTAAATGATTAATATTTCAATGTTTTGTTTATTTGTATATAATTAACATGGTGAATTGGTTAATGTGATTAATATAGTGTTTTTAGCCTTTTTAAATATCATTTTAGACTTTGAAATATTGCCCCTTCTTTGAAAAATTTCTAGGTCCGCCGCTGCCCACAAGGCACCCTACAAGCACAATAGTTTCCTTCAAATGGATAATATGTGGTTGAAAACAAAAAGAATTGATTTGTTATTTTATTGTTATTTGGCAATCATGAGAGAAAACAAAAAATTATTAGTGCATGGGAATAGTGAAGGAAATTAATTACAGATTTGTTGTGAGTTCTGCTCTGTAATCGTGAGCTTCACGAAGGAAGATGGTGATACATTCACGGACAAAGCAAGGATCGTTTTCATCTTGTAACCCTTTCAATTCGTCAAAGTAGTCGTTCAAAATGCCCTGCAAGAAAACTCGGTAAAATCAATGAAAATAGAAAGCAAGCTAAAAATAAGCAAAGCAATAAACTGAATAAAGATTAACAGGAACTGACTTGGTCTTGCAAGGAGCTGATGAGTTCCTTCCCATTCCCAGCCATTTTCTTCGTTCAAAGAGAGAGAGATGAAATTAGAGTGAAATGGCAAAAGGGGAAGGCAAAAGAGAGAGAGAGAGAGAGAGAGAGAGAGAGAGAGATCAAATGCATGCAGTGTCTCATGAACAAAACCTCTGCATATACATGAATGGTTTTATAGCCTTTATGAATGTTGTTTTTCATGACACATATATAGGATGTATATGTTGCTATGCAGTGTTCTGTAACATGAGTTTTCCATGTGTCTGGTTTTTCATAACTTCATGATGAACTTCACGATAGTCTTTCTATTTTTTCTTGGCTCCTTTAAAAGTTTAGTAAGTGACTTTATCGACCTCTATGCTACTTAACAACTTAACTGAGAGGTTAACTAAGAAATTAGTTAAAATGCTGGGCTGTAGATTCTGGAATCTTCTAGAAGCTTCGATCTTCAACACTTACAAATTGTATGCCATGCATGGGGCGGTCCCACAACAAAGGTTTGTTGTGGCACTGGTGCCGGCCCCTTTCCAATCTCATGTAATATATATTAAAAACTAATTGGTAAAAGACAACTCTTCGTTCCTTTCGGCTTTTCTGACTTTATTATCATTTTAGCTTTTTATATTTTAAAGATTATTTCAGTGTTGAAAGATTTGTTGATTTCAGTATTCTTGAAAAGGCATATATTTGTTGTTTGCGAAAAACAAAACATGTTTTTGGGTATGACACCAAAAAAAAAAAAACTAAGTTTGTATATGACGGTATCATTTATATGTATTCAAAGCCAATTTGTATGACAAAATAAAGCTAAGTTTTGTACATAGATTGGCACCTAGGAAATCAAGCAGAAGCTCTTTTGGGGTAAATAATTCAGTTTAGAACAATAAAATTAGGGAAACATGAAGTCGTACTAACCAATCACATAGACTACATGTCGTTGAAATAATCCCAAGGGTGTGATCATTAGGGACACTTATTAATAGCTAAGCTACCCTCTACATACGCACATGCAGTTTTGTGCGCAGCATGCTCCATGTGTCTTAAAAGTTTTTATTTTTATTATTAATATGCAGTATGCGTGTGCCAAGATTTCATTATTATTTCATAAATAAATAAAATTTCCATTTACACTCCCTCCATGTGTAAACCATCATCCAACTTTCCTATTACACTGCATCCATGCATTATTATAAAACCCGAACCAAAACCCTAATTTTCACCTATCAAATTTCTTCATCCACTCCAAAAGACAAAAAGAAAAACCATTCGATTCTCATGGCTGATAACATGAAGACCACTAACTACCACACTTTCTTGCCAACCAAAGCTCAAGAAGAGGAGGCAAAAAGGGCCAACAATCCTGGGAATCAAGAAAGACGCGTTCAAGTTGAAATCAGAGAGCGTTCACCGCAACCATTTATATTGGAGTCTAGCGATCCAAATCTAACAACACCACCACAAACAAAGGATCTTCTTCGTTCCTAGATGTTTTGTGGTCAAAATCGTTGCTATAAGTTTAAAGAGTATGAACTTTGCTCTTTATTGTTCCTTAGATTAAAGGTTTACTTTAGCAAACTTTGGTTTCTTTACTTTTATTTTTCGGCCAACTTCTTTAATTTATGATATGTAATTAAGTAATATCTTAATTTTTTTAATTACTTTAATTAGTAATTATGTTTTAATTATTATTTCTTTAGTGAATATTTAAATATTTTACTGATTTTATAAATTACTTAATGAATAGTAATAATTATTCTAAATTATTTTGTGGACTTTGTTTTTTGTTTTTTTAATATTAAATAATATTTAAAACATAATATATTTAAAGAGCATAGCAGCGCGAATATACTGTTTAAATATTTGAATATATTTAAGGAAATATGACAAATGACACCTAAAAAGATAAGCAACAATACACAAAAAGGCATAAATTTTCCCTCAACCCTAAGTGCACACAGAGGAACAAAGCTGGAACGTAAACACATACCATGTCTAATTGATCCATTATCTCAAGGCTCAACTTTGCTATAAACAAACCCATATTTTAATTGTTGGTGTATATTTAAAGCGTATAGCCGCACGGCTATAATAAATATTTAAAAGTATCACTGCACGGTGATACTCTATAAATAGAATATTTTACAAGTATAGCCGCGCGGCTATACACTCTAAATAGAATAAGTTAAAAATATAGTTGTGCGACTATAATCTATAAATAGAATATTTTAAAAGTATAGCCTTGATCCCTATAAAATCAAATTGGAGTAAAAGACCACACCCAGGAATTGTTGATATATATATATATATATATATAAGAAAGCTCACTGTAGGATTAATTTTTGTAGACTGAAATCATCAAGAAGGCCCATTGTTGAAATCTCAATGGATCAATTCGCATACCCGTTTTGTGTACTAATATCTTATTATATTATATTATATATGTGTGTGTATTATATATATCTTCCTAGCTTATAATTATAATTATTTTAAACAAGAAAACATGGCATCAATCTGTATAGTGAAATGGAAACATTCAACTACACGTAAAAATTAATGAGTTGGAGTTAGTTGGATGAGGTGTTAGAATTATCTTTTGTTTGGCAATAGGTGGCTTTACATGGGAGATGGCATCAAGTTCATGCCACTATTTACCTTGAGCTGGAGCACATGTATATATCATTTATCTCTTAAGGTTGATGTGTCAAATTTTTAGTTACTTAATCTGCTTTTGTGATAGGATTAATATTAGTTTATATTATATAAGGTTTTTCGTGCATATCTCCTTTAACCGCCAAACAATTATCCAATAGGATCTTTGTGCTTGCCAACTTATACTTGTATAAATAGGACCTTTCATATTTGAAATAAGAGTAAGAAACAAGAAAGAAATGTGAGAGGGAGTAAGAGAGAGAAGGAGAGAGAGTGGTGATGAAACTTTTGGAGTTTGGTTTGGTTGATAGTACATGAAGATAGGTAAATGGGTTGTCTTGCCAATTTATTTTAAGGGCTCTCATTACCGAGGTGAGTGGTTTATGTGTAATGTGTTCTAAAAGTTCTTATTTTGTGATAAAATCTAAAAACCATGAATTATCGTGGATTTGTTCTATTTACAAATATCTATCTATTTCAAGTCAAGCATGTCTTATTTGGTGCAAACTTTCACACTATATATTTATATTGATTGGAATATTTGCGAAGTATGTATTATTCATGGAACATGAGAACTTCAATGTTGGGGTATTCGTGGGATAGATGTACCACACGAGGACATAGGGCAATAAGGCCAATAGGGGTCACGTGGTTGGTTACAGGCTATGAAGGATAACCGAGATATGAAGGGATGATGTGATATGATCTGGATTGGTGTATCTTTTCATGATATTTTCTAGAGTGTGTAAAACGGCATTGCTTGACTTGCATATTACATAATCTACTCGTTGAGTGGTGGTTGCTCATCCCTTACCCTGTTTAATTTTTCAGATGAATTAGTGGGTAAAACAAGGACTAAACCGGTTGAGGCTGAATTAGATGATAGTGATAGAGCTTATTTATTTATTGTAAAGTTGTAAGTTTTCACTACTACAAAAAGTGAAAAAGACGACCAGAAAACAACGACGGTCTAAGTGAAAACCGTCGTGGTTTTTAAAAAGACGACGGTTCTAAAAACATCGTCGTGTAATACCACCTTAGACAACTAAAAAATGGGGATTCAATGGCTGTTCAAAAACAACGACGTACCTAATTAAACAACCGACGTCTATTTGAAACAGATTTCCGCAATGTAAAATCAAAGCCAACAAAGAACGGCAGAAGTTATGAATCGACCGACGTAGAAAGTAAAGGCGACGATTTCAATAAAAGCCGCCGATTTTACTCATAAAATAACACGACGAGGTTTTCGTATAAGACGCCGTATAATTACAAACAAATCCACGGCTTTAAAATACAAAATATCGCCGTATTAAATTAATGTACAACGACGGAAAATATAAATATATCGACGTCATTATCGTATAGTTGATGATGTGTGTGCTTTTGCAATCAGAGAGACAATTTTTTGGAAGTTGATGATGTGTGTGCTTTTGTGTATCTACAAATATTATACCTAACGTCGTTGAAAATTTGCAATCAGAGAGACAATTTTCAA
>NC_047655.1:9473484-9474965 GCF_902201215.1 Prunus dulcis | reverse complement strand
TTTTATATTCTTATTTTATTTAAATCTGTCATCAAAAAAAGAAAATTTACATATTCCAGAACATTAATTTCCTTCATTTTAAATTTCTTTGATTTTCAGATTTCTTCATTCCAGCACATCTGATCTTCAGATTTCCCTGAGAAGCGAACTTTCCTTCGACAACGAGTGGAGGCCAGGCTTGCATCTCTTTTGATGGAAAGCAAGGAGTATTCAAAAGCACTAAGTGTCCTATCAGGCTTGATCAAGGAAGTGAGAAGGCTAGTTGACAAGCTTCTTCTTGTGGACATAGATTTGATGAGAGTAAGCTCAATTTCTCTTTGAGAAAGACATCCAAATTATTGTCTTTGAGATGTGAGAGGCAGTGTCTCTGAGAGAGGAAGAACTTGGAACCCTAAATGTAAACCGAAAATGAATGAAAGCGACAAATTTATAGAATAAATTTTTAAAAACAACGGCGGTCCTTACAAAAAAACCGCCGTTTAAATTGTAAAATCAACGTCGGTATGACCGACGTATATTACATAAATCCACGTCGGTAAATTAATAAAAACGGCGTGTTAAATAATCTACCATGACGCGAGTTATTACTTATGTACTTTAATTTTTGAGTTTACTACGACGGTACCTACAACACTATTGTCGTATTTATTTACCACGTCCGAAGTTAAATGTACCGTCGTATTTTGTAATTTATACGTCGTATTTATATGTAACCGCCGTAATTTAAAAATTAAAATCCCCGTCGGTTATATTAAACCTAACGACGTTAAATGAAAAGATTCCACGTCGTAAAACAAATATTGCGTCGTGTTAGTTAAAAACGACGTAGTTATATGTAACCGCCGTATTATTTTTTTTGAAATGGTTTTATATGTAAGCAACTTTTCGTCTACCTGACTTACACATGCACTGTTTCCAAACCCGATTAAAAATTTCAATCTACCAGAGAAATTTTTTTGTCTTTTTTCCTTGTCAGAGCACTGTCAGAGTATCTCATCGTCTTCCTCTCGTCTTCTTCGTCGTCTCTGAACTTAAACATCGATCGTCTTCCTCTTGCTTTCATTGCACGCAAAAGGTAAGCTTTCATTTTCACTATTTTGGTTGCTGTTTTGCATGCTCATCCGTTTTTTGTTTGAAAAATCTTTTTACCTTTTTTCTGGCCAAAATCATTTTACTTCTTTCCAAGTTTGATAAAATATACCGACAAAGAGGGAAAGTTTCCAACTTTGAAGACAACTACCTCAACTAAATAAGGCGACGGTAGCTTCTTATTTACGTGGTTAAATATGTAGACCACGACGGTTCGTCAGTCGTTCTAGCGTCGTCTGAAAATTGACAAAGTTGTTTTTAAAATTATAGTCTTTTTTTTATTTGCTTGTTTAATTGCAGGTTTGATTTCTCTGAACAATGGTTTTTGTTTTCCCTAATTTGATAAAATATAAAGAAAAAGAAAGTAGGGTTGGTATCTAATATAGATGACG
>NC_047655.1:9471031-9472413 GCF_902201215.1 Prunus dulcis | reverse complement strand
ATTTTAGCGTCGTGTGAATGATATTACCACGTCGACACTTTTTAAATAACGTCGTTAAAGGTCTAAATAGGAATCACTATGTTTTCTGTAATTATAGCATAAGACGTCGGTGGTTAATTTTTGCGTCGTTTGAATTATATTAACACGTCGAAACTTTTCAAATAACGTCGTTAAAGGTCTAAATAGGAATCACTATGTTTTCTGTAATTATAGCATAAGACGTCGGTGGTATAACTACCGTCGTGATAATAACGTCGGTTTATATGTTATTGCGTCGTGTGAAATTTTATAATACGTCGTTTGTATATAAATAACCGTCGTGTGTTTTTTGTATATCTTTGTTTTAGGATGAATTGCAAAAACAAGTCTCGGAAGGCAAAGTCAGAGTAGATGGCAGCAAAGATGTGCTGACCATGGCTTTGGGCCCCAAGCATCCTGGCAGATTGAGAGGAGTAGGTGCTGGGATTTCCCCAAGGCAGTATTTCAATTTACCCAAACCACAGGGGGTTAGCTTTGACGACCGTTTGAAGGAGAGTTTAAGAGTTCTCCTTCAAGAAGAGACTAAAAAGATGGAGGCTAAGGAAAGGGAAGAGGCCTTAAGGATGGAGGCTAGAACAAAACAATTGGTGGAGGCTGAGAGGGAGCATTTCCTTAGTCAGCTTTCCCAATTAATTCCCAATTTTGATCCAAATATTCTTAAACAAAGAATTAGCCAAAGCCCCAAAAATCCAATGTCGTCTGACAAAGCTAGCTGCTCTTGAGGTGATGTGAGATCCCTCCATGTTGAGGATGATACTGCCAAGGATGAAGAGAAGAAAGAAGAAAAAAGAGAAGAAGAGAAGAAAGAAGAAAAAAGAGAAGAAGAGAAGGAAGAAGAAAAGTAGAAAGAAGATGAAGAAAAGCATGACGACAAGGTATGTTCACATAACTTTGCCTTTTTTATTTGTTTTTCAAAATTTCAGACGTCGATATTTTTTTTTAAACCGTTGTTTTTTTACAACTTAGACGGCGTAATTTTCTTTAAGACGTAATAAAATATTCACCAAGACGGATTTTTCACCGTCGTTTAAATTCTTTTCAGACGACGTTTTATTCCTTAAACCGTCGTTTTTATTGAATTACCACGTCATTTTTTTATTTCTTTAAACAGGTTATTGAAGTTGGTGATTATTCAAATATGGAGGCGCCATCTGCTTTGAAAAGCCTTTGTCGTTATGTGGAAACGACACTCCTGCCTGAGGATAAGATCTTGGAATTTAAAATTGATAAGGAGGTGTTTGGGAGTGATCGCGATACCTTCCTCCTGCCTGAAGATATTACACAATTTGCAGGCATGGAAGAAATTGGAGCTACTGTGGTGGCTGTATATATGAGGTTTGTAA
>NC_047655.1:9452078-9470931 GCF_902201215.1 Prunus dulcis | reverse complement strand
GAATATAGAATTAAGTAAAACTTAGTGCAAAAATTTGCACCGTTTGTTATTGCGTTAGCCGAGGTTGAGGCCTGGGTTATCTTAGGGCTGAAAATCATCTCAGAGGTAACTGTGAGGATTCTAGTGATCGAAGATCAACTTCCAATCATTTGGATTCATTAAAGGTTCTATGCATATTAGAGGAAACGATTTATCAACTTGTCTTTGAAGAGTTCGTGTTTTAGAGATTGGTCATTCGATGATTATGTGTACAAGACAAAACGAGATCGAGACCGAAATTTTCACTTTAGAGAGGTTAACAAATACGTTCTCAAGTAGAACATGCTATTTGGAAATCGGAGTTTTTCGACACCCCTTTGAGTAGTTTATGTCTTGAGTAAATCTCAAGGCGAGTTCATAACAAATTTCAGGGCATGACAATTACTATATGCCAATCTAAAAGTGACTTAAACAGTAATATTGTATCTAATTTGGACTAGTGGGAGAAGCAACTTAATTCTACGTTGGAGCCATGCCATAGTTGGCACTACTGTTGTATATAGATATACTAATAAGAGTTACTAAGAAACATTGTAACATCCTGATCCAATGTTTAATCATTTATTTAATCTATATAAATTAATTAAATTATTTAATTATGAAATTACAATTTTGCCATTGGGATAAGGTCATTTTGGTCACTTTTTAACCCGGTAGAATTTTGGGGAATTGAATGGCACTATTGCATAGAGCGCGTCTATACGAGTTCATAGACACACAGTGGGCTCAAATCGAACGTTATCTAGCTGATGGTTGGGTTGGTTAGGAATGATTTTGAAGTTTGCAAACTCGTTTTACAACTCAAATTTTTGGCCAGTTTTCTGCTCGAAATTCTGGCAAGTTCTGGCCACTTTTTGGTCATGGCCCAAGAATAAAAGTTGCTCCACTAGTTGTCCTGATTACATAGGTCTAGGTATTATTAGGGGTTTTGAGAATTTTCTGGTCACCGAAATTTTCTCAAGAAACCCAAGCACTGCCGACAAATGTGGCTGCTCGTGGGCCAGGTTTGGGTGATCCATTTGGTGCTAAAATGTTTCCCATGTTGTCCCGAGCATGATGGTATGCTCGGATTTGAATTTGGTTACCGTTTGATTGTCGATCGGATTTATGCATATTAGGCGTTATCCGGATGCGATATGTTCGGACCGTTGATCGACTACATTTCCATATATGTTGATCTAATTACCTCTAGGATCGTATAGGAATTCGCATATTGAGAATCGGAGTCCCGGATACTCCGATTCAATGACTCAAAGTTTGCGTAATACGGTGACCTTCCGATCGTGCGATTGCGAGTGATCCGACAACTCGATCTGGACCAAACTTGTAAGACAAGTTTAGTAAACCTTGTGAAACACGTAGGAACTTTCGGATATGAAATCAGAAGTCGTGGGCCTGGCAAGCCCGGTTGACCAAATTTGGAAAGTTTGACCACTCAATTGACTGAGAGTCTTCCGAGGTTATTCCACCATTCGAAACGCATAGTTGGACCTTAGGAACTTCTTGTTGGTCGTTCCCACACTTGGAATCCCTAGAAAACTAGGAATTTATTTTAAAGTTCTCGTTTGAAGTATTTTATTTTAATCTAGTCCTTGTATGCTTAAATAGGTACTCTGGCCTAGCGTTCTCAACATGAGGGACCTTTTCAGGGTCAAGCAGTGTTGGATTATTTGTGAGTGGACTTTGTTTTTAAATAATAATCATCATTTTCAAGATGGAAAGCTATGTATAATGATTTATTTGATTATTTAGTTTATCATATAGTAAATTGTTGAAGTATAATATTTTTATGGAAGTATTTGAAATATATTTGGATATTTGTGGATTGTGATCATTTTGAATTGATTTATGCTATTTTTTTTTTGAGAGTACTATCTATATTTGGATGTGTGGGGTACATGGGTTTTGTTGGAAAGGGATTAGGGAATGTGAGTTGGGTGGTGGTTTATGTCAGGTTGAAGTGCTATAAGCACTACCCTATGTACCTCCTCGAATTTGGAATACTGGAATTGGATACTTGGAATTTTGAAATACTTGGATATGTCAGAACCCAAGCACCCTTGACGGGGTGTTTCGTAGACCTTTAGCGGGGTTAGTGTTAAAGTATGCATTTTGAGTTTTTTCTTTTGGCTTCCCTTGACAATTTTGTAATAGGACGATCATTGTAGTTTCCCAAGCTCTAAGTTTATATTAAGAATTACTTCTCTAGGTGTTCTTATCTGCCTACATTCTGATGGAAAACAATGCGTTTGACAAAGGTAAATTCTGCATTACACTACATTGCATTCACTAAATTTCTTAAGATTATGACTAATTATCTTTCCTTCGTATGACTAGTCATCTTGCATTCGTATGACTAGTCATTTTTCCTTCGTATGACTAGTCAACCTTTGTTTCAATTAAGATTTCCAGCTCACTGTTTCCAGCTGGTGCTTAACCATTTTTTTGTCCTTTTCTACGAATTTCTCAGCTGCCATGTGTCTATTCTAACCTAGGAATTTTGGTAAAAGCCAAAGAATTCCTCATTTGGCCACCGTCACTTTTGGGGACAAGTTTTGGAAAGTTTCATAGCAAACTTTCGCTTCTTCTTCCTCAAGAGTAACCTTCAAATTTTTCATCTTTGAGTTTTCCAAATTGTTTCTTTTTGAAAACTGCATTTGAAATATGAAAACTTCATCTTGCTAGATCAAACACTCTATCATATACATCTAGGTCAGATTCAAGATTGATTTCTTCAAGAGTATGGTTTCTTGAAGAAATTGGTCATTTTCTCCATGAATCCAAATTTCATTTCTGTCTGAGTTAGAGCTTGCAAGCTAGTGTCATGGGATGAAAGAGCTGGAGAAGGAGCTGCCATTGCCATGAAGAACTGAGCTTCAAGCTTTGCTAAGTTGGAGAAGAAGATTGCACAAAGGAGGTATAGCTCATCTTCCTAAATAGACCTAGAAATTTCTTGAGCTTGCTAGTGTTCTTTGTAAGAATTCTTTTTTCTTAGTGGATTGCCTGGTCGGTTGATGACCCCCAGTTTTTCACAATGGTGGGTTTCTAGGTGAACAATTTCTGGTTTCCATCTCTGTAAATTTTCTGGGTTTGTGTTCTTGATAGTTGACTAGTCATCTGGATTTCTGCGGTTGAATATCATCTTTTTCTGCTGTTTGATGTTTGCTTGATTATGTTGTCTTTACACACTTTCACCCTAGTTGTTGCTAGCACAGGGGATGCCAAGATTGACGGGTCCTTCTGAGTGCCTAGGTTGTCACTAGTAATTCTCTAGGCTTGAAGGTACATCTTGGTATGCTCTGTGTATATTATTGTTTAGTATAATTCATAACTAACAGTTGACTAGCCATAAGAGTATTTGGTCAATGTCTAGAGTGTGTGAAGTTTGTTTTCTTGGTTGAATATCTTTTAAATTTACCCCTCGTCACCTAAGTACCAATTCTCAGTTAGTCTGCGAGCATAGGACTTGTCATAGGCGTATGAGTATTGAGGATTCTGTTGTACGTGCTGGTGAGCCAGTCCCTCGGTTGGACGGCTCGTTCCATAGCCACATGGTCAATTAAGGATTCTTCCGTATGGTCTAGTTAAACAATCCCCCGGTTGGATTGTTCCCCGGTATAAGTTTGGTAGTGGTCATATATATATACATATATACATTCATTCTTATTTGTTGGCAAGGATCCTTCATCGCTCGTCGTGCCAATGGGCACGTATTTCGAGATAGTAGTTTAGGGAAAATGGGAAAGGTTTTAAACAGGATGGGTGTTAGTATACCATTTCGAGAACACAAATTTCACTTTGGTTTTGGCTTAGCTATATATATCTACATCGATTTTGAACGCATGTCGTTTTCTAAACAGTGGGGTTATTATATGTTGTTTTCAAAGATAACAAAACTTTATTTTTGTCCACTCACAATTTTCTATTTTGCTCCCCAAATAGTATTTGATTTGAGCCGAGTCTTGTACTTCCAAGCCCCGACTTCCAGTAGGATAATCTTTATCTATTTTTATTTATGTTGAACTTTGTTTAGTTTGTAAACTAAAATTCTTTAGATATGCTTCATTATCACCCATGCTATGGTTGTATGTAAGGCCGGAGGCCTATTATGTAAATTGCATGAATTTACATTGTGCATACTGCTGTTTAGATTATATCATTGTGTTTTAACAGGTTGAAAAATTTGCGAAATGTCCGTTTTTCAAGGGAGACTCTGCCGAAATTTCGGCAGAAAGTCTTGTCCCTCTTAGTAAGTGGGCCCAAAATCAAATTGATGTTGGAAATACCACAGGATCCATTGTGGATTCCGAGGAATTAGGGGCAGGTCCTGTCAAACATAGCACCATACACAAAGTGAAACCCTTTCTTTTCTTTTTTGCGCTAGGATCAAGCTAGAATCAACACCATCTTTATAAGTTACAAAAAAAACAAAAAAACAAAACACCCTACAACGGGAAAGATACAAAAAAAAATTAAAAAAAAATAAAAACGTTTCAAACACTAAGTGTAGCCTACTGGAGCTCAGCCAAAATTGACACATCATTACATGCAAAAAAAGGGTGGAGCCAAAAGTGGTAGGTAACGTCCAGACAGGTGTTGGTGGAGGAAACCTGCGCCAGAGAAGTTTTACCAAAACGCCTAATACCAGAGGGTGTGAAGCCCCTTGTTTTTCCAAATTGTCCTTCTAGAATTCTCGATTTCATGTATAAATTAACTTAAGCACACCTTGCTGGTATGTGTGCAAAGCTACCGCAAGCTGGTTACTATTGAGTATTCTAAGGTATTTCTAATTACCAAATAGACTTCGCTTCCATAGAAAGAGACGATGGCGAATTCATCAAACAGATCTGAAAGCCAAGAAATGAAGGCATCTTTGGGAGGTACAATTATCAATAACCCTACCTTTCGATAATTTTGTGATAATTTATTGCTTAATCGCGAGCTTTATATATTTAATCGAAAGATTTTTCTTTAATGTATTTTCCTATGTGAATCATGATGAATCATCTCGATCTTTGCGTTTCAAATTTTCTTAAATGTCCGAAAATTAATTCATGTGTTTGTTTATTATAAAGCAAAGTGAGTTTTTTTCAATTCTTAAGCCCATATAATCTTTTTATACCTGACTTCTTTGCTTGAGCATGATTTTCAAAAGCCCCCAAATTCATAGGATGGGTAACCATAAGTTTGAACTCAATCTCCGAATTAATTTGGAAAGGGTAGAGCCTTCTTGCACGCCCAATTATCTTATGAAACTCCAAATTGAGTACTATAATTTTTGTATACTCACAGTTGGAGTGGGGTGTGCCAAAAGATCAAATGGGAGTGCTAAAGCTATATCCTTCGAAAAATGACAACTAAGCATAAGATTTATTATTTCTAAAATTGAAAGGGGAAGAAAATGGAAAAAGAAGAAAATGTAGTTTTTTTTTTTCCCTTTTAATGAATATATAAAGAAGAATATAGATGATAGTACTTTTCTTTCTTTACGTTTTTCCTTTTTTTATTATTCCAATACTTTGTTTATAAAGAAATATATTATGTGAATGTTATACTCGATACATTGTATGTATAGCCTCAATGTACGTATATGGTAATATACATTACAACTTAGGCCAACGAATTTAACATTCTATACATAGACGGCACAAAGATAGCAATTTTGATTCATTAGCTAATTATTTATCACATAACGCTATATATTTGCATATCACCAACACACATGAGAAAATTTTCTATCCTTTTATATCACTTTTCTAAGTTTTCCTGAGCAAATTAAAGTTCATATAGCCCTCCTAAGAAAATGAAGCGTGATGTATTATTGACTATGATGTTTGTGATTGCTGAACACCAGGGTGCAGTGATGTATTATTGCCTAACCGAGCTCAATCAGCTCAACAAGTTATACCACCTCCCCAAGGAGCTCAAGCTGTAGATGGTCGCTTTGACCTAAATTTATTGCCTGAGGAGGAAGAAAAAGACCAACTAATGGTGGCGGCTGATGAACCACCATTGACCGATGATCAACATCAACCACCACCCGCAGCATATCAAGATCAACCACCACCAGCCACGACTGATCAAGATTCACCACCAGCTTGGGCTGATCAACAGCAGCCACCACCAAGTGTGGCTGATCAAGGTCAGCCACCAGTTGTGGAAAGTGGAGATCTACAAAGACCAAAACGCGGTCGAGAAAGATCTGGGCCTTCTGGTTCGATCACAATTGACATTGATAGGCCAGATTGGTTGCCTATTGGGTGGGGGGTCTCTGCCTCAATGCGCCTAAATGGTCGGACTACTGGTTTCGTTGACAAGGTAATAAAACAAGTACTAGTACTCTCTTCATATTATATAATTAATTCCCATATGTAACTCTTCAATATATATGTAATTGCTTCCATACGTGGGCCAAAACTAACGTTGTTCATGCCTTAACTTCGTTGTGCAGATTTATATAAGCCCGGAAGGAGAAAAGTTTCGGTCTAAGAAGCAAGCTCTCCTTTCGATTACAAGAAATAATGGTGAAAATAATAATTTGTAATGAAAGGTGCATTTCTTTAGAAACATATTATTTTGAGATTAATGGAGTGTCTATTAGAGGTTAATCTTGAAGTTTCCTAATTTGAGTTAAACTCCTTATCTGGTTTCTATGATCAACTCCTCATCTATGTATATACATACATAGAGAGAGAGAGAGAGAGAGAGAGAGAGAGAGAGAATTAAGATCCACAAAATATGAACAAAAGGAATAAATTTGAAGCCTTGAGACAGTGCATACTCAAATTTGTCCCCAGCGAATTGCATGGACAAGGAACCACATGAGACAGTGCATAACATCATCCAACCCCTTGATACAACAACCCTTGCTATGAATCTAGCCCAACGACATTACCACAATCCTTCCCTGCCTATCAAATTAAATCCTCTGCTGCCATTTAACCCAATCACACCATAATTACTACCCTTCGACAGGGATTTTCCATGGGTGTTACTTATTTTACATAGTCTCAATGCCATATATTTTTCATTTTATAAAGGACTTGTTTTGCATATAATTGGGTTTTGAATTTTGCAGAAAATGCTATGGGCCTTTTCACAGTTGGGCTATTGATCTTGTTTAAAGGCTTCGTATATATTATGAGGATTTTAGTTAAGAACTTACTTAACTTACGAACAGGTTCTGGTAATTAAATATCTATACAGATTCAATACAGTTGGTTATAGAAAAGACATTGAAATGATTTTTTTTTTTTTTAAGGACCTTCTTTATTGAGAGGGGCGATAATATATTAAACTCACACACTACACGGATGCTAGGACTCGAAACTAGAAACCTTTCCTAGGTGACATTGAAATGAATTAATAAATCCTGCTAAGATAAGCATCAATGCCTTTGGACACGTTAATTGCCTTATCTGCATAGTCCTTTGGATCAGGTGCATTTCCATTTGCCTTCTCAAATTCCAACGTCCATTTTACTATGCTGCCCCCATTGCCTGCTTTGACAGCTTCAATTTTAGCCTTGAAGCTCTTATAGAGTTTCAGAATATCTCCTTCAAGGAAAACAAAGGTGATCGATGTATTTTCATCACTGCAGCTTGGATTTTAATTTTTGCTGTAAGTGGACCTCCTCCTCTACGTACCAGGTAATTACGCAGTAAATTAGCATGACAGTCTTAGAATTTTACTTTGTTCAAAGTTAAATTATGAATGTTTTAATTGATTATGTTTTTGACTATAATTAACGGTGAATAAAAATAATGCTATAACAATTAACATTCTAAGTGTTCTTTACACCACAAATGAGGATCTGCTATAGAAGCATTAAGGTCTATTTGATTGAGATTATGAATGACATTTGATACTTGTTTGTGAAAAATGTTGGGGACTTAATGTGGCTCACATCTTTGAGTCTTCTTTAAAAAGATTAAATAGGTCCCAAGGGTTTTAACATACTATTTATTTTAATGAAAGATATTATCAAATAAGGGTGAGACTAGGAGATAGACTTAAGGCCCAAATCTCAGATTAAATTACCAACTAGTCTTTGTTCTAATGGTATTTGTCTCTAGCTAGTTGAAGGAGTCTTATGTTGGAATCACATGAATGACAAGGACGATATATTTTGTTTCTCATGATACTGGGGTTGACTAATCTCAGCTTGAGTGGATAAGTAGGTTTAAGTTTCTTCATTTGTTATAGAGGGAATTGATTAATGGTTTCAGTTGTTTGTTGGTGTTTATGCTGATAGTTGGCATCCTTATCATGTCTGAACAAAAAAATTATATATCACTCATGTAGCGATCTTCAGTAGATAGGAGCTGCTCCTATTTAAGAGTGATGTATGTGGCTTGTAATAGCTACCTCTCGATTCTGCCCGATAGGTATGGATTCCTCCATGAGTTTGAAATTTTTTGTTGAAATAGACATTTTTGAAATTTGAAGAAAAAAAAAAGCGGCATAAGATGCTCCCTTGAAACCACCCTTTAGATTTATACAAGTCTCAAGTTTTTTCAGACTATTACGGGCATTTGGGGTTTGACCAATTTGACGTGGCTTAGTTGGTAGATGAGTCAGTTTCCTTTCATTTTCTGGGCAGTCTCCAAGAGTCAGTTTTCGTTCTTGTGTGTGGGGGTGCCAGTAGTGAGAAAAGGGGTTTTTTTTTTTTTTACTTTAATGATATAAGGCCATTGAAGAAAGAAATCTCAGTAGAACATGTTTGAGTTCATTCTTATGCATGCTATACCACACAATTCAGGTTCCTTTGGGTCTGGCAGTCACATGGTCGGCTGCTTTCCTACTAACTGAAGCCGGAGCATATGGCTACAAAGGTTGTGATATAAATGTACCTGCATCAAACATAATATCTGAACATTGCAGAAAGCATGTTTCGAGGATGAAGCACTGTCGAGTTGATACTTCTCATACTCTCTAAGATCCTCCCCGTGGTTTAGGTTTCCCTGTCCGTTAAAATGGGGTGAAAGATATGCTGGAAGGCCACACAGAAACAGTGGTTGTGGTATTATATTTTATATTGAATGACTAGTACATTATATAACAATTACAAGAGTCCAGATAAGGACACAACACTACCAAGATAATTACATGGAAATTACACGTGAGATAATGATGATACAAGATAAGCTTATACTGAGGTTTAGCAGCTAACGTTTATCTATCACACCCCCCGAAGCTAACGGGGCAGCACATGATAGGAAGCTTGGCAACGAGGAGCTAAAAACGATTGGAAGAGAGGCCTTTAGTGAAGATGTCGGCAACTTGATCATGAGTAGACAGATAACCAACTTCCAGTTCCTTGCGCACAACTTTTTCACGGACATAGTGATAGTCCACTTCAACATGACAAGTTCGAGTGTGAAAAACATGGTTGGAGGCCAAAGAGATGTACTGATGTTATCACACCAAAGTTTAGGAGGAGCCATAGAAAGATGAAGATCACAAAAGAGAGAACGAAACCAAGAGATGGCAGCAATAGTATAGGCCAGTTGTCGGTATTCAGCTTCAGTGCTGGAATGAGAGACAACACCTTGTTTCTTGGAACTCCAAGAAACCAAATTGGACCCAAGATAAACACAGTAACCACCAGTGGAGCGACGGTCATCCTGGTCACCAGCATAATCAGCTTCAGAATAGGCGGTAAGAGAAAGATAACTTGACTTGTAAAACAATCCGTGACCTAGGAGGTAGCGTAAGATGTGTTTCACTAGGAGCCAATGAACAGTAGTAGGCTGATGTAGAAATTGGCACACCTCTTATTAACATCAAAGGCAATATCAGGACGGGTGAGAGAGAGATATTGCAAGGCGCCCACAACACTAATATACTGAGTACAATCCGCTAGAGGTTCACAGTCCTAAAAACTCAAACGATGGGCATTGACAGTCGGAGTGGACACGGGTTTAGACTTCTTCGATATCTACTTTAGATGTTGAAACTAGCAAAGTAATAACTATAATAGTATAGCCTGTCGGCAATACTTGGTAATTTTTTCCCCAAAAAATCGTACTGCCGTGCGGCTATACTTGGATTAAATTTATTTATTTTTTTAAACAGTATCGCCGGACGGCTATACTCGGGTTTTCACTAATTTTTTTTTTAAAATAGTACAGCCGCTTGGCATTATTTGTTTGACACATGGCACCTACTAGGCTGGTCCTTTTTCATTATATATATAGTATAGCTGAGCAGCTATACCCGTTTATTTTTTAAAAAAATAAAAAAATAGCTATACTTATTTCGACACACGGCGCCTAATAACTAGGTTGGTCCTCTTTTTTGCCCAAATAGTATAGCCGCACGGCTATACTATTTTTGAAATTTTTTTTACAAACTGAAAATTTTGCCGCCACAGACCTGTGCCGACGAACATTCATCGGGAGAAGTTTTTTAATTAATTAATTAATTAATTTTAATTTTTAAATATATAAAATTAGTTTCTTTACTTTTAAAGAAACACCACCGACGAAGGGAGAAATTATACAATGGTACGGATGTACCACGTCAGGATGTGATACTTCCATTCAAATACTGCCATGTGTCTATTTTAAAACAGAAATTAAATATTTGTTTACAGCTGGACTTATATTATGAAATAAAATTTGAAATTTAAAAAACAGAAAAAGAAAAAAAAATTATTCCCAACCGCCACCCCTTCCCTAAAACCCCACTGCGTTCCAAATGCCATCCCTCTCTCTTCCTCTTCCTCCCTGTCTCTTTTCCTCTTCACCATTGCCACCGGCGTCCAAACCCTCATCTTCTTAATTCCCCTTTCTCTGAAATTGATCATGACAACCTTTGCCATCATCATACTATTTCCAAACCCATATCCAATACTGTAACTCCTTGGTAACAATTACTTCAATCAATACAATACAACAATTCTCTCAAAGGGTCTCTTTGTTTTGCATTCACTGTAACATTTCCCAACCATTAACACAAACACCAACGCTTCCACTATTCCATTTCATCATCATCATAATCATCAATACTAGTTTTCTCTACCTCTCTTTAAACTCCATTACCTACAATTGGTTCATGGAATGGATTCCCACATTTGGTAATGTCAGGAAAGTAACCAGGAGATTTCACATTGTTTTCTTTCTCATGTTTGTTTTGAGTAGGAATGGAAAACAAAGTTTGTATAAATTTTCAATTATACCCATATTAAATCAAATAAAAAAAGAATGCATTTAATGATACGTTGTAATTATAAATTTTACATAGGGACAAAATAATCATGAAAATTGAATGTTGGCTCATTTTCCCAAACTTTCCCATGAGGAGGGAAAACAAAACCCAAGTTAAGAGGAGGGCTTCACTTTCCCCCTTACTTTCCCATGTGCCAGACAACCATTTCTCATGCCTGGACTTACCAAACATGGGAAAGTAATTAAATTCCCATTCCCAAGCCTCTTTTCCCATGAACCAAACGGGGCCTAAGGGTTGAAAAGGAAAAGGAAAAAGGAAGAGGAAGAGGAAGGGAGATGGGTGACAGTCATGACAGGTAGTGTGGAGATGGGTGGCGGTCATGGCATGTTTTTGGGATTAGAGGTGTTGGGTTCAGGAGGGGTTGCTGTTGGGAATTCTCTTTTTATTTTTCCTTTGTCTTAAGTTTTTCAATTTTCTAATTTTATTTCATAAGATAAAATTAAGAAATAAATCTGGCTGTAAAAAAAAAGTTTTTTTAAATTTTAAAATGAACACATAGTAATATTTGAACGAGAGTATCACATGCTGACATGATACATCTGTATAATTCTATAATTTCTCCCGACGAAGGGACCTAACCAAAATCTGAACATAAAAAAGAACCCCCAGTCTCGACCTCAACCTGATCAAAAGCTTGCCTGGAGCAATATTGCAAGGCTTCACGGATTGCATCAGCCTCCACTAACAGCGCTGAATTTGCCCGCAAATTGCCAATACCTCTCTCTGAAGATTACTTTCTGTTCCTTCCACCTTAAGCACCTACAGATCCACAGCAAGGTACCTACCCGCACTGCATCCTCGTTGCTATAATAATATCATACAACAAAGTTTAATTTTCTATAACTTTACATATTATATAATTTATATTTTATTTATGGGTTTTGAATTTTGAGTGTCCAGGTGTCAACTTTACCAGTTTTACTACTGCCCCTATTCCCTTCAAACTAGCACAGCATTTGTAGGTTAGTATTTGTGAAGCAGTGTGGTGCCGTTGGATTCTATTGGCGTTTCTGATAATTGTGATGAGCAGTGATGGGTGGGACGAAGGGTCAAGTGATCTTCATGTATATGCTTTTCTTTAATTTGTTTTCTTTCCATGATCAGCTTAGAGCTCTACTTTCACGAATGTTGGATTCTCAATGGAAAAAGAAAAAGAAAGGTATTCACACCGAGTGAGTGAGATCTGCAATGTGGAATGTTGTATTTTCTTTTCTTTAGTATTTAGATGATCCCTAAATATCTTGATTAACTATTTGTGCATATTCGGATCTATTTGTCTTGAATTTATATGCAACGTTTGAACTGTGTATGCATACATGCCTTTCAATGATGAAATCTGGATGAGATGAGTTCTGTATCTTTTGAATACAAGCGATAGTCTACATTACAAGGAGTAGGGGTGTTACTAAGATATCATAGGGGTTCAAATTTGAAACCACTTATCAGCAAGTCAATGTCTTTTTTCACCAGGACCCACTGGCATTGCATATATCTAGCTTTTGTTTGAAAGCTTGGAAGTTCTTACGTAGCATAGATCGGCCAAAGTGTCTCAGAGCCCAGAAAGGTCAATTGACTTCATGAAAACACTTAGCAGAATAATATTTTAAATGTAGAAGAAGACTATCAAGAATGGGTTCTTATAAACCTCGAAATAATTAAGGTGAAAAATAGGAATACAAGAGTGATTCCTTAGATAGATGGATTTTGAATAATAGAGTTATTTAAAGGGGCAAAACCCAAAATTTACATAAGAGAATGAAAGTATGGTAAGGATACAATCGAGCAAGAAAATAAAAGAATTAACCAAACAAAGAAATAAAAGTCAAATAAATAATAAAGACTCGATGAGTGGTGACTGAGATAATTGACAGGAATTAAACAAAGAGCCTTCAAGTCAAATTTGAAACTCAAACTCAAATTCAAATTCTGCAATTTGGGTAGGGAAAAAAAACTAAAAATCAAGTCCTATATTAATTTAATTATGCCCCTCTTTATTATTATTATTATTATTTTAAAAACCAACTTAATTGCAACAAATTCTCAGTATTTTCATATGAAAGAATACAAACCGATTCCCAACGTTACTCTTCTTTATATACGAAATACAACTCTTCCACAATAAAGAGTTTGAATTTGAGAAAATAAAAACTGCAAACCCTTCAGAATTTCCAAATGAAAAATTGATAATATCATAAATTTGTTTGGAAACCCAAGCTTGGGGGACACTCCAAATTTAGTTACCTATTTTAGTTACCTTACGTATAAATCCATTCTCATAAAATTGTTTCCAATTATGATTAATTGTTTCCAATCGAATATTAATGTAGGATAGCGTGTTGACTTGGGAGACAATCCAAAGAAAAGGAAACCAGCATTGACAGGGCACTTAAGAATTTGTATGTATATACGTTCACAACCTCTTTTTCAGCACTTTTACTTATTCATTTTATTTAGAGGAAATCGAACCCTCTGTTTATCTTATTTCCCCAGTTTATAATGGGGAAAAGGAAGATCGACATCAAGAAAATAAACAACAAGAACTACCTAAAGGCCACTTTCTCAAAGCGGCGCAAAGGACTCTTCCGCAAAGCCACTGACCTTTGCTGCTTGTCTGGTGCCCAGATTGCGATTATCACCTTTTCGCCCGGTAACAAGGCCTTCATCTTTGGACAACCCTCCGCGGAAACTGTCATTGATCGATTTCTTGGCGAACAAGCTTCATGTACAACGGCTGATCATGATGATGAGGGCATTGGACCCGTTGAGGGTGAGGATGGTCATGAAGATTTAGAAGCCAATCATGATGAAGAGGATATTGGATCCGTTGATGCTGAGGATAGCCATGAAGATTCAGAAGCCCATCAAGAAGAAGAGAAAGAAGATGAGGCTGGTGGGGATGGAGAAAAGGTCAGTGTATGGTGGGATGAGCCTATTGATGAAAATTTAGGACTAGATGAACTTAAAAAGTACAAGGGTTTGCTAGAATGTTTGAAAGAGAATGTGGCTAGTAAGTTAGATGAGAGGAATAAAAGAGAATTTTACACCAAGGATTATTTGGCTATGCTTAATTCAGAGATCGGTTCTACTTCTACTACTTGCCAAGAAAGAGATCTATGCGATTAGTTTTGTTAGTTTTTGTTTTTGTTAGGAAACTCAAATCATCAACCCTTGTGTTCTTGAATAGAGAATTTTGTATTTACTCTTGAAGCCTTTGATTTCATTTAATTTTGTAAAATTGCTCTTTCATCTTCTAGTTCTAAGGTAATTTAAATTGTTAGGATTCTGATATAGTTCCTGTCCTTTTGTTGTTGAAGAAATTAATAGTACTAGGGCCTGGTTTGGGATTGCCTTTTTTGGTCAAAAACCTGCTTCACTTTAAAGTTCAACAGTTTAATGTGTTTTGTAAAAGTAAAATATTTGATAGTTGCTTTTAAAAGCATGTTCTAGGTTGCTTTTCAAATTAAGCTGTTTTCAAAAAAAGCATAGATGAGCCTTTAATTATTTTTTTTAATTCCCAAAATATCATCATTAATTTTTTTAAATGACACCGCCTCCACTTCCACATCCAACGCCACCGCCACCGCCACCGCCACCGCCACCATCACATCCTCCTCCACCACCACCACCACCACCACGCTATAACCGGTACCGCCACCTCTTCCTCAACCTCCACCACCTCTACCATCACCACAACCACCACATCCTTCTCCTCCACCACCTCCTCCTCCACCTCCACCACCACCTCTTCCTCAACATCAACCACCACCTCTTCCTCAACATCCACCACCACTACCACAACCACCACCTCTGTTAATGAAAGGAAGTCTACACCTATCTTCAAATTTTTTTTTTTTTTTTTGGGGTAATGCTTTACATTTTTGTTTCAACAAATTCATAAACACCTATCTAAGAATTCTAAATCCTCAAGATTTTTTGTACTAATATTCCTCAACATTTTTTGTACTACAATGCTTCAATGAGCGAGCAGTGTACAAGATATGGGTTATACGAAACAAGCCTTTAGATGTAAGAAATATAGATCTAACAATGGCGCACAAGAAGAAAATCTGGACATTCAAATGAGAGAATGAAGGGTATCATTTCAATATTTAGTTACACATGTCACCAGAATCAGTTTTTTTTTCCTTCCTTTTTTTATATTTCTAATGCCCTCTTTCTTTTCTTTTGGGTTTAAAAGTAACTTTACAAGCCTTGTCAGCTCTTGGAAGCTCTAAGCTCTTAAATCTTCTGTTGCCATTGATTTATTGGTCTGATTCTGACACAGACCCGCAAAAATGGGCTTTGCCGCTAGAATTCTAATCACCGGCGCAATTCTGATGCCTGCAGATGTGGTGGTGTGTAGTTTTCCGGCTACCCCCACCCTATAGAGAGCTTTTCCTAATAGCCATCGAGTGGAGTTGAGTCAACTCAGCGCTTGGGATAGACAGGAGTGTCAAAAGGGCCGTGTTGGTCTGGCCTGACTCGTTTAGAGTCGGCCCATTTAAGAAACAGGCCGTGTTGGGCTTGTCCAAATTTGACATATGTTTTGTATTTTTTGGTAATTTTTTTACAAGTTTATTTAGATCTTTTTTACAATTATGTATATACTAATAAGATTTATTATAAGTTATAAATAAATAAATAAAGATAAAGAAGTCAGTAACTTTATTTAAAATACATTTATATAGAAAATGGAGAGATTATTGTTTGGGTTTTAAAAATTGAAACTTGAAAAATAAAATTATTATTTTATATATAAAGAAAACATTAAAATTTAATATATATATATATATATATATAGAGAGAGAGAGAGAGAGAGAGAGAGAAGAAGAGAGATATTAAGATATAAATGTAAAAATATCATGTTTATTTTTCTCTAAAATAAGCATAATTTAATAAATGGGTCAGCTCGTTGAATTCCAGGCCGACCTGGCCCATTGGACTTCATTACCTCGTTCCGGCACAGCCCGTGGGCTTTACTTAAGCGGGCCGTACTCGTGCTGTGCTAGGGCCGGCTCGGTCCATTTGACACCTCTAGGATAGAGTCAGGCATAGAAGAATGCTTTAGTCCTCTAATGGTATCGTAGAGTTACCTATTTCGGGGAAGCTTTGATTAGTTCATCAATGGGTAATTTGTCACCTTTTGTGCTTTGTTTTAATGGTTTTTAGTAACGCTGGCATCATTCTTGGGGTCAACGTCTACTATTTAGTTTTGCTTTCAAAGAGAGAAGCAGGGAAAAAAAAGAGTCTCATTTTCTACAAGTTTCGTTGCCTTCATTTTGCTTTGGCTTCTGCTCAATTTCAAGTCTACTATTTAGCAGTATTGTGTTTTTTCTTTTATAGTCATTTTAGCGGTTGGAGGATTCTTACTGTGGGGACCAAATCTCATTTGTCATGGTTTAACCCATATGCCACAACCAAAAGACGTGGGATGATCGAGCTTCCCTCTTACTAGAGAAGTGCGGAGCGAGGGAGACGCAAATAACTCATCTAATCCCACTACAACTCATCTGATCCCACTACCATGAAGTAGGGGACGGGATGCGCAAAGTTAGGGAAGCATGGCCAAACCCAAGAACTTGAAGCGCTATAAAAACCAAGCTAGACCTCCAGCCAGAGGACGAAAAATTCAATTAAACACTAAGAGTACGCTACGCAAATACTAACTTGAGCGTTGGAGTGACTTTTGCAGATACTCATCCCATTTCCATCGTTCGACCTCGGGAACAAAGTCCGGAGTTCTCTTTCGACCAAGGAAGCGTGCGGACTTCAGTCAAGAACCTGTGGAGGTATTTCTTCTTGAAAGGAATCCTACTCCAATAGTTGGCGCCGTCTATGGGAATCTCTCAAAGTTGATCATAAATATGACTGAACATGCACAGGAAACTCCAAACACTTCCATCCTGGGGAATGCAACGTCCACTCCTTGACCCTGAAGCGTAAGATCCAACTCCCAAGATGGGGAACCAAGCCTTGCTGTTATCCAATTGAAGGAAATCATGAAAGAGCTACGTGAAACGAGAAAGGTAGCAGAGAAAGATCTGGAGAAGGCGCAGAACACTGCTCTCCATGAGGGCTCAAAAGAGGGCAAGAGAAAGCAGAGACATGAGATCTTTGAGGGAGACTCCTCCAGAAGCACACACTCGAGCGTCCGGGACAAGGCCACGGCAGAAGATCAAGACAAAGATCTCGACTGCATGAAATGGCGAAGAGAGCGAAGGACACTAATTTGGCCTCACCATGAGCCCAAGGGAAAAGGTATGGCTTATTTGGCCTCACCATGAGCCCATCCGGATGACATGTGCTCAATTCGAAGAAATCCTGTTCCGAAGTCCCATGTAGATCATTTTTCCCTTTCCACCCGCGAAGCATGTAGAGAGGAAAAAAGGGGGGCACTGTGGGGACCAAATCTCATTTGTCATGGCTTAACCCATATGCCACAACTAAAAGACGTGGGATGATCGAGCTTCCCTGCCACTAGAGAAGTGCGGAGCGAGGGAGACGCAAATCACTCATCTGATCCCACTACAACTCATCTAATCCCACTACCATGAAGTGGGGGATGGGATGCGCAAAGCTAGGGAAGCATGGCCAAACCCAAGAACTCGAAGCGCTATGTGAGATCCCACATCGACCAAACGGAGAGGGGGTGATGTGCCTTATATGGCACACCTCGCATCCTCATAGCGCGAGGCCTTTTGGGAGCTCACTGGCTTCGGGTTCGTAGGAACTCCGAAGTTAAGCGAGTTGGAGGCTGGAGCAATCCCGGGATGGGTGACCACCCTGGGAAGTTGCTTCGTGAGCTCCCAGAAACAAAACCGTGCGGGCTGGTGAGAATGTAGCCAGACCCAAAGCGGACAATATCCGCTACGGCGGAGCCGGTCCGGGGTGTGACAGTTTGGTATCAGAGCCACTCTGCCGTGTGGTGCGAGTGTGCCGACGAGGACGTCGGATCCCTTAAGGGGGGTGGATTGTGAGATCCCACATCGACCAAACGGAGAGGGGGTGATGTGCCTTATATGGCACACCTCGCATCCTCATAGCGTGAGGCCTTTTGGGAGCTCACTGGCTTCGAGTTCGTAGGAACTCCGAAGTTAAGCGAGTTGGAGGCTGGAGCAATCCCATGATGGGTGACCACCCTGGGAAGTTGCTCTGTGAGCTCCCAGGAACAAAACCGTGCGGGCTGGTGAGAATGTAGCCAGGCCCAAAGCGGACAATATCGCGCTACGGCGGAGCCGGTCCGGGGTGTGACAATGTAGGCAGGCCCTTGGGCTGTGCCACTCTGACCTTGGTGAGGCCCTTGGGCTGCTGATAATGTAGGCAGGCCCGAGACAAAACCTTGCGGGCCCAGTCGTGGGTGCCAAAGAGGACAATATCATGCTTGATAGAGTTTGGGTAGTCCGCTGCGCCACTCTGACCTTGGAGGAGGCCTCTTGGGAGCTCACTGGCTTTGGGTTCGTAGGAACTCCAAAGTTAAGCGAGTTGGAGGCTGGAGCAATCCCAGGATGGGTGACCACCCTGGGAAGTTGCTCTGTGAGCTCCCAGGAACAAATCCGTGAAGGGGGCGTCGGCCCAGCCCAGA
>NC_047655.1:9408901-9451978 GCF_902201215.1 Prunus dulcis | reverse complement strand
AACCCTAACTTCCCCTTGTAAATTCATTGAATGATATTAGGTTGTATGTTTTGCGATCAGTTAATAATGTGCTTATAGGTATGGGTTCATGGATTTTCTGTTTAATGGGTTCATGGATTACATTATCTGTTATGTTGAATTGGGAATGGATTTAATTTTGTCGGATCTTTTAATCACCCTATGTTATGTTAAATTGGGGATGGATTTATTGTTTTCATGCTTGGTTTCATGTATATGTTGGTTTCTTGCTTGGTTTCATGTATATGTTGGTTTCTTGCTTGGTTTCATGTATATGTTGGTTTCTTGCTTGGTTTCATATATATGTTGTGTTCTTAATGGGTTTTGTGTTCTTGAAAATAAACTGAGAGCACAACGAATTTTAAGGCATACGACGACGATTACACGACGGTTTTTTAAACTACCGTCGTTGTATTACTTATACACGACGGGTTTTTCATAAACCGTCGTTTGTATTACTTATAATAGACGACGTATGTTGAAAATCCGTCGTCTATATATGCCAAATACGTCTGTTTTTGTTTAAACCCCGTCGTCTCTGTTTTGTATTACTTGCTATTAAATCTTTGTATAATCTGCTATAGTGATGGTCATTGCCCGTATTTTCACTTTATTATAGATAATAGGTTATAGTGTCGGAGATGGATAAGTCATGGATGCACTCGGATAGAAGATCGAAGGCATATGAATTTGGGGTGGAAGCATTTTTTAACTTTGCTGTAGAAAATCTTCTAACTACAACACATATCCGTTGTCCATGTGTTAAATGTGTTAATTTGAAGTTGTTTGGGGTTGGAATTATAAGGGATCGCGTATACTTTAATGGAATTGACCAAAGCTATAAGAATTGGACATTTCACGGAGAACCTTGGGAAGCAACTACTAATGCTAGTAGAAATGTTGAAGAAGATGATGGCCATAGTAGGTACAGTTTTGTGTCTGAAGAAATTGATATGGATGATAATGATTTTGGTGATTTTGGTGATTTTGGTGATTTTGGTTCCGATCCGTATGAGTTTGCCAATGTGATTGGGGATGGAGATCAACCAGTGTACCCTGGTTGTAGAAAGTACAAGAAGTTATCGGCATTAGTGAAGTTGTATAATTTGAAGGCAAAACATGGGATGAGTGATGTCTGTTTTACAAAATTATTGATACTTCAAGGCGATTTGCTTCCAGAAGGAAACACAATACCAACCTATGGAAACTTTGTGGGATGGGATTAGAGGAGTGTATGATGCACATAATGGAGAATACTTTACACTCAGAGCTGCATTAATGTGGACAATTAATGATTTCCCCGCCTATGGAAACTTATCGGGTTGTGTTGTTAAAGGATATAAAGCTTGTCCAATATGCGGCGATGATACACCTAGTCACAGGTTGAAAAATGGCCACAAATTTGTTACATTGGGCATAGAAAATGGTTACCAATCAATCATCCATATAAGAGGCAACGTGCAGCTTTTAATGGGAAACCTGAATATGGCATACCTCCCGAGCCATTAACCGGAGAAGAATTGCTGCATATGGTTGAAAATGGTGACAGAGTTTGTTGGAAGAAGAAATCAATATTCTTTGATCTCGAGTATTGAAAATACCTTCCTGTGAGGCATGGCTTAGATGTTATGCACATTGAGAAGAATGTTTGCGATAGTATCATTGGTACATTGCTGGAGATCCCTGGAAAAAATAAAGATGGGATTGCTGCTCGATTAGATTTATTGAACATGGGGGTCAAAACTGAATCAAGCACATCTATATGTCTTGGAGAATACGGAGGAAGTCCTACCTTATATCGAGTACGTATGAGGTTTATTCTTTAAGTTTCCATTTTAAATTATTTCTTATGTTTATCTTATATATTTGGGACCGTAATGCTTGAATTTTTCGTGTCATGTAGGCAACATATGATCCACATCAAGACTGCTTATCCAAAATTTAGAAAGAGAACAAAGTGGCTGCAGGATAAGCACAATAGCACTTTCATTCAATGGCTACGCTTCAAGGTATATGTTGTTGAATAACATATTTCTCTTTTAATTTTCTTCTTATTTCTATGTTAGATTGAATTAAGATTTGATTAATTTGCAGGTTCAAAGTGAACTTGAGGAAGACAATCATGGCGTATCAGAAAATTTAAGGTGGCTAGCAGCTGGTCCAAACATGGCAGTGCCATTATATAGGAACTATCTTATTAAAGGTATTAAATTCAATATCAAGGCACAAGATGATGTGCGGACAACTCAAAATAGTGGAGTTTATTTACTTGCACAAACCATGCAAGTTGCTAGTGCCAAGGATAAAAACCCAATTCTCTCAAATATGGGTTTCTATGGTGTCATTCAAGAAATTTGGGACCTTGACTACCAAAAGTTTACAATCCCAGTCTTTAGGTGTGATTGGATAGATAGTTCTGGTCTTGTAGTCGACGAACTTGGATTTACCCTTGTAGATTTGAGTAAAATTGGACATAGGAATGACCAATTTGTTTTGGCTTCTCAAGTCAAACAAATATTTTTGTTGACGACCCGATGCATCGTGGTTGGTCGGTAGTTTTATCAATGCCTAATAGAGAATATAATGATGTTATTGGTGATGAAGTCTTAGGTGATGTGATAATTGAGTGTGAGCCATTTACTAGAGGGATGCCAAATGTTGACACATTTGATGAACTGGTGGGTGAGTTAGGTGGTCAAAATATTCGAGATGGGTGTGAAGATATATGGATTGAATGATGCTTATGTAATTGGCAGTGTATGACATTCATTTTATAATATATTGTAATTTGATTTCTTCACTTTCATTATACAGGTTTTGGCCACAAAACAATCAGTGCAAAAAATACTGGATCCAGATTACATCATTATATTCTGCATAAAAAACAACGTCTGTTCAAATAAAACACGACGTTATGGTTAACCATTTATTCAGCATATTTACCGACGTCTTAAAGCAACGTAACAATGAAGAACCACGACGCTATTGTGAAGCAATTATCCAGGATATCACGTCGGGGAAGGATTAAGAACCGCCATGTAATCCAAAATAACACGACTCCAATAACATAATACCGACGTCTAAAAATGAGATAAATTATCTGAACATTAATTTGGAACCGACGTGGTTTAATAAATGCGTCGTAAATAATGGCGTTGTTTAGAAGTTCAACGTCGTCTACATTAATAAGTACGTCGTGAGTAATGAATACATATAAATACAACGTCGACTATATAAATACCACGACGTTGTTTCGCATTTCAACGTCAACTACATAAATACATACGTCGTAAATAATGACACTGACACCTATATCCACGTCATCATTTTTAGAAAAATCGAAGTGGAAAACTTATTTCACGACGGTCGTTTGTAAATAAACGACGTAGTAGTTTTCAATAACGTCGTCTTCTCATGTATTTAAAGATGTCATATTTTTTCTTGTCGTGAAAATTATATTTAACGGCGTAGTGTTTTAGTTATCGTCGTTGTATGTCTATCTTGCGGCCTTGTTCTTCTAATATTTGTCATATTTTTCCTTTTTAACGACGGTGATTTGTTTGTGTTGGTCGTCTATTCTCATCCTCGACTATTTTTTAAAACTTATGCAGACTAAACACGTCTGTTTTTATTTTTTTTTCGACGTTGTTTTATTTAACAACGTCTAATATTTATCGTCGTTGTTTGTTTCTGAAAATAGGACGTACAAATTTTGTAATACGACTCTCATATATTAGTAACCGACGTTGTTTGTTTTTTCAACGTCTATTATATAAATACATACGTCGTAAATAATGACACCGACAACTATTTCCACGTCATCTTTTATAGAAAAATCGAAGTGGAAAATGTATTATACGACGGCTGTTTTTATCTAGGCGACGTAGTAGGAATAAATAACGTCGTCTTCTAATGTCCTTAAAGGCGTCATATTTTTTGTTGTCGTGAAAATGATATTTAACGGCGTATTATTTTAATTTTCGTCGTTGTATGTCTATTTTGCGGCCTTGTTCTGTTAATATGTGTCATATTTTTCTTTTTTAACGACGGTTTGTTTAGAGAGTTGGTCGTATATTCTCATCCCCGACTGCTTTTTTCGATCTTTTTGCAGTAAAAAGACGTCGTTTTTTATTTGTTGATGACGTTGTATATTTTAACAACGGCGGTGATTTAGCGTCGTGGTTTATTAGGGAAAAGATGACGGTGGATTCCACGACCGCTGAAAAACTGAATACACGACGGTGATTTACCGTCGTCTTTTTGCTTTTTTGTAGTAGTGATTCAAGGATCACTAAGGCTACTTATGGTGGGCTAGTGGATAAAGTTCATGGTAGGTTGGCCTCTTGGAAAGCAAGGTGTTGTCTTTGGTAGGAAGATCTACTCTTATTCAAGCTGTGACCTCTGAAATTCCTATTTATTTTATGCATACTGCTAAGCTTCCTATAAGTGTTCGTAAGGAGCTAGATCAGATTAATAGGAATTTTTTTTTTGGGGAGGCAGTGAGAAAAGGCATAAGGTTCACTTGTGCCAATGGGATTTGGTGTGTAGACCAAAGGGCAAAGGTGGGTTGGGGTTTAAAAAAATCTCATAATATGAACCAAGGTCTTTTAGCCAAGGTGGGGTGGAGGTTGTTTCAGAAGGACACAGTTTGTGTGCTAAGATCTTTGAGGCTAAGTATCTCAAAGGTCAATCCATTCTTGATTCAAAGTTGGCTTCTAGGCAAGGTTCTTCTTCAACTTGGAAAGGTGTCCTTTTTGGAGCTGAGCTTTTGAATAAGGGGCTGATTTGGAGGCTTGGGAAGGGTGATAGAGTGAATTTTTGGAAGGATACATGGATTGGTGATTTTCCTCTAATGCAGCGGGTTGATTCTATAGAGGGTGTTGATGTTGATTGTCCTATTTCCCACTTCTTCAAACATGGCTGGTGGGATGTGGATAAGCTTCGCAATTTTCTTGCTGAGGATACATTCATAAAATTATTTCTTTGGCTGCTGACTTTGATGGGAGGTTGGAGGATATTCGTATTTGGAAATATACTGATAATAGGAGTTTTACTGTGAAATCCGCTTCTAATTTGCTGTTTAAAGGGTCTGATTGGCCTGACTCTTGGTGGAAAGTCCTATGGCAGATGCAAATTCCTGCTAAATTACAAATTTTTTGTTGGTTGGTGTATCAGGGGAAAATCCTCTCCAATGAGCAACGGGTGAGAAGACACCTTACCCTTGATTCATCTTGCCAATGTTGTGGTTGGCCCATTGAATCTGTGCTTTATTTCTTGAGGGATTGTTTTAAAGCTAGGGAGGTTTGGTTTCTTTTGTTAGTAATTTATGTTCCAAGTCTGTCTATAACCTTCAACCTTGGCTGGTGGTTTTTGTGTTTACCTGCTGGTTTATTTGGAAATGGAGAAACAGTAGAGTTTTTAATGTTGAAGCTGAGTTGCCTTGTCACCCTAAAAGGATTATTGCTTCTGTAGTTTTTGAGTGGTTCCAAGCTTGTCCTAATTCCATCTCCAAAAGGACTCAAATGCAGATTATGTTGGCTTGGGAGCCCCCTATGAATGGTGTGTTCAAGTTAAATGTTGATGGCTCTCGCAAGGGTGGTATTGGTTGTATTGGTGCTGGTGGTATCATCTGTGATTCTTTTGGGGACTGGATGGGTGGTTTTGCTGTCAACTTGGGTATTGGTCAAACTCTGGATGCTGAGCTCTGGGGGTTATTCTTTGGCTTGAAACTTGCTGCGGCTAAAGGGGTGGCTAGGCTTTCTATTGAAATGGATTCTATGACTGCTGTTCAGCTTATCAAGCAACATGTTCCTAGCTGTCTTCATCCTTGTACTGGGGTGATTGCAAGTTGTGTTGCTTTGATGAGTAAGTTTGAGTTTGTTGAGCTTACTCATGTTTATAGGGAAAGGAATGCTGCTACAGATTGCTTGGCTAATTGGAGTCTTAATATGGATCTGGGGGGCTGCTTTTTTTATGAAGCTCCAGCTTGGATTAGCTCTATTCTGATTGATGATTTGTTGGGGGCTGTGAAGCCTCGGATGATTAGAGTTGGCTAGTTGGTTTTTGTTTCTGGGGTTTTTACCCCCTCTTCATGAAAATAAAAATAAAAATAAAATGGTGGAGATTATAATCCAATAGTAGGCAAATTTAAAGATAACATAAAGACACTACCAAAGCATATCCAAAACTAAGTCTTAAACAGGGAATGTTCATTTGATCACCATGAACTTATTCAATAACATATAATATGATCTTCTGGAGAGACCGAACATATCAAATATAGCAGCTCTCTACTTAATAATAGCGTCCTTTAATCGCGGTTCAGCTGCGGTGCGTCATGTTTTTAGAATTTTTTTTTTGGGAAGAAAATAAAAATAAGAATATTAGTGCATCTGTGGGAGGGAGCATAATCACTGTGGAAATTGTGTCTATTTCTGTATTCTTTTTTCGGGTCAAGAAATTATCAATCAAAATTTGTTTTCTTTTTCGGGTCATGATTACATTAAACTCTTTCTTTGGACCCAAACGGTTGGTTCATACTTGGCAAGGGCAATGAGCACTTGTCCTCCAACAGCAAGTAATTGCCTAAGGGAGATATTAAATATAAAATGTTAAATTTGAATTTGATGGCTTATGTGGCAATTTGACACTTACAGTGTGTTTGGATAGGTGAAATAAACTTGAGATTTCGACAAAAGTCAGAACTTCCGAATTGACATACACCAATTCCCGTATTTGGATAAAAAATCAAAAAATCTAGAAATTGTACATGAAAAAATATATGGAAGGTCATAAATACCAACTTTAAATTATATCTAAATAGTTGTCATTTCTAAAATTCCAAGAGAAATGGAGTTCTAAAATATTGAATTCCATGATTAAATCCATTAGCCAAAAAAAAAAATTTGCAAATTTTTAAACATTAATTTACACCATTTTAAAGTCCTCAATACTTCCACATCCAAACATCGTTGGTAAATCTTTGTTAAAGAATATGTTGAACATTTTTCATATTTAGTGAAGTAACTAATGGGGGTAATATTTTATTTAGAAAATTAGTTAAATATCCATTCCTAGACATAAAACTATAAAAATACCCTATACTATTTAATGTATATAAACACACCCAAAATAAACCAAAAAATCGACAGCTGCATATTTTTAATTTAATTATTAAGATGAAATACCATTATTACCCTTTTAACATAAAATTGGAATTATAATCAACACCATATCAGAACCCAGTTCACGACCTCCAGTCTCTCATTTTCATCTTCAATCCCAATTTTCAGTTTTAGTTCTTCCACCTCAGTTTTTGTTCAACCTCATCATTCTAAGCTTCGTCGGAGGGCTCGCCTGCGCTACCGATAATGATGAGCTGGAGAGGGCCTTTTCTCCGTTCGGTGAGATCATCGAATCGAAGGGCCGTTTGATGCATGTTCTCTCTCTACTTCTTGATCTTCTGTTTCTCTATGTTACTTGATCTTTCTCTCCCAAAGATTGAAGATCGATCGATTCCTTTCCATTTCTGTTTATTATTGTGTATTTGTTTGATTATACTCCAGCGTTTTTATTTTGATGGACGGATCTGATTTGATTTGGTTTCTTTTTGTGTTTCTAGATCATCAACGACCGGGAGGTCCAGGAGCTTCGACTTCGACTTCATCACCTTCAACAACGAGAAGGTCATTAGGGAAGCGATAGAAGGCATGAACGACCAGAACCTCGACGGCCACAACATCACCATCAACGAGGCCCAGTCTTGTGGAAGCGGCAGTGGTGGTAACGGAGGTTACCGCTGCAGAGGTGGCTGCGAAGGATATGGCTGTGGGCATTCACTTTACGAACTGCTCCAGAGTCCAGTTCGCCATGAATCCGATATCATTGCTCAGCTCAGCAGCTCTTTTGTCTCAACCGTCAATCAGTAGTCCTCCTTCCTTTCTAGTTCCTAGTCATAATTGAGATGCTATTGCCTTGCCTTGTTTTGCCCTTGCTCCTTACTTTATTGATGATGATTGATTTTGTCACATTAGCTGAAGCTGAAGTCGTATATGGTGCTAGTATTAACTATTGAATTTCATGCTCTTTGCCTTCCTAATTTCTAACGAATATGCATCCTGGTTGATGATTGTCTTAGATTGCTCAATATTTATTAAAAAAATATTGTCATTTCCCCCATTTTGGTTATGCTTTTTGTTTCTCTTTTGCCTTGCCTTTTTCATGAGAGAAAGAAGAGATTGCTCTCCTAGGGTGATTCAGACTAAGAATATGTATTGGTAGAAAACTTTATATTGAATAGATTCTGCCTGCAACAACTTATTTTTAATATTCCTATATAGCACACGGGGACTTGCACCAAACCAAACTTCTTCTTCTTCTTCTCTTCTTTTTCTGTATATTTATTTATTTAGTTGGTATTGAGAGAGAGAGAGAGAGAGAGTTAGGTTGGTGTGCGTACGTGTGTATGTGTGGGACTGATCTTTTATACAAATTGAAACACTCTCTCTGTCTCTCCAGAAACTTTTGTTGGATCAGTTAAAAATTGGAAAAGAATCCTCTGATGATTCCTTGAATAAAGTTTCAATAATGTATCACACTACTAGCTTTGCCATGCTACTATGTATTCTGGTGCCCCATATTAATCTCTACATATTTATCCGTTGACCACATAAAAATGACCTTTAAAGCAACAACTTTAGTATAATTATTGTCATTTAAACATTTATCTATCTCTCTGTGTGCAAACTCATAGAGATTGGTAGGTCCATGTAGGTCCTGAAAAATGAGATATTTTATTTACTTCATTGTGTAACAAGTTAACATTACAATATATGTAACCACTTAACATCACAATAACTTTATATTGAAACTTTAACGCGGGGAGTGAATGGTTTCATATTATCCCTGTAGTTTGTACTGAAATAGCAAACTATTCAAATTCTATGTACTATTTCACCTTATCAGTTATGCGCTTTGGGCTTATCATTGTTATCTGTGTTGTTCCAATTATTCTATTATGCTTAATTATTTGGGGAACAACCTTGGTACCATTGCAAGGTCTGGCACCAAGGAATTTATGGAAGCCTTGGCTACTGGTGCATATCTTGTTGTAGATAAGGTCGTTACCACCAAGCACAATGATGATGAGCAGTATGTGTGGGAGTCACTCCGATTCAATGTTTATGGTATGTGCAGTGATGAAGGATCAATTAATTATGCAAATGAAATGATATAATTGATTTTGAGTGGTAGGGAGTTGTACACTTTTATCGTACCGATTATGCAAATGAAATGATGTAGTTGTTAACTTCCAGTAAGAGGTATGAAGTGTATAACAACTGTTCACACCCTGCAATTGAGTTGATTTCTATGACATAGTATTAACAGTGTACTTCTATGACATAGTATTAACATATTTTCAGCAACAAAGCGTGCTCTATATTTTGCTCTATATATAATTGTGCACTTGAAGTTTATGATATGCAATGATTTGTACAGGAAGATAGTTCTAAGACATGGTATTAACAGTGTATTTTTTTTCCTTTTCTTGTAGAGGTATTTCTTTTTGCCGTTGCGATTGTATCTAGTGAAACTGTAGACAATTGAAGGTGGTTTCTGCAAAGGATATCGGATGTCTTGCTGAATTTTTTTGGGTTTTTTTTAATATGAAATGGTATTAACAATGGTTTAGTGTATGAAATGATATTAACAATGTTTTATTTGTATGAAATGATATTAACAATATCTTTTTGTAAGAAATGGTATTAAAAATGTTTTTTTTTTTTGGGTATGAAATGGTATTAACAATGTTTTTGTATGAAATGGTATTAACAATGTTTTCCTATGAAATGGTATTAACAATGTTTTCCTATGAAATGCTATTAACAATGTACTTATATGACATGGTATTAACAATGTACTTCTATGAAATGCTTTCAAAGGTTCGATGGAGAAGGAAGGGTAGGGGCATGCCCTTGGTTTTCGTTTTTTTTTTAAAAAAATCTGGGCTTGGCTTGTTTTGGGTTTTTTTTTTTTGTGTTTTTTGTATTGGGCTTCTTTTAAGTTAGTTAATGGCAGTCATGTAATTTATAGGAAATTCAACACTCATTTTGTATGTAGGAAATGATTTTTGGGTATGTTTCTAAAGTGTATTTCATGTATGATTTTTTTATAATTTCAGTCTCTATTTTGGGTATATAACTAAAGCTCCCTATTTTATTATTTCAACATATTCCTTCCTTCTCCCTTTTTATGGGTAATTTCCTACTTTCTAACATAAAGTTTACAATTGGCATCCACGATGAAAAATAAGAACAATATTAGTAAAGAATGATTAATATGTGACAATAATGATGGAGATTAGAACTTGTACACAAAGATTAGTTAGGCAAGCAACAATGGATAGAAAACTAAGAACAAGGTCCACTTATAAAATAGATAGAAAATCAAGTCTTAAACACATAATGTTCACTTTATAGTGAACTTATTCAAAAGTTTCAAATACCAAAACCTTGTCCTAAAACAATTTATAAATAAGTCTATAACATAGATGTAATAAACTTATTACATGGCCAACATGAAGAAAACATCCCAATTTTCTGGAGTCGATGATTCTTACATAATAAGAACTCTGTCTACTCAGGTTACTTTCGGCACAGCCTCATGTCATAAATTTCACGTTCCATCTGTAGAAAAGAAAATTCTGAATATTAGAACATGCAACATGCAAATTACAACATGCAACATGCAAATTAAAACTGAGAAATGATGAAGAATTCAAAATAAATGTTACCCCAACAATGCGATTCAAATTCTCTTTGGCGACAAGATATTCACGGTTGACATTGTCAAGAGCCACAAGGCACCTACAAGCACAGAACCATACATACAAGTATTATTCATAAATTTTGTTGGTAGATTATTTGGCGATCATGAGAGAACAAATAAAATCTTACCCTTCTTTGTTCTTTGCTTCACTTGCATCAACAAGCTCTTGACAGGCAAGGGCAACCAGGCCACAGGCATTACTGTAATTCCAAAATGCAGTAAATTAAGAAATTAAGAAGACCAGGATGTGCAACAAATTAAGCTCAAAATATACAATACAAAAATCCAGAGGAGACCAGTAAATATTAAAAGAAATTCTTAGCAATGATGTCCTTTAAGTTTATTCTTTTATTTTGAGCTGAAATGGTTCCTTCACATATTATTTTTGCAATGGCGAAACCAAGAACTTTTATACAGGTGAGATATAAATTTGTCTTTTTACGTTTAAGGAGCTACTAGGGGGGAGTAGACTAATTTTTTGTGGAATGTAGTTTATTTAGTTTCACTAAATATGCCGAATTTTTTAAAAGCAACACTAAATTCTTATTTATCTAATTATTTCGAATGGGCTTTGGAAAAAAATATATATATATATATATATATATATATATATTATTTCGAATGGGCTGGAGCCCAACATAGTGGTTCCGCCCTTTGTTACAGCATACATCACAAATGCGTCATAATCATAATACATTAATATATTAATGCATAGTAATTAGGGAGCATATTCTAAAAAATTATCCAATTGACAATTATGACCAAAAAAAGAAAATAATTGGCAATTACCTTGTGCTACTACTTTTAAACCTGATTGCGAGTTTATTCACCTCAGGATAGTTGACATCAGGCTCACTCCTAATTAAATTAAAATTGAATTCTCCAAAATTAGTATCCATATATATGTAAAACTCCAATTAGTTCATGGAAATAGTGAAGGAAATTAATTACAGATTTCTTGTGAGTTCGGCTCTGTAATCTTCAGCTACACGAAGGAAGATGGTGATAATTTCGTCAACCAAGCGAGGGTTGTTGTCATCTTGTAGCCCTCTTAGTTCGTAAAAGTAGTCGGTCAAAATGCCCTGCCAGGAAACATATACCATATTTCATAAAGCTTACCATATTAATCTTGCAAAAACTTAGAAGAGAAAGCAAGATTTATTTATAAGCAAAGCAATATAATGGGGGTGAACTGACTTGTTCTTGCAAGGAGCTGATGAGTTCCTCAAGCTGTTGGCTAAGATCCTTCCCTTTCGCAGCCATTTTCTTCGTTGAGAGAGAGAGAGAGAGAGAGAGATATTGAAGTTGAAGTGAAATGAGAAAAGAGAAGGCAATAGAGAGATCAATTAATAAACAAAACCTCTGTATATATGCATGGTTTTATAGCTTCTATATATGTTGTTTTTCATGACACATAGCATGCATATGTTGCTAGCGGTATGGAGTGTGAAGTAGCATGAGCTTTGCATGTCTCTGGTTTCATAACTTCATCATGAGCTTCATAGTGGTCTTTCTATATTTGCTTGGCTCCTTTATGCATGCTTCAGTTAATATGTAGGTACATGTTGACTTTGGGTTGATAAATTATCATTTGGGTAATCTTTCAGTTCGAAAACTTTGCTAAATTTAAACCCAACAACGTCTCATTAGATAATTTATCCTATATATTATATTATTTTAATTAAGTCTAAAATGAAGTTAGGAAGTGTATATCTATTAAAAATAGGGTCTAGGTGGGCCAGGTTGAGCCTAAATGGGCTTAGAAGGGTCGGATCATAGGCGGGCCGAGGGTTTCAAATTCTAAGCCTAGAACCTACGTAATTAAAGAATAGGTCTAGCTGAGTGGGCCTAAATAACGAGTTGGCTTAGAACGTGGGCAAGTAGAGGGTTTCAAATCATGAGTCCAGGCCCTATCCAATTAAAAGAATTGGTCGAGCCTCGTGCTACCCACTTCGGCCCATAGGCAGCGGACCAAATGATGATCCATGACTAGAACCAACGGTTTGGGTCCATGACTATATCACTATATCTGGATATTTTAAAAAAGAAAAAAAATGAAGGAACCTTTTGTTTTTGTTTTTTGTCAAAAGGAACCTTTTTTGGACACCTGTAGGTCCTCATGTAGTAGGGTTGGGCACAATCCAGATTCAATCGGTTTCATCTCAAAACGACGGCCGAACTAATTACAATATAATGGTTTGGTTAGACCAATTACAACAAAAAAATTCTCAACTTGCTACATATATATTTTTTCATTTATTATAGTATCAAACCTTCCTAAAACTCAACATGACATAAAACTTCAAATTTCAATAACTAATATAGCTACAATTCAAATATCAATAACTCCAAAAGTCCATCAAACTTCAAATTCAACATTCATATATAGTTATTATCTAATTAGAGTACACGTAAAATATAATATAAATAAATAAATATACAAGTAGACGGCCTGGTTTGGTTTAGGTGGGTTTACAAATGCTCAAAATCAAACCAAACCAAATGATATACGGTCCGATTTGGTTTTTAAACCGTTTGACTTTTTCTTACTCAAAACCAAACCAAACAAGTAATTATAATTTGGATTGACCGATTTCATCAGTTTAGCCAGATTGATGCCCACCCCTACATTCATCCTCAAGTGTGTTGTGTATTTATGTTAATACTTTCACCTTCAAGGTGTCATGGTTTCATGGTTACAACAAGTTAATAATTACTTTCAGAGTTGGGCGGAATAACCTCATTTTCTAAGCAAAGGCTCCATTGTTTTAGATGAAACTGGCCCTCAATTCTCTTCTCTCTGTCTAGTAATTTGGTACTCATATTTTTTTGTTAGTGAGCTAACCCCATCCCATCCCATGTATAAAATTGAGTAATTTGGTACTATTTTCGTTGTTTGTCTTTTACTTATGATTTCACTGTGGATTCTTTAGGGAATAAAATAAGTTCATACAAGCACTTCTCCTTCATAACCAAGGCACAGTTAATAATTTGTGTTTCTAGCCCTGCTACCTGAGTGATGATGTCACATTCTAGGGAGAAATGTACTTTCTGTTCGATGGAGGCTATACCGCCATTGATGACACCTGGTTGAAGTTTTTGTTACCATTCTGATGCCCCAAGGCTAGCCCTCGCCCTCATGTTAATGTAGTTATATTACTTTGGAAAGGGCAAATTATATCTGTTTCCACTGTTATGCCTTGTAGTTTTCATACATTGTAGGTAGGAATATACCTAGGTATGAACTGCACATACAGAAATTTCTAAATTGATGGAATCCTTTACAATTACTCATTTAGCTATTTTCTACTGTCGTTGCAGCGCCTTGATTGTGTGGACGAACAGTCCGTTAACAACAACAATGCAGGGGAGGAAGATCCACCTCAGCAGTTCCATCAAGGTTCTGTCATTCTTTTAATCTGCTTTCGTCATAGTGCTCTAAGTTTTGAGTCTTTTGACCACATATTTCTAAATCTTACTACTTACCCGCGCTAACCTAGCTATGTCATCCTCTTACTCAGCTGATGCCGAGAATATCACCTTACCTGACCGTTTTGACTAATGTCAGTCTGATGCATACCTGTACATACAGTTGCTTGGAGAGGTGAGTTGTGTTTCATTCCTCCTATACAACAAAACCCTATGCTTTTTTTTTTTTTTTTTTTTCGAATCGCAAAACCCCATGCATTTGTAATCATGGTCTTATTTGTGTATTCTATGTAAATGGCAGATTTGAGATTGAAGGGGACGAGTAGAAGGTTGAACTTCACGTGAGAAGAGCACATATAGATTCACATACCTCCTGCGCCTCTTCAAGATGAACATAAAAAAGGACAGCACATTCCTTTACCTATAAATAAACTTATTTGTCAAGTCCGCTTGAATCTTTTTACTTGTCCTCGCCGTTTTAAATGTCTATATATTCCACTGCGTAGGTGTTCACCCGTTTTCGTGTTCACTCCTGAGATGGAAGGACGAAGTTCCCCACTGGTTTGGAGACCATTTGTTGGTCGACAAGTCAGCTTTCTTTGGTGTGTGAGCATGCCACTGCTAGCAATGTAGATCCTAGCAGACTTCTTTTTAGAGTGGATAACTTGCGCCCCAAGTTACTGACTTCTAAAACAAATGATTGTGAATTTGGGTGAGGAATATCTCCCAAGTAAGTTCTTTTCTTGCCTCAGACTGGTGAGGACTTTCATAATTTATCTCAGTATCAAATGGCTGTTCTGGCCAGAAATATTTGATAGAAGTTGGGCTGTTTTAGGTAGAACTGACTTTTACAAAACAATAAATATGCATATTGACGCTAGGAAGGTTAAAAGACGGCCGGAACTCTGTTTCTGCTTGGATGGAAGGTTCTAGTTTGGGCTGGACTGAACGCGCCTGGGCCGGTCCGTATTGCTTCGTGACTTCAGATGCTAGGCTGACCTATAAATCGATACCAAAGTTCGATTTTGGCAGAGTTTTATGTTTACTTCACGCTTCGTGAGGCCTTTGAGTGGGCAGAACTGCAGCTTCTTCAGTTTGAAGGGGGCAGAAGTGGCTGTTCTCGAGGGTTTGATGGGCTAGGGATTGCACTACGAGCATTGTTCTGCTTGAGCAGGACTCTTCATGAGTTCGCTGAGGTCTCCACGTTTGTGAAAACTCAAACTCTGCTTGCCTTGGCTTTCGCTGAACCAAATTTGTAACGAGAGATCTCGTTTTAGAAGACTTATTTTCTAAGTCTGAACTTTGAAATTCTGATCTAAAGCTGGTTTCTCTTGGAATCCAAGTGAGCTTTTGGTTGTTTTCTTCTTGTTGTTTTTTTTTGATTGATTGATGAATTGAGTGTCCTTTCTTCCTTGTCTACTTTTGTCTTTATAAGAGACCCTCTTGGGGAGGTGGTTTTAATTTTTAATAATGGGCGGCAAAAAGATCTCCTAAAATGTAAAGTAAAAGGGATTTTTATCAATCATGGCAGATAGGCTCTCAGTAGTCACCTCCTAAAGCAATCCCTTCCCTGTTTTCCTGGGTGGCAGCTTTCTATTTCAACCAACGCCATCGTCTGTGTGGGCTAATTTTTATGGCGGTTTGGTTTTTTTTTGTATTTTCTGAACAACTCCCTGTTTCCCGCTTTAGAAAGCGTGACCCGTGAATTCCTTGGAAGATGGTGTATTGCTTTGGAGCAAAATCTCTGAATACAAATGGGTTTTTGATCTTCTGTTGGCAGTGTTTCAGAGATGTCTCTCTCATATATTTTTTAACTTAGTTGGAATTGCTGACTTTTCAAAGCTGAGGTAGTCACGTGGGTGTGTTTTTAATCTCTTGGTTTTGGGCCCAACAAAAATTATGGGCTGATCCTTGAAGCCCTAATAACAGCTTCCACGTTTGGTCTTTCTTGGGCTGGGCAGGTAACTTTATCATGGGCCTGTTTTTGAACTTTTGGCGTTCTAAATTTAGGCCCAAACAGTAGGTTAATGCAAGTTACATAATTCTATTATTCATCCACTTTAAATGGTTCTTTTTGTGCCTATCAACTAGGTGCCTGCATTTTGTTACTTTTTTCAGTTTCTTACTTGAGAAAGAAATATTCCACCGTATGTATAGAAATTAGGTGAAAGGTTTTTTCATATATGCATTGCTAATAATATCAAGGCCTTCTACAGCCGATATGCAATCCAAGATGACCATCATGGAGAGGACCTAATGCCAGGAATTTAGACAGGTAGCAAAATTAATCTTATGTTTGCCATATGTAATCATCTTCTGGAAGTGGATAACAGAACTATACACACTAATCAATTTAGAAAATGGGGATGAAGAAGGTTCAGGAGAGACAGGGGCCTATATGAAGGAAAACAGGAAGAACGCAAGCCTCGGCAATGGATTCTGAACAAATAATCATTCATGGTCATTTATACCAATCTTGGCTTCAAAATTCTTCAGATATAGTTTCGATTTGGAGAACAGAAAGAAAACGAAAGGTATGTCCGTGGTATCTAAGGTTGATCCTCGCAGTCTATTTAGTTCAGGTGAAGTGTAACCACCAAGCATACTAACTCAAAGTTGAATGGACTGTTAGCGACAACAACAATGGACAAGATCAAAGCCTAACCGATCAGGGTGAGTGTAGTGAGGCTACTCTGTGGCTAGTTAGGGTTTTTCACTTCACACACCCTCAAAGTGACGATATTCTTTCACCGCCAAAGGACTATTTTATAAGGACATACGACTTCCCGTGGAACAATAGGAAAAACAAACCTATTTACCAAAGCAATATATGATTTCCCAACAAGAATAAGAGTTATCCGCGGATCTTTGACAACATTCTAAAATTATTTTAATGTATAGATGTCGTGCCTTGGGAATTAAACTAACAATCTGTTTGCATATAGTTTTAGTTTTATAGCGTCAAAATCCTAATCTATTTTGGAAAGATAAATAATAAAACAAAATATTTTCCTAATCAAGTAAATAATTATCTTGATATATTATGACAAATGGAGTAATTATAGTGTAGAAAGATTTATCTGAAAAAAGAAAAGAAAAGGAAAGTTTAGATTGGTTTCCGGTTTTAATTATAAGAAGTTCAAGTTGGAATGTGAAACCGACTCCCTAAACAAAACTTGATTGCATTGAATTGAAGAATCGTCGATTTCGTCCTTGCTTGGTAAGTTTTGGTGAATCATACCAAATAATAAATACATATTCCATTATTAAATAATGATAATATTATTAAAATACATCAAGAAAAAAGCCTTTTAACAACATGCAATATGCGTTGTTAAAGGGTTTCAACAACGCATAGAGCACGTTGTAGAAGCCCATGTCGTTGAAAGGTTTTGACTTTTGACAACATGCGGTGCACGTTGTTAAATGCTTTACGACAGCGCACAATGCACGTGCAGTAGATATATGCTTTTGAAGACACGCGACACACATTGTTAAACGTTTTACGATAATACACACTGCACATTACGGCAGATATATGCTTTTGACAACATGCTCTTTCATTATATGTTTATAAAAAAATATATATATACAAATTAGTTTTTCCTTTTGGTTTTGTTCTTTTTTCAATGTAATCAACATACATGCAGTTTAGTACCACCATTGGATTCTTTGCCTGAAAATTCATAAACACATCATAACACATACATCTCAAATTTCAAATAATATATTATCACCATCTCAAATACAATCCCAAAACATAGGAAATTGAAGTTTGATACAAACTATGATACTAAAAAACGACAACTGATATTTAAGGGGATGAATAACTAAAGTTTACATATATGCATTTGCAAATCTTATCTAGCCAACAATGTGCACCTATCATTTCCAAGAAGCAGCCATACTTCATCCGCCTTAAGGTCCCACCTAAGTTTTGAGAAAAATCAAACAAGGTGATTTAATAGTTAAGCAATTGCAAATTAAAAAAATATAGAAAATTTGCACACATTATTAACTGCTAACTTATTCAAAAATTTCAGTATCAACTTCTAAAATCAAAAGTGTCTAAAACTTATCAATACAAGTTGAACTCCAATTCCTGCAAATCCAAGGAAAAAGAAAAGGACAATTAAGTTATTACCTATTACTTATGCAACTCCCAATTGCATTGTACATTACTAATATGCATTCTCTTTTCGATAACTCCATTCCCAAACTCCCTTAGAGCATCCACAATGATGCTCTCTATTTCTTAGTTAAATTTGAGCAAAAAATATAAGAAAGCTATTTTAGGAGCTCTCTAAAATTTTTTAACTCCAACCATACTCCATAATTTGGAGAATCATAAATGCTATAACTCTTTTTTGATTGGTCCATCTCTATTAAAAAATAAAATAAAAAATTGTTAGCATTAAATAAAGGTTTGAAATACTAATTAAATAAAGCAGCATTAAATTATAGGGAGTCACTAGGAGTTCTTTCTCTCTCCTCAGATTTAGGAGCTCCTAGAGCACTCCCTATTTTAGGAGGTGGATAGGGAGCGTGGTTGAAGTTGCATTTTTACAATTTCTCCTTAAAATTTGTCTAAAGAGGTGATTTAGAGAGCCCATTATGGATGCTCTTCATGCATAAAAAAACAAGACTAACACGGAGAACCGCATCAGCTGTAAATGCCACCACAGATCCCAGCAAAAAAAAAAAAAAAAAGTCAATAAGTTTCAATGTCCTACTTCCTATTTACATCCCATTCCCAAATGTTAAAGCCTAAAATGTGAAATGCTTATCTACAACAAAACAAGAATTATAGAATAAAATATCAAAATTGAATTCTGAAAAATTAGTATCTATATATATGTAAAACTCCAATAAGTTCATGGAAATAGTGAAGGAAATTAATTACAGATTTCTTGTGAGTGATCGGCTCTGTAATCTTCAGCTACATGAAGGAAGATGGTGATAGTTTCGTCAACGAAGCGAGGGTTGTTTTCGTCTTGTAACCCTTTTATGTCGTCAAAGGAGTCGGTCAAAATGCCCTGCCAGGAAACATATTTCATAAAGCTTACCAATAAGTTTATCATAAAGGAAGGGAAAAATACAATGTAAAAGCATGCAAATTGAAGCTGATAAGTGATTAAAAGTTCCCAATAAGTATTTTACCTCAGCAATGCGATTCAAATTCTCTCGAGTGACAAGATATTCACGGTTGACATTGTCTAGACCCATAAGCACTGGCGGATCTACAGAGGCGCAAGGAGGTGCACTTGCACCTCCTCTTGCCGGAAAATCACTTTGAGAAGCTGGAAATGCTCCTCTTCTACTGCCCACCAGCTGTTCGATTATTTGCTCCAAAGAAGCTCCAGGCTGCAGCGCGCAAGGCCGTTTGGGTTCTTTTTTTTTAAAGTGATATGTCCAAAACGCAAAGTTTTGGTCCAAGTGAAACCAAAATAAAAAAAATAAAAAGAAATAAAAAGAAAGGGTCACCACTACCCACACCGGCCAACTCCCCAACCACATCCCTTTTTTCTCAATCCTGTTTTGCCTTCATCATCCATTAGCTTTTCTCTTTGTGCTTTTTTCATTATCATTGACTATCTCTCACTCTCTCAAATTGGTATAAGTAAATTCCATTACATTCATTCAGCAACGACACCCTGAAAGGATCTCTCTCCCTCTCTGTATTCTTTTATTCATTTGGTGGAAACCCATTTGTTTTAGAGGCAAAAGAAGGGTTGTGAAGTGGGCATAAGCCATGGCTCTAAAACCAGAAGAGATAAGCCATCCACCAATGGACCAACCCTCCACAATTTGTTTGGAAAATTAATTTCTCTCCAAATTTCAAAGTTATTTCTCTTTATGCTTTAATTAATTAGGATGGATTATTGGGTTTTGGTTAATTGATTGAGTTTTTGTTTTGGTTATTTTATATTTATTTTTTTGAATTTATTTATTTGTATATATTTTTAGTTTATAATTAATTAATAAAGATTGTTGTGGTTTGATTAAATGATTAATATTTCAATGTTTTGTTTATTTGTATATAATTAACATGGTGAATTGGTTAATGTGATTAATATAGTGTTTTTAGCCTTTTTAAATATCATTTTAGACTTTGAAATATTGCCCCTTCTTTGAAAAATTTCTAGGTCCGCCGCTGCCCACAAGGCACCCTACAAGCACAATAGTTTCCTTCAAATGGATAATATGTGGTTGAAAACAAAAAGAATTGATTTGTTATTTTATTGTTATTTGGCAATCATGAGAGAAAACAAAAAATTATTAGTGCATGGGAATAGTGAAGGAAATTAATTACAGATTTGTTGTGAGTTCTGCTCTGTAATCGTGAGCTTCACGAAGGAAGATGGTGATACATTCACGGACAAAGCAAGGATCGTTTTCATCTTGTAACCCTTTCAATTCGTCAAAGTAGTCGTTCAAAATGCCCTGCAAGAAAACTCGGTAAAATCAATGAAAATAGAAAGCAAGCTAAAAATAAGCAAAGCAATAAACTGAATAAAGATTAACAGGAACTGACTTGGTCTTGCAAGGAGCTGATGAGTTCCTTCCCATTCCCAGCCATTTTCTTCGTTCAAAGAGAGAGAGATGAAATTAGAGTGAAATGGCAAAAGGGGAAGGCAAAAGAGAGAGAGAGAGAGAGAGAGAGAGAGAGAGAGATCAAATGCATGCAGTGTCTCATGAACAAAACCTCTGCATATACATGAATGGTTTTATAGCCTTTATGAATGTTGTTTTTCATGACACATATATAGGATGTATATGTTGCTATGCAGTGTTCAGTAACATGAGTTTTCCATGTGTCTGGTTTTTCATAACTTCATGATGAACTTCACGATAGTCTTTCTATTTTTTCTTGGCTCCTTTAAAAGTTTAGTAAGTGACTTTATCGACCTCTATGCTACTTAACAACTTAACTGAGAGGTTAACTAAGAAATTAGTTAAAATGCTGGGCTGTAGATTCTGGAATCTTCTAGAAGCTTCGATCTTCAACACTTACAAATTGTATGCCATGCATGGGGCGGTCCCACAACAAAGGTTTGTTGTGGCACTGGTGCCGGCCCCTTTCCAATCTCATGTAATATATATTAAAAACTAATTGGTAAAAGACAACTCTTCGTTCCTTTCGGCTTTTCTGACTTTATTATCATTTTAGCTTTTTATATTTTAAAGATTATTTCAGTGTTGAAAGATTTGTTGATTTCAGTATTCTTGAAAAGGCATATATTTGTTGTTTGCGAAAAACAAAACATGTTTTTGGGTATGACACCAAAAAAAAAAAACTAAGTTTGTATATGACGGTATCATTTATATGTATTCAAAGCCAATTTGTATGACAAAATAAAGCTAAGTTTTGTACATAGATTGGCACCTAGGAAATCAAGCAGAAGCTCTTTTGGGGTAAATAATTCAGTTTAGAACAATAAAATTAGGGAAACATGAAGTCGTACTAACCAATCACATAGACTACATGTCGTTGAAATAATCCCAAGGGTGTGATCATTAGGGACACTTATTAATAGCTAAGCTACCCTCTACATACGCACATGCAGTTTTGTGCGCAGCATGCTCCATGTGTCTTAAAAGTTTTTATTTTTATTATTAATATGCAGTATGCGTGTGCCAAGATTTCATTATTATTTCATAAATAAATAAAATTTCCATTTACACTCCCTCCATGTGTAAACCATCATCCAACTTTCCTATTACACTGCATCCATGCATTATTATAAAACCCGAACCAAAACCCTAATTTTCACCTATCAAATTTCTTCATCCACTCCAAAAGACAAAAAGAAAAACCATTCGATTCTCATGGCTGATAACATGAAGACCACTAACTACCACACTTTCTTGCCAACCAAAGCTCAAGAAGAGGAGGCAAAAAGGGCCAACAATCCTGGGAATCAAGAAAGACGCGTTCAAGTTGAAATCAGAGAGCGTTCACCGCAACCATTTATATTGGAGTCTAGCGATCCAAATCTAACAACACCACCACAAACAAAGGATCTTCTTCGTTCCTAGATGTTTTGTGGTCAAAATCGTTGCTAAAAGTTTAAGAGTGTGAACTTTGCTCTTTATTGTTCCTTAGATTAAAGGTTTACTTTAGCAAACTTTGGTTTCTTTACTTTTATTTTTCGGCCAACTTCTTTAATTTATGATATGTAATTAAGTAATATCTTAGTTTTTTTAATTACTTTAATTAGTAATTATGTTTTAATTATTATTTCTTTAGTGAATATTTAAATATTTTACTGATTTTATAAATTACTTAATGAATAGTAATAATTATTCTAAATTATTTTGTGGACTTTGTTTTTTGTTTTTTTAATATTAAATAATATTTAAAACATAATATATTTAAAGAGCATAGCAGCGCGAATATACTGTTTAAATATTTGAATATATTTAAGGAAATATGACAAATGGCATCTAAAAAGATAAGCAACAATACACAAAAAGGCATAAATTTTCCCTCAACCCTAAGTGCACACAGAGGAACAAAGCTGGAACGTAAACACATACCATGTCTAATTGATCCATTATCTCAAGGCTCAACTTTGCTATAAACAAACCCATATTTTAATTTTTGGTGTATATTTAAAGCGTATAGCCGCACGGCTATAATAAATAAATATAATATTTAAAAGTATCATTGTGCGGCGATACTCTATAAATAGAATATTTTACAAGTATAGCCGCGCGGCTATACACTCTAAAAAGAATAAGTATTATATTATATATGTGTGTATTATTTATATATATATATATATATATGTGGGGTGGATTCATGGCACCATGTTTTTGACACAAGTGTTTACATAAATTTTGAACCCTTAGATTAGACTACAATAAATGGCTGAGATTAAACAAAGTAATTCTTTCATCTTAAAATAATTATAATTTAATTTAATTAACTTTGCTATTCAATTTTCTCTGTCCACATTTGTATTTTCACATCTTTCTAAAAGCATCAACATTCTCTCACACGACATCTTCTTCTTCTTTTTCATGACTTTCCCTTTTTTTTCTCTCTCTTTTCAATCTTCTTTTTGCCCACACACCATTTTCCTCCATAACAAGAAACAACAAACCCAACCCATATAGCCAGTGGCGGATCCAGGATTTCTGATTGCAGGGGTCAACATCTAAAACGTAGAAAAATTCTATACAAAATAGAACCAAAAAAATATGAAACGATAATATTATAATTCTTAATTAATAGAAAAAACCATATTACAATTGTACACATTAAAATTTAAAAAAAAAAACAAACAAACAAACAACAACAACAATATTCAACCACACCATTCACTTCTAAAGTAAAGAAAATAAAACTTCATTTTTCCATAGTATGAGACTTTAATTTGATAATCTCAATATCCTCTATTGGGTTTTCACGCACTGCTCTATATATTCAATGAAAAGCTTTATATATGGTCAAAAGCTTAATCTGTTAACTTGTTTTTTAATGAGGTAATATTTTAATAACGTCTGCTTGCTTGCTTAATGGAAAAAAAAAAAAAAAAAAAAAACTATCCTATTTTGTTAACAATTTATGAATTTTAAAAATCCAAATTAAAGATACAAGTTTCTTTGAGAAAAAGAACTTTTTTTTAAGTCAAATTTCCATTTTGTTTTATTAGTCAGCAAAAGAGCTTTTTTTTTTTTTGAACGACGTCGTTGGAAATCCCATTTCCCCCCTCTGTTTTATAAGGCAGCAAAAGATCTTTTTTATTTTATTTGCAACGACGTCGTTTGGACGTCCGGAAAAACAAAAACAGAAGAGCGCTGGCCGCTGTGCGCGCGCACAGCAAGATTCTCTCCTCTGGCTGCGGGCTGTGGCTGCTTCCTCTTTGGGGCATTTCATCAAGCACCTTCTGGGCAATTTTCAGGGGTCAAGTTCTTCAACTCCTATGGTGGATTTTGGGTTTGCAGGGGTCAATTGACCTCCCTTGCCCCTATGTGGATCCGCCACTGCATATAGCAATATCAAATACCCAGTAAGGAAGATTGACGTGAGGAGGAGGGAGGTTGATCTCTGTGTTTTTTTTTTTTTTTTTTCCTGGTGCTGCTAAATTAAAACTTCTATTCCCCCTTGCTGAGAAAAACCAAAATGGATCAAGCATAGGGAATTTCCAGTTAACCAAAATAAAAAGAAAGGAGCCATGGTTGTTGCTTCTCTCAGTCAATTAGTTGCTAACTTATTACATATTGAAATAAAATTGAGATTACTGATAAAGGGGGAAAAGATATTGATTGAGATTCATTGTGATCATCCTCAATGAAATTTCAAGAACCTAAAAGCATGATTACCCTGCCCTCCCATGGAAGTCCCCCAAATTGGTTTTGATTTTGAGTGGAGAGAAAGTTTATGTGTTTTCTGATCCTAACGATCTCATATCCACTCGGTATTTTCTCAAACTCCATATGCATTGCTTTGTTTCGATCTGGGTATGAACAATGTCAAAATAGATAGTATCAATTGCATATAACTAGCAGTAGGCAAATACAGATTTTTGGCAAATCGAGGCTATGGAGGGGATTACCAATGCTGGGCATGGAGGAAGGGGGATGTAGAATTTGGGGACTGTTCAATTCATAATTATTAGATTAAAATAATAATAACTAGAATAAATGTATTATTTCAAAGAAAATAATAATTAGTTGTGAGATTTAATCTGAGCCATTAATAATGCTTAAATCTAAAGGTTCAAAATTTATGTTAAAATTTGTGTCAAAAACACAGTGCCACATATCCGGCCTATATATATTCCTAACTTATAATTATAATTATTTTAAACTAGAAAACGTGGCATCGATCTGTATAGTGAAATGGAAACATTCAACTACACGTAAAAATTAATATGAGTTTGAGTTAGTTGGATGAGGTGTTAGAATTATTTTTTGTTTGGCAATAGGTGGCTTTACCTTGAGCTGGAGATGGCGTCAAATTCATGCCACTATTTACCTTGAGCTGGAGCACATGTATTATATCATTTATCTCTTGTTATAATGTAGGATATGTGAGGTAGCTATGCGACGGGTATGAGATGGATTTGGGAGGTAGCTCCTCAATGGGTATGGGAATAGAGATTCACTGAGCTGTTTTGACTGGGAATAAGGGCGGGGACGAGGACATGATATTGTCATACCCGGTCTCAAATTGGCCCCAAATCGGCTCATTGTCATCCCTACTCATCATCCCACGCCACAAGCCACGAATATATGGCATTTCTGTTTCCCTCGGCACCCATCACATATACCAATCAATCAATCAATCAATCAATCAATCAATCAATCAATCAATCTCTCTCTCTCACTATTTGGATTGGTGGTTTCAAATACAAAATTGGGTGCTTGGCGGGATGAAATTGGGTGGGTGCTTGGATGCGCTAGTGCTTAGGAGGTTGGTGAGGGAGAAATTGGAGGGGCAGATCAGGTGGAGGATGCATTTTTGTTGGAGGATCAAAATGAAACTCAGGCTTTCAGGGACTATTTCAAAGGGAAAAAAAAAAAAAAAAAAAAGGGTTGTCAAATGGTACAATGGGACTAGTCTGCACAAACTGACGGTAAATGCTACAATGAGACTAATTTGTGCCGAAATAGAGATTACAGGATGACTTGAGTGAATAATTTAAGGGGGTGTATTCAATTAGGATTATATAAGATTTTGAAAGATTTTTTTTAAGACAGATTTCCTAGAATTGTATAACTCCTTTACCCGAATTTTTAATAAACTTGTTTTTGTAAAATATTTTGATGTAACCAAAAAAGTAAAAAGAAATTCAAAGCATATATCAATTAAAATTTGTGTTCATATTTTTTGTGAAAAGATTCTTCCAAGAGTTGGTTCAAAATAGTTTATTTTCACATGTTATCTCTGTAATATATCATGAAACAAGCATTTCTGGAATAAAAAGACCTTAATTTTTTCAAAAATTATATTCCATAGTAAGTTCAGTAATAAAAGATAGTAAGTTCAGTAATGAACTTTTATTTTCACATGCTCTCTCTCTACATATTGCGCCTTTTGACCTCATTTTCATGGATTGCGCGTTCCATCTGCATTCCAATATTATGTTTCCAGATTTTTGTTGGGGAAAAAAAAAAAGAATATTAGAACAAAACAAGAGGAAAATATGAAGTAAAAAATGCATGTTAAAGCTAAAAATTACCGGTACCTGAACAATGTGATTCAGATTCTCCCGCAAGATGAGGTCAAGAACAATAATGCACCTATAAGCATAAGATTTGAGTCAAAACCAGTTTTCATAAGAGAGGTCTTTATCCATGTAGATCAAATAAGGGTTCTAATAGTATCCAATTCTTACTCTTCATGGTCATTTGCAACCACCAACAAGATAACGCCATCCGGCAACCACCAACACTGTACTTCCAAATTCAGCAGAGAGGATCAATGCAATTAAATTCTTTAGTGTGACAAAAGGATGTACAAGAAAGAATAATTTGGGCTTATTTTCTATACATATATCATTCAACATTAAAAACTTAAAACCATGGTTAGTCTTTATGTATATAGTAGGGGTGAAAAAATTAATTTGTAACTTCTTTTTTTTATGGGGGAGAGGGGGGAGTAATCCAATACTTCGTATATCCTTGCAGGTTTTTAAAAACTTTCGATATGTAACAATTCTTCACATCCTTACACGTGTCACTTTTTCATTTAGTTAAATTACGGTTAACAAAAGGAAAAAAAAAAAACAAAAACATTTAGTTGAACTCAACTCAATGTAAATACGGCTGTCACTATTTCTTGGGCAAAAAATTAGCTGACATTTTAGTTTATCTTGAGCTCTTTCGGATCCGACTACTTTAGTTTAGGGTCACAACATTATGTTAAATTTACAATTTTGTTCATGCTTTTTTTTTTGTGCAAAATTGCTTTGAATTTTCATTTAGCAACAAAACCTAAAATAAAAAGGTTTAGCATTCAAAATTAAAATAAAGTGTGGCATTCAATTTATTATACCTTGAGCTACTTCCCTTGAGCGTGAGGGCAAGAGTTGCCACCTGGGGATAGTTGACTTCATCAGGATCCTCAGCACTCCTAAAATTGAATTTTCCAAAATCAATACATATATATATATATATATATAATATAAATAATTTATATGTAAAAACAAAATAGTAAATTAAAACAGTGAAGAAAATTACAGATATGTGCTGAGTTGTGCCAAAATATTTTCAACATCACCAAGGAATGTGGTGATCAAATTCGCAACAAAGCAAGGATTTCGTTCATTCTGAACTGCTTTCATTTGATCAAATTGCTCGTCCAAAATTCCCTGCCAGGAAATATAGTAGTTAATTTGCTGCAATATTAATTTAACTTGATCATCTTTTTGTTATATATTTTTAAAATATAAAATATTGACATTAAATAGTAACCCTTTGATCAGGGTAAAAAAAAAGAGAGAGAAGAAAGATAAATTATATAATTACACAATAAAATCAGCTATTAAACAAAAAAATTAAATTAAATTAAATTAAGATGAATAAATAAAACTTCAAAAACAAGAATTAGAGAAGAGAAAGCAAAGCAATAAACTCCAAAAGTAAAAAGATTAGAGAAGGACTTGGTCTTGCAAGGAGCTGACGAGTTCCTTGAGCTCTTGGCCAAGTTCCTTCCCAGACATTTTTTTCTTCTTCTTTTTTGTTTTGTTTTGAGAGAGAGAGAGAGAGAGAGAGAGAGAGTACAGAGATGAAAGTGATGAAATGACTGAAGAGAAGGTAATAGAGACAGATGCATGGTTTTATTTATTTATATATATATATATATGTGTGGATGTTATTTTCATGCTGCATAGAATGTGTGTTAAGACTGAAGAGGCATGAGCTTTGCATGTCTCTGGTCTGGCTTTTCATTCCATAGCTTCATGAGCTTCACGATGGTCTGTTTATTTGTGCTTGGCTTTTTGTTCATGTTTTACTAAATGTAGTATAGGGATGCAAATTGGATGGGTTTTATAGTCAGATTGTTTGATTTATGAGTTCATATTTGAATAATTAATTGAGCTTAACTTGTCAATTCTTATCCAATAAGCATCAATATGGTTGGAAAACTATCGGATTTATTTTAAGACCTAAAAAATTAAAATCTCATCAACAAATTCGTTTTTATTTTATTTATCTGCCCAAAGCATATATGTGTGCCTTGATGGGTCCCAAATACCTAGCTGTATCTCATTGAATTGTTAACTAGGGGAGGGTATTCATAAGGTCTTTTAAAAACCACTTTCTCAATCTCAATGTATATAGCTATATAAAGTCATAGTCTAATCGAGAAATCAAAATGGCAATGAAATTTTTTGAAAAATCTCAATTCTATCAATGTAACCACAAAATCGCAAGAAAAACCATATTAAAACAATGTTGGTAACATCATAAGTTAGAGACGATAATTAAATCGAGTTTCATTCAAAACCATAGATATGCAAAGGGTTTACAATTTAAAAGATTTTTGTACTTCTTTCAAAACAAAATTCCACTCACAAAAGGTCTAATGCTAAATTAATCAAAACTGGATTTTCAATTTGTGATTTCCAACTGGTCAAGGATAGTCATCCAATTCGTGATTTAGCCTCGATCCAACGATCGGATCTTCGTACACAGTACAACCGGACGATGATCGTTTCGTGTAATTCGAGACAATTTGAAACATGTGAACCTCGGATTTTTGTTTTGCAAGTTTCTACACACTTCTAGCAACATCAAGAATTGCATACTAAAATTTGAAGATGATCCAACGGTCCGATCATCTCTTATCAAACAATCCATAATAAGCGAAATCTTCGATCATTGGGCAAATGATCGAATCCATGCAAACAATAATGCTTGAGACAGCTAGGACATCACACTGGGGTCAAAATATGTCACCTTTGGTGCCCACATAATCCACCACATGTTGTCACCCTAGGTGGGTAGCTTGAGCATATTTCGACAACAACAAAACCTAAAATTGTCGATTGCCACCCATGCCAAATTAAAGAAAACATTAAGAGGAGCAACTTTCATATACATGCCTACATGAATTTTAGTCGGGATTGGCAGGAAAATTTATAAGAAATGGCAGAGGCCGGAATCTTTCCGCTATCAATAAACATGGTGTTTCAAGAAAGTACTAAAATTTCAATAATTCAATTGAGTAGTCAAATGATATCGGATTAAAGTGATTTTTTGTTGAGATGATCTTTGAATGAGTATTTACAAAATAGACGGTTTGGATTAGTAAAATACAATATATATATATATATATATAATCTAGGCATGCCATGTGTCACACATTTGGGTTAGGAGTTTTAGGGTTCATTTTTTCTTGCGAAAATGCCCTTGAACCTCAAAGCCATGTAACTTCTCTATTTCAACTCCAATTCGGGATTTGTTTCTGCCTACGCGTTTGTTGAATAGAGCTCTATGTCCAAGTACAAAGTAAAATCCGAAAACTAGACTCCTGAAAACAAAACTTAAATTCCTAAGGGTAAAATGGTCAAGGTAGCTTAAATTTAGATAACACAAAGGAATTTTCGGGAAGGGTTGTTGCACCTAAGTACATTTTTAGTGTCTAAAGACTCAAGTTACTGTTACACACCCATATAAAATTTATAAAAGAATATAAAAGATAAATGATATATTATATTAATTCAAATCATCGAACTATTTTTGGGTTGAATCATCTATAACATAGTTCATTTTTTAAGTTAATGGGATATCGGATTATGAGGTTGAAAGCCTCAATCCATATCCTATTAATTAAATCAAATTCGTATCAAAATTTGATCCATTGACTCGTCAATTCATATAGCTAGGCATGGACATGATTTGTTCTGGGTAGCTTTTCTGCTATACTATAAATTGAACTGTAAAGATCCATATTTAGGAAAGCATATATTATAATTATCGACAAAATATTATTATTAAATATGGGGCTACGTTCTTGTAATACTTATGTGTTATAAATGTATGAATTGATGGATGACCACCATACCTCTTAGCATTCACCCCTTTTAATTCTATGTAACCTATACACTAAATACCATAGTTATGGGCTTGTAACTTATGAGTTGTTAATGTCTTCTTACCATTGTAAGCCTATAAATAAGAGGTCTTATCAAGATGAGATATACAAGTTGATTGAACAATTTCTATTGTCTTCCTCTACTTTCCAATTCTCTCTACAATTTCCTCTTAGTTATATAACATAGTGTTTATTGTTTGCCAAAGCCCTTTGTAGAGCTATGTCCTTGTAACGCCCTTATATTAATGAAATTGATGGGCTATAAAATAAAAAAAAAAAGATCGGTTTTATCGAAGCATTCTTTTCCTTTTATTATCTTTCAACTAACCATACTTTTATCTCTCTCTCTCTCCTCGACCAAAAGAGGGATACCCATCAATAATCAATTACTTGCACTTCCTAAAATATTCGATTGGAACAGTTTGTAGGTTTTAAAAACGGTAGCTAGGCATAACTAAACTGAAGAAATGAATGAAAAGTACAAATGTGACAATCAAATGGTGGAGATTAGATCATGTAGAAAGAGATTGAATGAGATCCAAAAATTGATTGTTAAAAACCCGACTCTTTGTATGCACCTCACGTGCGTTGCCGACCTTGCGTTTTCTTCCCCTTTTCGTTGGCGGCTGGGATCTGCTTCTCCGGCAGTCTCCCAGCCTTTCTTATCTTCCTTCTTAAATCTTCGGCGGTGGTTCTTGGATCTATGGAGAAAGGTTCACCTGGTGGTGCTTGTAAGCAATTTTGGTTCACTAAGCGGGTTCGAATCGAGGAAGATTGCGAGCCTGAGCTCAACTTTGATTCTGTCCTCAATACAGATCCGATGCAAGACCTTGAGGTGCCTTCGAGGCAGGGCTCGTTTGTGGGTATTGGCAGCTTTAGGGATAAGCTGATGAACAAAGTCAATTTGGTTTAAAATGTGGGTATTGATGTTGATTCCCTTGATGATAATTATGTTGATCTGACTGATGCATATGATGTGATGGTTTCTTGTGGTGATAAGGGACCCTGTATCAAATTCTCTGAGCAAGCAATGAATTGCATCTGTAAACCCTGGAAGAATTTTTTAATTGTGAAATTGCTTGGTAGTTCGCATACTTATAACAATATTCATGATCATTTGCAGCAGAAATGGAGCTTGAAAAGTGGTTGGAAGCTAGTGGATTTGATGAATTACTATTTTATAATGAAATTTGAGTTAGAGGAGGATTTGAATTTTGTTTTAACTGAGGGTCCTTGGATTGTTGCTGGGCAGTATCTTGTGTTACAGAAGTGGAGGCTTGGGTTTTGTCCAGCAACTGCACATATCATTCGAATGACGGCTTGATCAGAGTCTCAGCTATTCAACTTGAGTGCTTCGATGTTTAGGCTTTGAAGAGGTTTGGGAATTTGTTGGGTAAGTTGCTGAAGATTGATGCTCTAACTACTGCTCAGAATAGGGGTAAATTTGCCCGACTTTGTGTGGAATTGGATCACACAAAACCTCTTGAGGTTTTTATTCAAATTAACCAATTGTGGTATAACATAAAGTATGAAGGTATTCCTGATATCTATTATTTGTGTGGCCATTATGGGCATAAAAGGGAGCATTGTACTTTGAAAGAGAAGTTTGCCTCAGACAGACCTGAGGCAGTCATCTAGTGCTGGTCTGGAGGTGGGTGCAGATATTGTTATGGGTCAGGAAGAAAACAGTAAGGAGCTAGAGAATCTCTGTGGTCCTTGGATGAATGTCCCACCCCAGAGGCGACCAAAGAATATGTCTAAGGGAATGGGTAACCAAGGTTCTGGTTCTATGAACCAAGGCTCTCGTTTTGATGCTTTGAGGAAGGTTAGTGAAGATTTTGGGTTTGATAATGTTGATTCTGGTGGTATGGTAGCTCGAGGGACTGCAAGGAAGTTTTTTGTTTATAAAAAAGGTGTTGATTTTGAGAAGAAAATCTGGACTAAGACTAGGCAAACTAATGTTGGGAACATGGTTATGCTTGGTGATATCTCTAATAAGCATGGTAAGTCAAAGGCTTCATGATTATTTGGTGGTACAACAACTGTGGGTTTATCGGGGCTTTCTAAAAGTAGTGTGAATGCTAAAGGCAAGAAGGTTGTGGATGAGAGAAGGGCTCCTGTTTTCGAATTTGTAAATACTCACTTGGATTCTTGGGGGAAAAATCAGAGTTTGTATCAGGAGAAGGGTGTCTATATATTTGGACATCAACCTCCAAATACAGCTAATAATGATGATAGTCATGGAATTGATTGTGATTTTGAGGGTGATGGAGATTCTGTTGCTTCGTCTCTTCATGGTGGTCAGTTTTTTGCTGAAGGGATAGATGTCTCAACAGGTAAAGTGGATGATTCCAGTGGGAATGCGGTGAGCAATGCCTTCAACAATGTTGAAGGTTAGCCATTTGGCTTTTGATTGTAGGGTTTAGCCCTTAAGGTTTCTTTTCCTGTTGTTGTTTGTTGATGGATATTCTTTGTTGGAATGCTAAAGGTGTTGCTTGCACTAAATTTAGATATACTATGATGGAATTGATTTGTGTTCATCATGTTGATATTTTGTTTGTCTGTGAGCCGAGAATTTGGGGTCAAAAGCTCTTGATGTGGTGAAGTCATTGGGTTTTTCGTGTTTTGAGGTGGTTGATCCCATTGGTTTTTCTGGCAGTCTTTGGCTCTTGTGGAATGATAATAAGGTCAGAGTTGAAGTAATTGGTACTACTGATTAGTCTATTTCTGCGTCTATTGCTTGGCCTGGTCAAAATCCTTGGTTGTTCACTGCAATTTATGCCAAGCCGTGTAGTTCTAAGAGAGAAAAGTTATGGGAATACTTGAATTTTGTCTCTGAATGTCACCAGTTGCCTTGGATTCTTGCTGGGGACTTTAATGACATGCTGAGTTATGATGATAAGTTAGGGGGTGCTCCTCTTTGTAGACTTAAAGGGTTTAGAAGGTGGTTTGATGATAATGGTATGATTGATCTTGGGTATTCTGGACCTAAATATACTTGGAGTAATAAAAGGGTTTATGAAAGAATTGATCGAGTTGTTTGAAATGTTCAGTGGCAAAGACTTTTTGCTAAGGCCTTTGTTATGCATCTGCCAACAACTAATTCTGACCATTGTCCTATTAAGATAAGCCTTAAATCTAGTTTCTCTTCGTCGCTGAGTTTGCCTCCCTTTTGGTTTGAGGCTATATGTGGTTGAAACATGACCACTTTAAGAAGTTCCTTAATCAGCAATGGGCTCTTCTTGATGGGTCTGTTTTGGATAAAACTTGTTCTTTGGTGAAGCCTTTGTTACTTTGGAATTCCAATGTTTTTGGGCACCTAAGGCAAAAATATGCTAGGCTCTTAGCTCGTTTGGCTGGTATCCAGAAAGCTATTTGTTAAGGTAGTAATCATTTCCTTACTAATTTGGAAACCACTCTTATTGATGAGTATAATGGTGTCCTTGAACAAGAGGCTTTGTTTTGGCAACAAAAGTCTCGTGTGAAGTGGTTGCAAGAAGGTGATCGAAATACTAAATTCTTTCACCTCTCCACCTTAATAAGAAAACGAAGAAACAAGATTGAAAGATTGAGAGGTGATAAAAGGGAGTGGATTGAAGGGGCTATTGGTCTTAAAAAGCTTGCTGTTAATTATTTTGTGGGGTTGTTTGTCCAGGAGCAACATAGCTGCATCAATTGGGCTCTTCCTAATTTGTTTCCTAGTATTGCGGTTGTTGACTTGGCCAATCTTGTTATAAGCATTGATTTCCTTGAGATTAAAGAGAATTTGTTTCATATTGGTGGTCTAAAAGCCCTTGGAGTTGATGGGTTTCCTGCGTGCTTCTTCCAAATTCAGTGGGATCTCTGTGGGAATGACATTTATAGTATGGTTTGCCAAGCTTTTGTCTCCTGCAATATTCCAGATGGTTTTAACTCTACCTTGATCACTTTGGTTCCTAAAGTTGATAATCATTCTTTCATGGTGCATTTTAGGCCCATTAGTTTGTGTTGTACCTTATATAAAGTTATTTCTAAGGTTTTGGTTGCTCGATTGAAGCCTATTATGCATGGTTTGATCAGCCCCAATCAGGTCAATTTTGTGCCTGGGAGGCACATTTCTGATAACATTCTTATAGCTCAAGAATTAATGCACAAGTTTAGGAATGCTAAGGAGAAAAAAGGCTTTATTGCGTGGAAGATTGACCTTTCTAAAGCCTATGACAGATTGAATTGGCAGTTTATTGAGTTTGTGCTCGAAGAGGTTGGGTTGCCTTCTTCGACTGTCCCATTAATTATGCATTGTGTTTCCTCTGTTAAGTATCAGGTTTGTGTGAATGGTGAGTTAACTGAGCCTTTTATTCCTCAAAGTGGCATTAGACAAGGCGATCCACTCTCTCCTTATATTTTTGTTCTTTGCATTGAAAAGTTGTCCTACATTATTTTTGATTCTGTCAGAAGAAAGAAGTGGAAGCCTGTCAAATCGTGCCAGTCTGGTCCTATGGTATCGCACTTATTTTTTCTAGATGATTTGGTTCTTTTGGCTAAGGCTAGTTCCGAACAAGATAGGGTGATGAAGGGTTGCCTAGAGTTGTTTTGTATTACCTCTGGTCAGACTGTAAACTTTGATAAATATGCTGTTCTTTGCTTCCCTAATACCTGTAAGGAGGTGGTTAAAGAAATCAGTCTTATATGTGGTTCTCCTCTTACTGAGAAGTTGGGGAAGTATTTGAGGATGTCTTTACTTCATTCAAGGATCACTAAGGCTACTTATGGTGAGCTGGTGGATAAAGTTCATGGTAGGTTGGCCTCTTGGATAAGCAAGATGTTGTCTTTGGTAGGGAGATCTACTCTTATTCAAGCTGTGACCTATGCAATTCCTATTTATTCTATGCAGACTGCTAAGCTTTCTATAAGTTTTTCGTGAAGAGATGGATCAGATTAATAGGAATTTTTTTCTGGGGAGGCAGTGAGAAAAGGCATAAGGTTCACTTGTGCCAATGGGATTCGGTGTGTAGACCGAAGGGCAAAGGTGGGTTAGGGTTTAAAAAGTCTCATAATATGAACCAAGCTCTTTTAGTGAAGGTTGGGTGGAGGTTGTTTCAGAAGGACACAGATTTGTGGGCTAAGATCTTTGAGGCTAAGTATCTCAAAGGTCAATCCATTCTTGATTCAAAGTTGGCTTCTAGGCAAGGTTCTTCTTTAACTTGGAAAGGTGTCCTCTTTGGAGCTGAGCTTTTGAATAAGGGGCTGATTTGGAGGTTTGGGAAGGGTGATAGAGTGAATTTTTGGAAGGATACATGGATTGGTGATTTTCCTCTGATGCAGTAGGTTGATTCTATGGAGGGTGTTGATGTTGATTGTCCTGTTTCCCACTTCTTCAAACATGGCTGGTGGGATGTGGATAAGCTTCGCAATTTTCTTGCTGAGGATACAGTTCAGAAAATTACTTCTTTGGCTGCTAACTTTGATGGGAGGTTAGAGGATATTCGTATTTGGAAATATACTGATAATGGGAGTTTTACTGTGAAATCTGATAATGGGAGTTTTATTGCTTCTGCAGTTTCTGAGTGGCTCCAAGCTTGTCCTAATTCCATCTCCAAAAGGACTCAAGTGCAGATTATGTTGGCTTGGGAGCCCCCTATGAATGGTGTGTTCAAGTTAAATGTTGATGGCTCTCGCAAGGGTGGTATTGGTTGTATTGGTGCTGGTGGTATCATCCGTGATTCCTTTGGGGACTGGATGGGTGGTTTTGCTGTCAACTTGGGTATTGGTCAAACTCTGGATGCTGAGCTCTGGGGGTTATTCTTTGGCTTGAAGCTTGTTGCGACTAAAGGGGTGGCTAGGCTTTCTATTGAAATGGATTCTATGACTGATGTTCAGCTTATCAAGCAGCATGTTTCTAGTTGTCTTCATCCTTGTACTGGGGTGATTGCAAGTTGTGTTGCTTTGATAAGTAAGTTTGAGTTTGTTGAGCTTACTCATGTTTATAGGGAAATGAATGCTGCTGCAAATTGCTTAGCTAATTGGAGTCTGAATATGGATCTGGGGGACTGCTTTTTTGATGAAGCTCCATTTTGGATTCTCTATTCTGATTGATGATTTGTTGGGGGCTGTGAAGCCTCGGATGATTAGTGTTGGCTAGTTGGTTTTTGTTTCTAGGGTTTTTCTCCCCCTCTTCATAAAAATTTAAAAAAAAAATGGTGGAGATTATAAAAATAAATAAATATAATGGTGGAGATTATAATCCAATAGTAGCCAAATTTAAAGATAACATAACGACACTACCAAAGCATATCCAAAACTAAGTCTTAAACAGGGAATGTTCATTTGATCACCATGAACTTATTCAAGAACATATAATATGATCTTATGGAGAGACCGAACAGATCAAACATAGCAGCTCTCTACTTAATAATAGTGTTCTTTAATAGCGATTCAGCTGCGGCGCGTCATGTTTTCGGAATTTTTTTTTGGGAAGAAAATAAAAATAAGAATATTAGTGCATCTGTGGGAGGGAGCATAATCACCGTGGAAATTGTGTCTATTTCTGTATTCTTTTTTCGGGTCAAGAAATTATCAATCAAAATTTGTTTTCTTTTTTGGGTCATGATTACATTAAACTCTTTTTTTGGACCCAAACGGTTGGTTCATACTTGGCAAGGGCAATGAGCACTTGTCCTCCAACAGCAAGTAATTGCCTAAGGGAGATATTAAATATAAAATGTTAAATTTGAATTTGATGGCTTATGTGGCAATTTGACACTTATAGTGTGTTTGGATAGGTGAAATAAACTTGAGATTTGGACAAAAGTAAGAACTTCCGAATTGACATACACCAATTCCCGTGCTTGGATAAAAAATCAAAAAATTTAGAAATTGTACATGGAAAAAAATATGGAAGGTCATACATACCAACTTCAAATTCTATCTAAATAGTTGTCATTTCTAAAATTTCAAGAGAAATGGAGTTCTAAAATATTGAATTCCATGATTAAATCCATTAGCCAAAAAAGCAAATTTTTTTTGCCAATTTTAAAACATTAATTTACATCATTTTAAAGTCCTCAATACTTCCACATCCAAACACAGCGTTGGTAAATCTTTGTTAAAGAATATGTTGAACATTTTTCATATTTAGTGAAGTAACTAATGGGGGTAATATTTTATTATTATTCAACATATTCCTTCCTTCTCCCTTTTTATGGGTAATTTCCTACTTTCTAACATAAAGTTTACAATTGGCATCCACGATGAAAAATAAGAACAATATTAGTAAAGAATGATTAATATGTGACAATAATGATGGAGATTAGAACTTGTACACAAAGATTAGTTAGGCAAGCAACAATGGATAGAAAACTAAGAACAAGGTCCACTTATAAAATAGATAGAAAATCAAGTCTTAAACACATAATGTTCACTTTATAGTGAACTTATTCAAAAGTTTCAAATACCAAAACCTTGTCCTAAAACAATTTATAAATAAGTCTATAACATAGATGTAATAAACTTATTACATGGCCAACATGAAGAAAACATCCCAATTTTCTGGAGTCGATGATTCTTACATAATAAGAACTCTGTCTACTCAGGTTACTTTCGGCACAGCCTCATGTCATAAATTTCACGTTCCATCTGTAGAAAAGAAAATTCTGAATATTAGAACATGCAACATGCAAATTACAACATGCAACATGCAAATTAAAACTGAGAAATGATGAAGAATTCAAAATAAATGTTACCCCAACAATGCGATTCAAATTCTCTTTGGCGACAAGATATTCACGGTTGACATTGTCAAGAGCCACAAGGCACCTACAAGCACAGAACCATACATACAAGTATTATTCATAAATTTTGTTGGTAGATTATTTGGCGATCATGAGAGAACAAATAAAATCTTACCCTTCTTTGTTCTTTGCTTCACTTGCATCAACAAGCTCTTGACAGGCAAGGGCAACCAGGCCACAGGCATTACTGTAATTCCAAAATGCAGTAAATTAAGAAATTAAGAAGACCAGGATGTGCAACAAATTAAGCTCAAAATATACAATACAAAAATCCAGAGGAGACCAGTAAATATTAAAAGAAATTCTTAGCAATGATGTCCTTTAAGTTTATTCTTTTATTTTGAGCTGAAATGGTTCCTTCACATATTATTTTTGCAATGGCGAAACCAAGAACTTTTATACAGGTGAGATATAAATTTGTCTTTTTACGTTTAAGGAGCTACTAGGGGGGAGTAGACTAATTTTTTGTGGAATGTAGTTTATTTAGTTTCACTAAATATGCCGAATTTTTTAAAAGCAACACTAAATTCTTATTTATCTAATTATTTCGAATGGGCTTTGGAAAAAAATATATATATATATATATATATATATATATATTATTTCGAATGGGCTGGAGCCCAACATAGTGGTTCCGCCCTTTGTTACAGCATACATCACAAATGCGTCATAATCATAATACATTAATATATTAATGTATAGTAATTAGGGAGCATATTCTAAAAAATTATCCAATTGACAATTATGACCAAAAAAAGAAAATAATTGGCAATTACCTTGTGCTACTACTTTTAAACCTGATTGCGAGTTTATTCACCTCAGGATAGTTGACATCAGGCTCACTCCTAATTAAATTAAAATTGAATTCTCCAAAATTAGTATCCATATATATGTAAAACTCCAATTAGTTCATGGAAATAGTGAAGGAAATTAATTACAGATTTCTTGTGAGTTCGGCTCTGTAATCTTTAGCTACACGAAGGAAGATGGTGAAAATTTCGTCAACGAAGCGAGGGTTGATTTCATCTTGTAAATCTTTTATGTCGTCAAAGTAGTCGGTCAAAATGCCCTGCCAAGAAACATATACCATATTTCATAAATCTTACCATATTAATCTTGTAAAAACTTAAAAGAGAAAGATTTATAAGCAAAGCAATACAATGGGGGTGAACTGACTTGTTCTTGCAAGGAGCTGATGAGTTCCTGGAGCTGTTGGCTAAGATCCTTCCCTTTCGCAGCCATTTTCTTCGTTGAGAGAGAGAGAGAGAGAGAGAGAGAGAGAGAGATGAAATTGAAGTGAAATGAGAAAAGAGAAGGCAATAGAGAGATCAATTAATAAACAAAACCTCTGTATATATGCATGGTTTTATAGCCTCTATATATGTTGTTTTTCATGACACATAGCATGCATATGTTGCTAGCAGTATGCAGTGTGAAGTAGCATGATCAGCTTTGCATGTCTCTGGTTTCATAACTTCATCATGAGCTTCATGGTGGTCTTTCTATATTTGCTTGGCTCCTTTATTCATGCTTTAATTAATATGTAGGTATGTTGACTTTGGGTTGATAAATTATCATTTGGGCAAATCTTTGAGCTAAATTTAAACCCAGCCCCGCCTGATGTCTCATTATATAATTCATCCTATATATTATATTATTTTAATTAAGCCTAAAATGAGGTTAGGGAGCATAAATTAATCTTTTTTTTTTAAAGGCCTAGACAGGCTTAGGTGGGCTGAGGGTTTCAAATCCTAAGTCCAGGCCTTACCCAATTGAAGAATGGGTCGGGCTAGACCATGGGCAGGCAGTAGGTTTCAAAACCTAAGTCCAAGCCCTATCCAATTCAACAACAGGCCAGGTTTTGGCTCATTAGACCTCATGCTACCCAGTTCGGCTCATGAGCCGCAAGCTAAATGATGATCCCTAACTAGAACCAACGGTTTGGGTCCTTGACTATATTACTATATCTGGATTCACAAAAAATAGGAGCCTTTTGTTTTTTTTTTTGGTCAAAAGGAACCTTTTTTTGGACACTCGGTAGGTCCTCATGCCAATAGGAGTGTGCACAGTCCAGATTCGGTCTGTTTCACCTTAAAACCACAGCCGAACCAATTATAATATAACGATTTAGTTCGGCCGGTTTGGGCCTAAGTCCAATTCTCTTTCCTTTTGATTTTTTTCAACATTGTTAGCCCAATTACAACAAAAAATTCTCAACTTGCTACATACTTTTTTCATTTTCTGGAGTATCAAACCTTCTAAAAACTCAACATGACATAAAACTTTAAATTTCAATAACTAATATAGCTACAACTCAAATATCAATAACTCCAAAGGAACTCAAATATCAATAACTCCAAAGGTCCGCAAATTCAACATCCACATAAAGTTATTATCTAATTAGAGTACATGTAAAATAAAATATAAATAAATAAATATACAAGTAGACGCCCCAGTTCGGTTTAGACAGATTTACAAATGCTCAAAATCAAACCAAACTAAACGACATAAAGTCCAGTTCGGTTTTTAAACCGTTTAACTTTTTATTCGTCAAAATCAAACCAAACCAAATCGATAATTACGGTTTGGATTGACCGGTTTCATCAGTTCGACTGGTCAAAATCATGCCAGTAATAATTTTGTGGGTATTATTCAACATATCCCTTTACTATCTCTTTTATGGGTATTGTAATTTTGTGTGTAATACTAACTAGAGCTTACACTAATACTCTCTGAGGTTTTGTATGTTTTCACAAAATTTCTTGTAGTTTCAAAAATTACATGAATACCCCCTGAAGTTTCAAATTATTTTAAAAAAAACCTATTTTTCGTTGATTAATCCACAAATTGATGATTTCAATTATATGAAAAAAAAAAAAAAAACTTATGCAAATGACAAAAGTAACCTCAATCCATGTATGAGTAATTTAATTTTAAAGGCTAACTTTGTCATTTGAAAATAATATATATATATATATAATCATCAATCTATGGACCAAAAATCAACGGAAGGGACTTTGTGAAGTATATGTTGTGTCTTGAACATTTTTTTATATTTAGTGCAGTAACTCACGCGAGTAATAATTTTATAGGGTAGTATTCAACAAATTCCATCCTTCTCCCTTATATGAAAGTGTAATTCTATGGGTAATTTCCTACTTTCTAACATAAAGTTTACATCTGGCATCGACTATGAAAAGTAAGAAAATTAGCTATAAGAATGATTAACACATATGTGACAATAATGGTGGAAATTAGAATTTGTGCTCAAAGATTAGTTAGGCAAGAAATTTTTTTTTTTTAAATCCAATCGTACATTCATAATAAGATATATAGTGTGTGTAGATATGAAATTGGTACTTAGGTGACGAAGGTTAACTCTTACGACACTTAAACAAAAAGCAACAATCTTCACCCATTTTAGACCTTGACCAAGTACACTTATGACTCAACTGCTAGGCATGAACAACCACAATCAAGAATACACACAGAGCATGCCACAATGTACCTGCAACCCTAGAAGATTACTAGTGAGAACATAGGCACTCAGAAGGACCCATCAATCTAGGCATCCCCTGTGCTAGCAACAACTATGGTGAAAGTGTGTGAAGACAACATAATCAAGCAAACACCAAACAGCAGAAAAAGATGACTAGTCAACCGCACAAATTCAGATGACTAGTCAACTATCAAGAACACAAACCCAGAAAATTTACAGAGATGGAAACCAGAAATTGTTCACCCAGAAACCCACCATTGGGAAAAACTGGGGGTCATCAACCGACCAGGCAATCCACTAAGCAAAAAAGATTCTTACAAAGAACACTAGCAAGCTCAAGAAATTCCTAAGTCTATTTAGGAAGATGAGCTATACCTCCTTTGTGCAATCTTCTTCTCCAACTTAGCAAAGCTTGAAGCTCAGTTCTTCATGGCAATGGCAGCTCCTTCTCCAGCTCTTTCATCCCATGGCACTAGCTTGCAAGCTCTAACAAATGAAATTTGGATTCATGGAGAAAATGACCAATTTCTTCAAGAAACCATACTCTTGAAGAAATCAATCTTGAATCTGACCTAGATGTATATGATAGAGTGTTTGATCTAGCAAGATGAAGTTTTCATATTTCAAATGCAGTTTTCAAAAAGAAACAATTTGGAAAACTCAAAGATGAAAAATATGAAGGTTACTCTTGAGGAAGAAGAAGCGAAAGTTTGCTATGAAACTTTCCAAAACTTCTCCCCCAAAAGTGACGGCTGCCAAATGAGGAATTGCAAGGCCTATACAGACCAAAAAATTCCCTTAGGTCAGAATCCCATGTGGCAGCAGAGAGAGAAAAAGGAATAGGACAAAAAAGTTGGTTATCAAGCTGGAGAGCAAGGATGACTAGTCATCCAAGAAACAGATGACTAGTCATCATTTTATGAAAACAGTATAATGCAAATGCAATGCACAATTTACCTTTGCCAATTTGCATGAACCTCCATATGATAGTTGTTAGTTAAGAACACCTAGAGAAGCTATTCTCAATCTAAACTTGAGCTTGATAAATAACAATAGAAATCCTATTACAAAGTTGTCAAGGGAAGCCAAAAGAAAAACCCAAAATGCATACATTAACAATCTCCCCCTTTTTGGCTTTCCTTGACAACACACTCTCTAACAACACTCAACCCAAAACCAAACCTATGGAGATGATGAAATGAAGTACCTGCAAAACAACAACCAAACTTCCAGGCACAAGACAAGCATATTATATCACAGAAATTTGAAGCAATATGCAATATATGCAATATGGGGTTGAGAGTGTTCTCCCCCTTGTTGATAAGGAAAGAGCAAAAAGGCAAATATAGAGAAACAGTAATCAAGCATTAAACACAAGTCACATAATCAGATTTGAACAATATGCACATGACACGGTTTGATTACAAAGCAAAACAGCATTTGCTCAAAACAATACAAGAAAACTCCCCCTATCAAGTTGC
>NC_047655.1:9391686-9404578 GCF_902201215.1 Prunus dulcis | reverse complement strand
TTGACCAAGTACACTTATGACTAGTCAACTGCTAGGCATGAACAACCACAATCAAGAATACACACAAAGCATGCCACAATGTACCTGCAACCCTAGAAGATTACTAGTGAGAACCTAGGCACTCAGAAGGACCCATCAATCTAGGCATCCCCTGAGCTAGCAACAACTATGGTGAAAGTGTGTGAAGACAACATAATCAAGCAAACACCAAACATCAGAAAAAGATGACTAGTCAACCGCACAAATTCAGATGACTAGTCAACTATCAAGAACACAAACCCAGAAAATTTACAGAGATGGAAACCAGAAATTGTTCACCCAGAAACCCACCATTGGGAAAAAAATTGGGGGTCATCAACCGACCAGGCAATCCACTAAGCAAAAAAGATTCTTACAAAGAACACTAGCAAGCTCAAGAAATTCCTAGGTCTATTTAGGAAGATGAGCTATACCTCCTTTGTGCAATCTTCTTCTCCAACTTAGCAAAGCTTGAAGCTCAGTTCTTCATGGCAATGGCAGCTCCTTCTCCAGCTCTTTCATCCCATGGCACTAGCTTGCAAGCTCTAACTCAAACAGAAATGAAATTTGGATTCATGGAGAAAATGACCAATTTCTTCAAGAAACCATACTCTTGAAGAAATCAATCTTGAATCTGACCTAGATGTATATGATAGAGTGTTTGATCTAGCAAGATGAAGTTTTCATATTTCAAATGCAGTTTTCAAAAAGAAACAATTTGGAAAACTCAAAGATGAAAAATATGAAGGTTACTCTTGAGGAAGAAGAAGCAAAAGTTTGCTATGAAACTTTCCAAAACTTCTCCCCCAAAAGTGACGGCTGCCAAATGAGGAATTGCAAGGCCTATATAGACCAAAAAATTCCCTTAGGTCAGAATCCCATGTGGCAGCAGAGAGAGAAAAAGGAATAGGACAAAAAAGTTGGTTATCAAGCTGGAGAGCAAGGATGACTAGTCATCCAAGAAACAGATGACTAGTCATCATTTTATGAAAACAGTATAATGCAATGTTATACAATGCACAATTTACCTTTGCCAATTTGCATGAACCTCCATATGATAGTTGTTAGTTAAGAACACCTAGAGAAGCTATTCTCAATCTAAACTTGAGCTTGATAAATAACAATAGAAATCCTATTACAAAGTTGTCAAGGGAAGCCAAAAGAAAAACCCAAAATGCATACATTAACAAGATATGATATATTTGGGTGGTCTAAGCTTAAAAAATAAATAGAAAATCAACTCTTAAATAAATATAATGTTCACTTCATAGAGAACTTAAGTTGCTTTTGGTCCAGCCTCATTTTCATAAATTGCGCACTCCATCTGTATAGAAAATAAACTTCTGAGTATTAGAAAATTTGTGGGAGAACAATAACCAATGCAGATGTCATGTTTATTTCTATATTGCTTCGCGTCTAGAATGATCAATCAATGTACTTAGGGTCTATTTGGGAGTGCTTCTGGAAGGGCTAAAAGCACTTTTTGATAACTAAAAGCGCTTTTGACAACATTTGGTCGAAAAGTTTAGAAGCTTTTCTGGGTCATAGAAACGCTTCCTGGAGAAGCACCTGCTATGTACTTCTTCAGAAAGAACTCCCAAGTGCTTTTCAACGAACCACTTTGATTTTTTATTAAAATTCAAGATTTTTATAATAAAAGCTCTTTTTGTTAGAAACGCTTATGAGTAGAAGTACTTCCCAGAGAAGTAGTCCCAAACGAGCCCTTAGTTATTTTCAATCGACAATCAAATGCATGATACATATATAATTGTGAAACATTCAAAATAACAGAAAATTCCCTTGTGATGAATGCAAATATTAAGAATTGAAACTATAAGTAAATGAAAATAATATGGTAAATTTATATCATATTTATATATATATATAAATTAAAATAAAAACAAAATCAGATAACAGACCTTACTTTTAAAGAATACAACTACTCATTTTATCATTCTTAATTATAAAATAAAAAATAAAAATAAAAAACCAATTAGCACACATGTGCAAAGGGGCTAGTCTTCTTTGAAGTGATAAAGCTGAGGCCTTTGTTTATTCGTAGAATGTCCTTTTTAGTATTCATGTATGTATAGTCAGAAGCCTCTATATATTTTCTCTATGTATATGTTTATCATATGGCATATAGATGACATATACTAGAAAAGGAAGGGGAAAATACAATGTAAAAGCATGCAAATTGAAGCTGATAAGTGATTAAAAGTTCCCAATAAGTATTTTACCCCAGCAATGCGATTCAAATTCTCTTGAGTGACAAGATATTCACGGTTGACATTGTCTAGACCCACAAGGCACCTACAAGCACAATAGTTTCCTTCAAATGGATAATATGTGGTTGAAAACAAAAAGAATTGATTTGTTATTTTATTGTTCTTTTGCAATCATGAGAGAAACAAAAAATTATTGGTTCATGGGAATAGTGAAGGAAATTAATTACAAATTTGTTGTGAGCTCTGCTCTGTAATCTTGAGCTTCACAAAGGAAGATGGTGATACATTCATGGACAAAGCAAGGATCGTTTTCATCTTGTAACCCTTTCAGTTCGTCAAAGTAGTCGTTCAAAATGCCCTGCCAGAAAACTTGGTAAAATCAATGAAAAGAGAAAGCAAGTTAAAAATAAGCAAAGCAATAAACTGAATAAAGATTCATATTGACTTGGTCTTGCAAGGAGCTGATGAGTTCCTTGATATTTTAATAGGTTTATAGAATATAAAATAGAACTGCAACACAATGTGTACCTTTACGTTACTCTTATATTGGTATTTTTATAGGTTTGTAGAATAGAAATTGCAATACAGTGTGTACTTTTACATTACTCTTATTTTGGTATTTTTATAGGTTTATAGAATATAAATTGCAACACAATGTATATTTTTATGTGACTCTTATATTGGTATTTTTTTCGATTTATAAAATAGAAACTGCAACACAGTGTGTACTTTTACGTTACTCTTATATTAGTATTTTTTTTTGGTTTATAAAATATAAACTGCAACACAGTGTCTATTTTTACGTTACTCTTATATTGGTATTTGTTAGATTTATAGAATATAAACTACAATGCAATGTGTATTTTCATGCTACTTTTATATTTTTATTGTTAGGTTTAATACCTGTATTTTTTTATAAAATATTTAATAATACACACAAAATTCTTGTATTATACATATACAAAATTCTTTATATATATATATATATATATATATAAAAGTATAGTTGCACGATTTTACTTGGTGTATTTTTCATGTTTAATACACGTATTTTTTACAAAATTTTCAATAATACACATTAAATTCATGTATTATACACATAATTATCACATATTATTGAATACAAATAATATATATTAAAATATTATATAGTGGCCGAACATTTAAGGTATAATTTGCCAAAAGTTTGCCGAATAAAACACATATGTATTTTATTCATATAGCCATGCAGTTATAGCAAATTAATATCAATAAAGTATAAACTAATGCACCTAGGAGGGTCCTTTTTTCATAATTTTTTTTATTAAATAGGATAGACGAGCGGCTATACCATTTAAATATAATGTGTTTAAATAGTATAGCCGGGAGAATATACTAGTTTTTCTAATTGTTTTTAAAAGAAATAGTATATTTCCCAATTGTTTTTAAAGAAATAGTATAGCTGCCTGGCTATACCCAGTTTTCTAATTTTTAAAAAGAAAAGTATAGCCGCCTGGCTAGACCCGATTTTCTCCAATTTTTTAAAAGAAATTGTATAGTTGCTCAGTGATACTCGGTTTTTTCCAATTTATGAAGTTAATTAAAATATTTAGTACTAATTATTGACTAAGAAAATAATAATTAAAATAGAATTCCGAACGACTGAAACATACTAAGTTTATATTTATTGACCGAAACATACTAAAAAGAAAATTAAAAAAAATATTTATTGACTGAAACATACTAAGTTTTTATTTATATATTTATTTTTAACTTCGCCTAACGACTTTTCGTCGGTACATGTCTATCCCGACAATATTTGCCGGATTAGGCCTCTCCCTACAAAAATGCGTCGACAGAGGTCACTTTCGTCAGGGGAAGTCTAATCCGGTAATATTTGTCGGCGTAGACTTGTGTCGATGAGTTATCGTCTGGAGAAGTTTTCTTGCTTATTATTTTTTAAATTTAAAAAATATATAATTCATTTTCTTCACTTTTATTTTTTGCCCAACTTCTTTAATTTATGATATGTAATTAAGTTATATCTTAGCCTTTTTTAATTACTTTAATTATTAATTATATTTTAATTATTATTTCTTTAGTGAATATTTAAATATTTTACTGATTTCATAAATTACTTAATGAATAGTAATTAATTATTTTAAATTATTTTGTGGACTTTGTTTTTTATTTTTTATATGAAATAATAATTAAAACATAGTATATAAAGAGTATAGCCGCACGACTATACTGTTTAAATATTCGAATATATTTAAGAAAATATGACAAAGGGCACCTAAAAAGATAAGCAACAACACACAAACAAGGTATAAATTTTCCCTCAACCCTAACTGCACACAGAGGAACAAAACTGGAACGTAAACACATACCATGTCAAATTGATTCACTATTTAAAGGCTCCGCTTTGCCACAGAGAAATCCTTATTTTTATTGTAGGTGTATATTTAAATATTATAGCCGCACGGCTACACTCTTTAAATAGAATATTTTACAAGTATAGCCGCGCGGTGATACACTCTAAAAAGAATATGTTAAAAGTATAGCAACGCGGCTATACTCTATAAATAGAATATTTTAAAAGTATAGCCTTAATCCTTGTAAAATCAAACTGGAGTAAAAGACCACACCTGGGGGTGTTGGCCAAAGACCCTCTGATGCCTAAGTTAGTTTGATTGAATCTAGGTGAAACAATAGTTTTAAAAAAGGTATGGAGTTTTCTCTATACGGAGAACTGGGTGGCCGGAACCGTGGGTGGTGGCCTGAGCCGTGTGGAAAGAAAAAATGGAGAGGGCATGCGGCTAGCGATGTCGTCGGCTAAGAGAGGGAGAGAGGAGTTTCAGGTATTTTTCTAGGGTTTAGGAATTGAGTTTCAGATTACCTTGTGTGTTGAATGAAGCCATGTATTTATAGGGCTCTAGGCATCTAGGGTTTTTCAAAGAATAATTCCTATTTGAAATGAATTTATTCTTTCCCCAAATTGTAGAGAATGAGTCCAATAGGGATTTGATTGGGATCAAATCTCCTAATTTGTTGATAATAACTCCACATTAGAATAATATTTTAATTGGTGATATCTTTTTAAAAAAAAGATAATATCCCATATTTGAGATAATATCCCTATTTTTATTACCAATTACTTTGCCTAATAAATGGGCTCAATTAATTGACCTAGGAGACATTCTTCTTGTCAACTTGGTGTCTTGTGATTAGAAGCCGAAATATTTGCTCCCACGTGTATAGGTTGCTATTTTTATGTTGTTCTTATATTGGTATTTTTAGTTTTATAGATTCAAACTGCAAGACAATGTGTATTTTTATGTTATTCTTATATTTGTGTTTTTAGGTTTATAGAATAGAATCTGCAACAATACGTATTTTAAGTTAAATGCTAACTTTAGCTGTGTTTTTTCCAAAAAAATATAATGAATTGATACATTTGTCATGATATAAAATCAATTGTTAAGAAAATTAAGAAATATAAAAATAAATAAAAAATGAAACAAAAATGCAAAAGAATAAGGTGAAATAATAGTAAACTATAATAAGATTTTTTTTTATTAGTAAACTCATCGGATCCCGACCCAAATGTGGGGAGATGCGAGGATCTCCAAATTTTAAAATTTTCATGTTGGGGATGAGCTGGGATGGTATTGTTATCCCCATCCCCATACACAGCCCAATAAATATTATATATATTTTTAATTAATATATTATATATTATAGTCCTGCAAGATTATGATATAATATAATATTTATTTAGTATTGTCAAATTGATTTGAGATTATTTCGAGTTGTGGAGTTGAATTTTAAAATTCAATTGAATGTAATTGAGTTAAATGATAATTTAAGATGAACTTTTAAGTGTTATAATGTAGGAGATGGAGGTAGCTGCACGACGGGTATGGAACGGATTTGGGAGGTAGCTCCGTGACAGGTATGGGGACGAGGATTCCCTAAGCTTTTTTTACCATGCCTAAGCAGGGACGAGAACATGACATTGCCATACCCAACCCAAACTGGCCCGTTATCATCCCTACTCATCATCCCACGCCACAAGCCACGAAGAAAACCATATATGGCATTTCTGTTTCCCTCGGCACCCATCACATCTATCAATCAATCCATCAATCAATCAATCTCTCTCTCTCTCTCTCTCTCTCTCTCTCTCTCTCTCTCTGTTATAGGGATCAAATTTCGATTGGTGGGTTCAAATACAAAATTGGGTGGGTGCTTGGCTGGGCTAGTGCTTAGGAGGTTGGTGAGGGGGGAAATTTGAGGGGCAGATCAGTGTGGTGGACATGCATTTACCGTCAGTCTGCTCAAACTGACGGTAAATATTACAACGAGACCAATTTGTGCCGAAATAGCGATTTAGAGCATGACACGAGTGAATAATTTAGTTGGAGAACTAAGATACACCTCGGATACAAGATGAAAGACCATTTTAGTCGAAAACTCATATATTTAACTTATTGTGTTATATCTTTATTGAGACAGGGGAGTGTGAATGCAATTCAATCATATTTTAATTCATTGACAGGATTTTCCTCCTTTGGAGTTTTTATAAGGAAAGGTTTTAATGACGCCACTCTTTTGCACACACAGGTTCTGTCAATTATATTGAATTGGTTTTGGATTGTTTATTTTCACATGTTATCTCTGTAATCTATCATGAAACAAAGCATTTCAACCATAAATTTTATGTGTCTGTGATAATAGATGGTAAGTTCAGTAATGAACTTTTATTCCATAGCCAACAACATAACCAATGAGCTTCTGGAGAAGGTCTCCTAACAAAGTGAACAAACCGGATTTTCCTCCTTGGGGGGGTTTTTATAAGGCAAGGTTTTAATAACGCCACTCTTTAGCACACAGGTTCTGTCAATTGTAATTAATTGGTTTTGGATTGTTTAATGAATGTTTGTGTTCTTGATAAGAAAAAAAAAATCAATACTAACATCTTGGCAACTACGAATTTTTTTCTATGTGAATAAAATAGGCATGTCACTGGTTTTTGTTTTCGTAAAATATTTTGATGTAACCAAAAAAGTAAAAAGAAATTCAAAGTATATATCAATTAAAATTTGTGCTCATATTTTTTGTGAAAAGATTCTTCCAAGAGTTTGTTCAAAATAGTTTATTTTCGCATGTTATCTCTGTAATCTATCCTGAAACAAGCATTTCACCCATGGACCTTAATTTTCCCGTAATATATATGTGTCTGTAATAAAAGATAGTAAGTTCAGTAATGAACTTTTATTCCATAGCCAACAACATAATAAAGAAACCAATGAGCTTCTGGAGAAGGTCTCCTAACAAAGTGAACAAAGCAGCTCTCTCTACATATTGCGCCTTTTGACCTCATTTTCATGGATTGCGCGTTCCATCTGCACTCCATTATGTTTCCAGATTTTTGTTGGGGAAAAAAAAAAAGAATATTAGAACAAAACAAGAGGAAAATATGAAATAAAAAATGCATGTTAAAGCTAAGAATTTCCGGTACCTGAACAATGTGATTCAGATTCTCCCGCAAGATGAGAAACTGTTGGTTAATAAGGTCAAGAAAAATAATGCACCTACAAGCATAAGATTTGCGTCAAAAACAGTTTTCATAAGAGAGGTCTTTATCCATGTAGATCAAATAAGGGTTCTTCTTATAAAAGTCTTGAGTGAATATTAAGAAATATAATTTCGCTATAATAGTATCCAATTCTTACCCTTCATGGTCATTTACATCGCTTACATCTCGGAGCTGGCTACAGGCTAACGCCATCCGGCAACCACCAACACTGTAAGTCCAAATTCAGCAGAGAGGATCAATGTAATTAAATTATTTAGTGTGACAAAAGGATGTACAAGAAAGAATAATTTGGGCTTATTTTCTATACATATATCATTCAACATTAAAAGCTTAAAACCATGGTTAGTCTTTATGGATATAGTAGGCTTGAAAAAATTAATTTGTTACTTCTTTTTTTTTTATGGGGGAGAGGGGGGAGTGATCCAACTCTTTGTATATCCTTGCAGGTTTTTAAACTTTTTCGATGTGTAACAATTCTTCACATCCTTACACATGTCACTTTTTCATTTAGTTAAAATACGGTTAACAAGAAGAAGAAAAAAAACATTTAATGTAAATACGGTTGTCATTATTTCTTGGGCAAAAAATTAGTTGGCATTTAAGTTTATCTTGAGCTATTTCGGATCCGACTACATTAGTTTAGGTCACAACATTATGTTAAATTTACAATTTTGTTCATGCCTTTTTTGTGCAAAATTGCTTTGAATTTTCATTTAGCAACAAAACCTAAAATAAAAAGGTTTAACATTTAAAATTAAAATAATGTGTGGCATTCAATTTATTATACCTTGAGCTACTTCCCTTGAGCGTGAGGGCAAGAGTTGCCACCTGGGGATAGTTGACTTCATCAGGATCCTCAGCACTCCTAAATTGAATTTTCCAAAATCAATATATAATATAAATAATTTATATGTAATAACAAAATAGTAAATTAAAACAGTGAAGAAAATCACAGATATGTCCTGAGTTGTGCCAAAATATTTTCAGCATCACCAAGGAATGTGGTGATCAAATTCACAACAAAGCAAGGATTTTGTTCATTCTGAACTGCTTTCATTTGATCAAATTGCTCGTCCAAAATTCCCTGCCAGGAAATATTGTAGTTAATTAGCTGCAATATTAATTTAACTTGATCATCTTTTTGTTATATATTTTTAAAATATAAAATATTGACATTAAATAGTAACCCTTTGATCAGGGTAAAAAAAAAAGAGAGAAGAAAGATAAATTATATAATTACACAATAAATATCAGCTACTAAACAAAATAAATTAATTAAATTAAATTAAGATGAATACATAAAACTTCAAAAACAAGAATTAGAGAAGAGAAAGCAAAGCAATAAACTCCAAAAGTAAAAAGATTAGAGAAGGACTTGGTCTTGCAAGGAGCTGACGAGTTCCTTGAGCTCTTGGCCAAGTTCCTTCCCAGACATTTTTTTCTTCTTCTTTTTTGTTTTGTTTTGAGAGAGAGAGAGAGAGAGAGAGAGAGAGTACAGAGATGAAAGTGATGAAATGACTGAAGAGAAGGTAATAGAGACAGATGCATGGTTTTATTTATTTATATATATATATATATGTGTGGATGTTATTTTCATGCTGCATAGAATGTGTGTTAAGACTGAAGAGGCATGAGCTTTGCATGTCTCTGGTCTGGCTTTTCATTCCATAGCTTCATGAGCTTCACGATGGTCTGTTTATTTGTGCTTGGCTTTTTGTTCATGTTTTACTAATTGTAGTATAGGAATGCAAATTGGATGGGTGCAACCAGAGACCCGCCCCGAGCCCAACCCAATATTTGATTTCGATTGTATTGCCTTATTTGATTTCGATTGTATTGCCTTAGCCCAAATCCTTTTATAGTCAGATTGTTTGATTTAGAGTGCTGCCAAACAAATCCTAATATTAATTGTGTATACCTATTATCAAACTATTATTAAATTACTAATTTACTCTAATATAAAATGACCAAAAAGAATATATTGAATTGTGAAATAAATATAATTTTAATAAATACACCACACCCTACTCATCATATTCAACCCTAATCAAACATAGAGAAGTTTTCATATTACTCGGTGCCCAAGAACAACGCTGCAAGCACTGACGAAGACACAAGGAGGTGTCGTTGAATGGTATATAGCAGATAGGAAGGTATAGATAGGAATGATTCTAATCCAGCTAACTTACTTGCAACAATACCAATCTTCGACGAGTGACTAGAAGAATTTTCCCTTTGCAGAGTAAAAAATCTTCATAAACATATGATAAGGCGAACTTCCCACGTACTTTAAACAGATCAACCTGAGGAAAAATGAACCTAATTCTGTCAGCTGCAATATAGCCTTCATGACAAAAGAAAAAGAATTACTTTTAGTCACGGAATACAAGCAGATTATAACCAAACAAGACATCAAGCTAGATATCAACCAACAAATAATCATACAAGTAGGTTTACTTAATTTAAGGTTGAAGAAGATGAGAAAGTATGGAATATTAAATAAATTGCAGACATTGAGATTTCCACCGGCTTCTCTAATAATATCACTAAAGTCTTCTATGCCCTTGCTTTCCTGCCAAAGTAAAAAATTTAAATAAATTGTAGACATTGAGATTCATGAGTGTAGAAATTGCAACAACTAAGAGCTGGAAAAGTATAACACATAAAAAGAGAAACCTGGTTTAGGATTGGTATTAGGGTGTACCAAGGGTATTTTTAGTAGTTAAATAGGGGGTACTTAGTTAATTTTACATTTTGATTAAAATATTAGGGTGTACTTAGTTAATTTTAGGGTTCGTTTAGCAGCACCTTGATTTATTAGTTCGTATTAGAATAATTAATTGAACTTATCAATTCTTGTCCAATAAGCATCAATATGGTTCTTTTATCAACAAATTCGATTGTATTGGAAAAATGTTGGATTTATTTTAAGGCCTAAAAACTAAAATCTCATCAACAAATTCGTTCTTTTATTTTATTCATTCGCTCAAAGTAGATATGTGTGCCTTGATGGGTTCCAAATGTGCCTAATTGTATCTCATTGTATTGTTAACTAGGGGAGGGTACTCATAAGGTCTTTTAAAAAACCACTTTCTCAATCTCAATATATATAGCCATATAAAGTCATAGTATAATCGAGAAATCAAAATGACAATGAAAATTTTCAAAAAATCTCAATTCTATCAATGTAACCACAAAATCTCAAGGAAAAACATATTAAAACAATGTTGGTAACATCATAAGCTAGAGACGATAATTAAATTGAGTTTCATTCAAAACCATCAATATGCAAAGGGTTTTCAATTTAAAAGATTGTTGTACTTATTTCAAAACAAAAATCCACTCACAAAAGGTTTGATGCTAAATTAATCAAAACCGAATTCCTAATTCGTGATTTCCAACAGGTCAAGGATAGTCATCCAACCACAACCTATCAATTTAGCCTCGATCCAACGATCAGATCTTCGTATATAGTACAACCGAACGACAATTGATTCGTGTAAATTGAGACAATTTGAGACATGCGAACCTCGGACTTTTGTTCTATAATTTTCTACACACTTCTAGAAACATCAGGAACTGCATACTAATATTTAGAGATGATCCAACGGTCCGATCATCTCTTATCAAAAGGTCCATAATAGGCAAAGTCTCCGATCATCGGGCAAACAATCGAATCAATGCAAACAATAATGCTTGGGACAACTAGGACATCACACTAGGGTAAAAATAGGTCACCTTTGGTGCCCACTTGAGCCACCAAGTGTTGGCACCGTCGGTGGGTAGCTTAAGCATATTTCGGCAACAACGAAATCTAAAATTGTCAATTGCCACCCATGCCAAATTAAAGACAACACTGAGAGGAACAACTTTCATGTATAGGCCTACGTGAATTTTCGTCATGATTGGCCGGAAAATTGATCAGAAATGGAGGAGGCTGGAATCTTTTCGCTGTTAGTTGCTAGTACACCCCACTTCTCACTCAATATCCGTGGCGTACAACGTCAATTTGGGTCGGATCTTTGGTTGGTTACAATGGTCAGTTGATCATGAACATTTTATGACAAGTGAAGCAACCAATGGTGGTCGGACGATGACGTAGTATTGTCGTGAATTTTTTTTCAACGATCCAAACCATCTGTTTTTAAGTCTACATTCATAGATCATTCTTGTAAAAAAAATTAGACAAATTGGAAACCATTTCAACATCTAACTATGTCCTACAAAATCAATGAACACAGTGCTTCAAGAAAGTACTAAAATTTCAATATTTTAATTGAGTGGTCAGATGATATCGGATTCAAGTGATTTTTTTGTAGAGAGATCTTTGAATGAATATCTACACAATAGACAGTTTGGATTAGTGAAATATAATATAGAGTGGGACCTACAAAGATATCTCTCAAATACTTATTTGAGGGATCCCTAAACTAAAGTTCCCTATATATATATATATATATATATATATATATATATAGTCCCCTTCTATTGAGGGATCCCTCAAATTATTTGAGGGATGCCCTTTAGGGTACCTTACAAATTTTTTCCAATAATCCAAACCATCTATTTTTTAGGTCTTCATTCATAGATCATCCTTACAAAAAATTAGACAAATCAGAAACCGTTTCGACATTCAATTGTGTCTTACAAAATCAATGAACAAGGTGCTTCAAGAAAATGCTAAAATTTCAATAACTCAATTGAGTGGTAAAATGATATCGGATTCAAGTGATTTTTTGTAGAGATGATCTTTGAATAAATATCTACAAAATAAACGGTTTGGATTAGTGAAATACAATCTGAAGTGAGGCCTACAAGGGGTGTCCCTCAAATAAGCTTATTTGTATATATATATATATATATATATATATATATATATATCAGTCCCCTTCTATTGAGGGATCCCTCAAATAATTTTATTTGAGGGACGCCCTTTAGGGTACCCTACAATTTTTTTCCCAATGATCCAAACCATCTATTTTTTAGGTCTTCATTCATAGATCATCCTTACAAAAAATTAGACAAATCGGAAACCGTTTTGACATCCAATTGTGTCTTACAAAAT
>NC_047655.1:9366270-9391676 GCF_902201215.1 Prunus dulcis | reverse complement strand
AGAGAATGTAGAAGATGAGGGGACTACTCATGGGGCTCCAAGAGAGGTGTCATCAGATGGTGCTAACACATCATAATTTGACACTGGAAATGAGACTGAAGATGAGGGTAACATTAGAAAAAAGAAAAAACTGCCAAAGTTTAAGCAGCATAGAAGAGATGTGGAAAATATCCAGAGTTTAGATTGGGAATGAAATTTGCAAACAAAAAACTATTGATAGAGGCTATTAGCATGCAATTATACATGGTAGGGAAGTGAAATTGATAAAAAAACAACAAGATACGAGTTCATGCAAAATGTGTGCAAGGCTGTTCTTTCCAAGTATATGGATCAAAGATTGATACAGAGGAAGGGACATTTGCAATAAAAACTTTGAGCATAGAACATCAGTGTTAGGTATACCACATCATACTGGCTTTGTGACAAATATGCAAACAAGCTCAGGCGGAACTCAGAGTTTGATATGAAATCATTTCAAGACGATGTGTTGGAAGATTACAAAATAAATGTCACAAAAATTCAAGTTTATAGGGCAAAGAGGCTGGCCAAAGATTTAATTGAAGGTACTTACAAAGAACAATATGCTAGTTTGTTTGATTATGCAGAAGAATTGAAAAATGCAACAAAGAGTAGTACAGTGAAGATTAAAACTCGGATTGCGAAGGGTGAGACAGTGTTTCAGAGGATATATGTGTGCTTGGCTGCTTATAAGAAGGGATTTTTAGAGGGTTGCACCCTGTTATTGGTGTTGATGGCTACCATTTTAAAGGGTCTTATCCTGGACAGATCTTGACGGCTATTGGGGTGGATGGGAACAATGGTTATTTCCCAGTAGCTTATGTTGTGGTTGATATTGAGAGTAAAGACTCTTGGATTTGGTTTTTCAATCTGCTTATTGAAGATTTAGGGATTACAAATTGAAGAGCTTGGGTAGTCATTAGTGACAAACAAAAGGGACTTGTACCTGCCATTGAGACAGTACTTCCAACTGCAGGGCACAAGATGTGTGTGAGACACCTGTACAGTAACTTTAGGGCATCACATACTAGTTTTGCTCTGAAACATATTTTATGGGCTGCAGCAAGAGCTACTACTGTGCTTGGTGGGAGGCAGAAATGGAGAAGATGAAAAATGAGGATGAGGAAGCTTGGAAGTGGTTGAAGAAGAGACTTGCAAACAATTGGAGCAGATCTCACTTCGAGTCACATTTTAAATGTGATATTTTGTTGAATAATCTATGTGAAAGTTTCAATGCAGCCATACTAGATGCAAGGGATAAGATAATTTTGAGCTGCTTGGAGAGGATAAGGCTGTATGTCATACTTAGAATGGCTAGTAGGAGGTCTGCATCTAAGAATTGGAGATACTCTTTTAGGCCTAGGATATTCAAGATAATTGAGAAGAATAAGTTAGGTCCATCACAGTGCATTCGTAGATTGGCTGGTGAGAAATTGTATCAAGTGAGCCACATTTATGGTGGAGAATTTGCTGTAGAGCAAAGACATGCTCTTGTAGGAGGTGGAATTTATGTGGAATACCATGTCTCCATGTAATCTCAGCAATATTTCAAAGATGTGAAAACTCAATTGCTTATGTGGATGATTGTTATGAGTGATTCACCCCATCCCTTCAATTGACCAATGGAGTAAATGTGGTCTTCCTCCAATTAAACCTCCACTTTACAAGCAACAACCGGGTAGGCCTAAAAAGGTTAGGACAAAGGAGCCTTGTGAGGTTGAAATACCAGCCCTTATCCCACCAAACCCTAGGCCTCTAAATTATATTGCCCCACCAGCCAAGCTTAGAAGGGTTTTCATTCAAATAAGATGTTGTGGATGCATTCAAAGATGCCATAATAGAGCAACATGTGACAGACTAAACAATGAAAACCAACAGGTATGACTGTTAGACACCTTGTTTAGTTCTATGTTATGGACCAATTGCTTAATAATTTTCTTACATTTGCATGTTAATGCATCTTCAGCCCAAATGGAGCAAGGTTCTTCTTCACAACCACTACAAGCTTCTTCACAAGCAGGATCTAGCACAGTCAGAGGGAGAGGCATGAGTAGAGGGAGAGGCATGAGTAGAGGAAGAGACATAAGTAGAGGGAGAGGCATAAGTGGAGGAAGAGGCAATGTTGCCAAAGCCACTGTTTACCCAAATTCACAACAAAGTGTAAGCTTTATTTTCTCAACCATTCAATTTTTTGTTACTTAAGTCATTCAAAAACAATAAATATCAGTAACTTTTTCAGGTGACAAGAGGTAATGGACAAGAAGTCTTATCATCTTCACATATTGGCTTAGGAAGAGGTTTACCATCTTCAAAGCTAAATGCAATTGGAGGAAGAGGCTTAGGAAGAGGCATAAGTAGAGGAAAAGGCTTAGGAAGAGGCATAAGTGGAGGAAGAGGCTTACCATTGTCACAGCCAAGTGTTATTGTCATTTGGTTTAATTCTTACTCGTTTGACTAATTAACAATTTTTCAACCATTACACACCTGACATTACTACATTGTTTAGGTGGCAAGAGGAAAGGGACAAGCAGGAGCAGATTGGGACAACATTTCCCATGATAATAACATGGCCTAAAAATAAGGGAAGCTATTGCCAAGGGTGTCATATGTTGTGTATTTTGGGATATGTACTTTTCTGGGCAAGGGGATTTTGTGTAATGGGTCTTGAAAGCTGAGTTTGGATTGTGTAAATGGTTTTGAGTTTGAAGGGCTAAAACTGTGTAATTGCTTGCCTATTCTAGGTTAGGTACTTTTCTGGGCAGAAGGATTTTGTGTACTTTGTCTAATTGATTTTGAGCTAGAGGGGCTCAAACTGTGTAATTGGTTGTCTATTTTGGGATATGTACTTTTCTAGGCAGGTGAATTTTGTGTCCTTTGTCTAACTGGTCTTGAATGGAACAGCTCAAACTCTGTAATTGGTCTTCAATGGTTTTGAGTTAGAAGGGCTCAAACTTTGTAATTGGAATATTTGGAATGTTTACTCAGTTTCTGTGCATCTCCCAGATATTCAAATAACCCAAATTCAAGAAAATTTTAGAACACTAATGGAGATTCATTCTACAATTGAAACAGAAGTCTTCACCATTACATTCAAAGAAACAAACCCCATAACATAACAATTAAAACTTCCCACTCATCACAAATGTTATAAACAAACCCCAACAAAAAATCAAGGAAACCCACATTATCAATTGTCTTTGCCCATGAGCCCATTCCAAAACCCTTTTTTTTTTTCCTGAACCATTTCTTTCAATTTCTGTTGCAGTTCTTTCTTTTTTGCTTCCACAGATCTCAATTGTTCTTCCTTTGCTCGACCTTCCTCCTCCATTGCTCTAAGTCTTCTAAGCAAACCAGGGACCACTTGTTTTCCTCTTGGACAAGTTTCATTTTCACCCACTCGAAAAAATACATACCTCTTATGCTATTCTGGAAATAAAATCTTACTCAATTTCAAACCTCAACAAGCAATTATGGAAAAGAACAACTTTTGCAACCCAAATAATAACTTACCCAATTTTTATCACAAGCATCGAACCTTTTTACTGGGTTCAAATCTGTCCATGAAGTCTGACGAATTATCTTTGTCCCATCAACGCAGTACTGACTTGTGCCACTTGAGGTCGTTGAAATCTCCGACATTGCAAATCTAGGGTTCTAATTTGGGGGTTTTGGTAAAGCTCCTAACAGAAATGGGAGGGAATACTTTCCTACGTTGGCTTGGTCGTTTTAAAGGAGGGTACTCACCTAAAAATACGGTTTTTTCCTCAATTTCATGGAATAATACACATACTTTGACGGTAGGATCATCTGGATACCAAATAAAGAGTTTAAAGACTATTCAATTGAAAATTTTAGTTAGTGGACCAAAATGATACTCGAGCAATAGTTAGGGGACCCTTTTGGTCATTAACCCTAATAAACTACATACTAGAAGCAAATCCTTTCAAGCTTATCAAGTAACTGCCAACAAATTCAGTATGACACAATCATAAATTGCGTAATGGAAACGAAAACAGATATTTCATTCCTAATGGAAACAAAAACAGATAATTCAACAATAATGGAAACACCAAGCGAATCAGAAGCCCATCAATGTCTCATTCAATCACAGAAACCGAAAAAAAAAAAAAAAAAAAAAGCAAAACCAATATCAAAACTCACCACAGTGAAGATCGATGATGAAGGCATTTTGGCTTTGCGGTGGAAGTCGATGACGGAGGTGGCGAGTCACAACCATGGCTTCACTGTGGAGGCCGACGACGAAGGTGGTGAGTTGTGAGGCTTCACAGAAGGATGAAGAGGAAGAGGAAGAGACTAGAGAAAGGATAGGATTTCAGAGAGCAACGACTCTGAAGAAAAAATAATAATAAGTGAATGATGGACAATAGGCCTGTCAATAAGGTTTTCATACGACGCATTTGTGACTAGTTTAAAAATAGGGACATGAGTGAAAAAATTAGGTGCGCCAAGGGCAAAGCTGCGTATTTCCCTTTTATGTTTACTTGTTGGTTTATCGGGAAGTGGCGAAACCAAAGAGTCCTTGGCGCAGAGTTGGAGATGCCTTCTAACCCAAAGCCTGTCATCTTCCTTGCTGTTTATGAATGGTATATTTATGTTCAAAGGGCAATTAAGCCTAGGATTAAAATCCAGATTATTAAGCATATCTACCATGAACAAAATGTAGCCACAGATGCTTTGGCTACCAGAAATTATAATCTTGGCCCTGGGCTCCATCTCTATGATGAGGTGCCACAGGCCCCGTGCTTTTGTTCTATAATTGTTTGGCTTTGGGCTTTTAGCCCCCCACTTACCAAAAAAAACAAAAAAACAAAAAGCCCAGATTATGATATCTTGGAACCCTCCTGAGATTGGGCAATTTAAGCTTAATGTGGATGGGACTCGAAAAACTGCCTCTGGTGCGATGGGGCTGGAGGTCTACTCAGGGACTCTTCCGAGGACTGGATTAGAGGATTTGCTGTTAATCTTGGGAAAAGTCAGATCTTGAATACACCCACATTTAGATGGACATTTTAAAAGTTCAAACAGGTCAAGATTGAATACACCCAAACTGTTATAGACTTTTTAAAAGTATAAATCCAAATTGAATACACTGGATTTTTAAAATCTTTTTAAATGCTCTAAAATCGTAATTGAATCCCCCCCCTAGCCACCGCCCCCTGCGGGGCCCCATTTGATTCATGGGAAAGGAGACTTGGGGATGGGAAATTACTTTCTCATGTTTGGTAAGTTTAGGCATGGGAAATCGTTGATTGGCCTATGGGAAAGTAGGGGGGAAAGTAAAGCTATCCTCCCAACTTGGGTTTTGTTTTCCCTCCTCATGGGAAAGTTTGGGAAAGCCAATATTAAATAAACATTTTGTCCCATTAACAATTTAGAATTACAATATATCATTAAATGCATTCTTTTTATTTAATTTAATATGAGTATAATTGAAAATTTATACAAAATTTGTTTTCCATTCATACTCAAAACAAATATGGGAAAAGAAATAAAGTGATATCTCCTGGGTACTTTCCTAGAGTTACCAAACGTGAGAAAGGAATCTTCCATTTCCCATCCATTGTGAAATGATTTCCCCTCAAACTCATTCCGTGAACCAAATTGTGTTTTCTGTCTGGGGCTTTTAGCCCCCCTTCTTCACCCAAAAAAATAAAATAAATTGATTTCCTGTTTTACCCTTGTGCAAACAAAAACACCAAAACCCAAAACGAAACCCAAATGATGTCAATCCACAAACACCCCCTACCCTTCTAACACAAAAAAAAAGAAGGTTGTTTACAAAACAAAACCACCACCATCCTAAAATTAAAAATAGAACCATCTTTTACCCAAAAAAGAAATTAAAAAAAACCAAATCTCTGATTCCTTCAACCTTTTTTTTTTTTTTTGGGACAGAAGATTTCATCAACCCTTGATTTCCTTAGAAAATGCTGTTTTATTTATGGGGTTAGCTTTGAGCTTTGATAAAGTTGTGCGTTTTGGCTGTTACTTTGAATATTTTTTATTTTTTATTTTCCTTTTTCCAGATCAATTTTTCTCTCCTCTCAGCTGTATGTCTTTCCAGCTCTAACCATTGTTATACTCAATCTCAAGTGGCTTACCATTGTTTTCTTTATTATTTGAAAATATTTTGGAAGAATACTAAAGAAAGTAAATGAAATTAAAATTGATTGTTGAACGATGCTGATAATATTTATAAATAAATAAAAACAAATTTGTTGTAAAAGTAAATAGAGAAAGTATATGAAAGGTAAGAGTAGTTCTCAATAGCTCAATGCTTAAGTGTCTTATTCATCTTTAGTGCATACTATTTATAGGCATAGGAAATACATTTACCACCCTTAAGTAGTGCTTTACAAATCATAATAACGTATGATAGATATGGTATTTAGTGCATAGGTTATAACCCTATAATGATAGGTATATTGAAGGATATAATGGAGGAATTACAATGGATTTATGGTGGGCGTCCATAACCTTTGAGGTTACAACACTCCCCCTTGGATGTCCACCGTGCATGGAGTATGCCTCAATAAAACCTTGCCAGTAAAACCCGGTGGGACAAAACCTAGATGAAGGCAAAAGAGTACATATCCATATGTAATATAGAACGTGTGACACTGCCTCATTAAAACGTTGCCTGGAAAAACCCAGTGGGATAAAAACTAGAACGAAGAAAAAAGAGTACAATGTGAAGGTCTCAATTATGACACGTTGTTTGGATGTGGTCACCAAATTCAAGCCAAACCAAATCAAGTGGAAACCCAAAGGCCTAGCCAAAACAAAAGATATTGTTGTTTAGAATAACAATAGTCAAATAATAAATAAATAAAATGGCAAGATCCACAAGCTTGGCTTGGGGCCAACCAAGGGGTTTAAAAGAATGAAGAACTCTCACCGCCAAAAATCAGCTGAAGTGTAGGTTTCCTTCAATGGCAGCTGGAATAGTAAAAGGAAGGTGAGTTATTGAGCTGAGATTTTTTTATCAAGCTACAGCAGCTGGGTTTCAATCCCTTGGGTGATGTCAAGAAGGCCTGAGCCAATCTCCACATTGATATTTGTTTTTGAATTGAAAAGCCAAGCCCCACATTGATATTTATGTTGTGAGTTGAAAGGTTGGCTAGTCAAAGCCAACCTATTGCTGATCAGGTCGCAAGTTTCAATAAGGCTGATTGAATGGCCTTTTGAAGTTGTTTGGATAATGAATTTAGCTAGGAGAATGAAGGAAGAGTTGGCTGGGACAAGTCAAGGACTTGACTGGAAGAGTGGTCAAGTCAGACCCATGTGGGTCATCTTGATAATTCCAAGGTGGGCAAGAATTTGGAAGACAAAAATGGTCCTTGGCTTTGTGTAATGGTTTTGTGGCTCACATATATAATTATTAATTATTATATATGTAGTCTTATCAAAATTGGAATATTAAGTGTTTTCTTAATTTAAAGATTTTATGGCTCGTCACGAGTTGGTCATACGTTAAAGAAGTTTACGCAATTCATTGGGCTCTCATGCCTCCCCAACATCGGTGTATTATTTTCAATTAAGACTAGGACTCCGGAAGCCATGATGTCTCACCATATGTCAAGCCAAGTCCTCGGAGGTCTAAGCCTAACCTGCAAAAGTAGGTCTAGAACCTCTGGATATTTTCATGCACGTGACGAGATCCATCCAAGAAAGCAATCAAAGAGAGTAATGTCAATTCCATGAATTTAGGAAGCCACACAAGGAAAGATTCTGAACGAGGTTGACCTTTTGGCCATTTAATGGCCAGCCCATGGGCTGATGAATGCCCCTATATAAACTACATCAGACAAAGAGCAAGAGCCCCTCGACATCAAACACACAAACTTACTTTTTGTCCTTCAATTTTCTATCCCTAGACTAGGTTCTTATTTTCCAAGCAAGTAGACTAGATCAGTTCTTCACTTTCGTTAGTGTAAGTTTAATTTCTTGTATTTTCCATTACTTTGTTTTAAGATTCAATTTTATCGCTTTATTGTTAATTGTTATTGAATTTGCTTTAAGCTTAATTTAATTTCAAATTGCTTTATTTTATTGCCTTTACCATTTACATCGTTCTTATTTTGTTCTTCTCTTAATTTAAGTTTATTTATCGCTTTGATTACTTTATCGCACTTCAATTTTCGTCTTTAAATTTAATCGCATATTTTAATTTAATTTGCATCGTTATCATTAAAAATCTCAAAAATACTAAAGTACCTATACGAAACCTAACCATCCTCGACCCCGAGGAAGTGAAAGAACCTAGGCCAAGAGGAGGTTCCTTGCTTGGCCTATCAATCAGCTGGTTAGAAGTTAGAAGCATGAACACAACAATCCAACCTTTTCCATTCAAGCCAGTCAGTGGCTTGGTGATGGCATGCCTATGCAATCTAAAAGAAGAAGGACCAAAAACTCCTTCAATCGGCCTACCCGGCCGAAAAGAGGGAAACACACGCTCCCCCTGATGCTGGCAAAAGATCCTTAAGTTGACGCATTCTAATATTGTTGACCATCTTTTTGAATGTTGTAGTTGGCCATGCTTTAGTAAATAAATCTGTAAAGTTGTTACCGGATTGTATTTGTTGAACATCTGTGTCACCATTCTTCTGAAGTTCATGCGTGTAGAAATTTTTTGGGGAAATGTGTTTGGTTCTGTCACCTTTGATGTATCCATTTGTAATTTGAACAATACAAGCAGCGTTATCTTCATATACTAATGTTGGAGAATCTTTGATTGATGACAACCCACTTGTTTCTCGAATATGTTGTATCATAGATCTCAACCATATACATTCCCAGCTTGCTTCATGCAATGCTAATATTTCAGAATGATTTGAAGAAGTGGCCGCTAATGTTTGCTTTACAGACCGCCATGATGTAGCACCACCACCACAAGTGAACACATACCTTGTTTGTGATCTAGCTTTATGTGGATAAGAAAGATAACCAGCATCAGCATAGCCAACTATTTGGGATGTTGACCCTTTTGGATAAAATAAACTCATGTCAGTTGTTCCAAGAAGATACCGTAGTACATGTTTAACACAATTCCAATGTCTTTTAGTTGGTGCAGAGCTATACCATGCTAATAAGTTGACAGGAAAAGCTATATCAGGCCGTGTACAATTTGCAAGATACATTAAAGCTTCAATTGCACTAAGGTATGGTACTTTAGGACCATGTAATTCTTTGTTATCTTCTCGTGGGCGAAAAGGATCTTTCTTTACATCAAGTGATCGAACAACCATGGGGCTACTTAATGGATGGGCTTTACCCACATAAAATCGTTTTAAAACTTTTTCTGTATATGTTGATTGATGGATAAAGATTCCAGTTGGTAAATGCTCGATCTACAGGCCAAGACAAAATTTAGTCTTCCCAAGATTTTTCATCTCAAATTCCTTCATTAAATAAGCAGCAGTCTTTGTAAGCTCTTCAGGAGTTCCAACAAGGTTTAAATCATCCACATATAATGCAATAATGGCAAATCCACTTCCAGATCTTTTAATAAAAACACATGGATAAATTGGATTATTTACATATCCTTCTTGTATAAGATATTCACTAAGGCAATTATACCACATTCTTCCGGATTGCTTTAATCCATACAAGGATCGTTGTAACTTAATTGAATACATATCATGATATTTTGGATCATTTGCTTCAGACAATTTAAAGAGATCTCTTCTGATGTATGTACTTCTTCTGGTGTATGTGCCTCTACAGGGACTATATCTGCATCAATTTTAAACTGGTCAGTTTTTGGCTCATCAAGAGTACTATTTTGTATTGGATTTTTATCTTCTTCTAGAATAGACATTTCTTGTGTCCTTTTCTTCCAGGGATTTTTATCTTTAGCACCAACAGGACGACCACGCTTCAAGCATACCTTTAATGTACTATCATAGAGACATCAATCCGTGCTGGAGTATTTATAGCTGGTATATGAGATTTTGTTACTTTCTTTATGTCAGTAAAGGCATTCGGTAATTGATTTGCTATACTTTTCAAATGGATGATCCTTTGAACTTCACATTCACTTTGATTTGTATGTGGATCCAAATGAGATAATGATGATGCATTCCATGTAATTTCACGCCGTTCTTCAGGAAGCGACACCTTTTCTCCCCCTAACAGCGGCAAAATTGTCTCATCAAAACGGCAATCCGCAAAGCGTGCTGTAAACATATCACTCGTCAGGGGTTCAAGATATCTAATTATGGATGGAGAATCAAATGCAATGTAAATTCCAAGATGTCTTTGAGGGCCCATTTTAGTTCATTGTGGTGGAGAAATGGGAACATAAACAACACAACCAAAATTTTTTAAATGAGAAATATTAGGTTGTTGGCCCAAACCAAGTTGTAATGGAGAATATTGATGATAAGCAGTTGGACAGATGCAAACCAAAGATGCAGCGTGCAATATAGCATGTCCCTAAACAGAAATGTGTAATTTTGACCTTAAAAGTAAAGGCCGAGCAACATTTGAAGGCGTTTGATAAAGGAATTTGCTAATCCATTTTGAGTATGTGTATGTGCAATCGGATGTTCAACACCAATGCCAATGGACATGTAGTAATCATCAAATGCTTGAGATGTAAACTCGCCAACATTATCAAGACGAATTGTCTTAATTGGATAGTCAGGAAATTGTGCCCTCAATTTGATTATTTGAGCAAGAAGCTTAGCAAATGCAATAGAACGAGTAGGAAGTAGGCAAACATGTGACCATCTTGATGATGCGTCTATTAAAACCATAAAATAATGAAATGGCCCACATGGTGGATGAATAGGTCCACATATATCGCCCTAGATTCGTTGTAAAAACGTTGGGGATTCACTAGCACCTTTCAAGGGAGATGGTTTAATAACCAATTTTCCTCGTGAGCAAGTCTGACATGGACAGTCACTAGATAAAAGAATCCTCAGGTTCTTTAATGGATGATCATGTGAATTTTCAATTATTCGACGCATCATTGTTGACCCCGGATGGCCAAGTCGGTCATGCCAAAGCATAAAAAGCTTTAGATCACTGAACTTCTGCTTCATTATGATATTTGATTCTATTGCACTTATAGTTGTATAATACAAGCCAGATGAGAAAGCTGGAAGTTTTTCTACTACAAGCTTTTGGCATGAAACTATAGAAGTAATAAGCAGATATTCTTTACTCCCCTCATTTGTAGTTTCAATATGAAACCCATTATTCCGTATATTCTTAAAACTAATCAGATTTCTTCTGGATCTGTCAGAATATAAAGCCTTTTTGATATAAATATGTGTTCCTCCAGGTAATATTATATTTGCTCTTCCAGAGCCTTCGATTAGCTTTGCACTACTTGAAAGTGTATTCACATTGGATTTTACTAATTTTAAGTTTGAAAAATATTTCTTATCCCGAAGGATTGTATGTGTTGTTGCACTGTCCACCAAACATACATCTCCATCATGCATCTTAGAATTGCTCAAAGCATTGACATTTTCCATGCTTCTTCATTTAAAGAAAAATACATATATATAATAAGTTTATGAATAAATATAACAAAAGTAAAATATAATAAAAAAATAAAATAAAATAATGAGATCATAGATCATTTTATTGAATTGAAAGCATTACAAATGAAAACTTAAACTTAAATCATAAGTTCATATCGTTTTATTGAATTGAAATAAAGCAACCTAATATAGCAACATAAAATTAGTCAATATTGGAGTTTCCATCATTGGCATCATCATCACCATCCTTCATATTTTCATAACCAACATTGATATTTCCATCATTGTATGAATGGTCAAATGTGCCGCTTGGTTCTGCAAAGAAATATGACACATCCAAATGGGTGATATCCATTGGCTCGGTGAAATTATAAAAAATATTGCTGAAATCGATGAAGTTTGTTTCTTTCTCTCTTTTCCTTTCCCTTAATTGATGCTTAATAATGATTAACTAGGTGTTTTGCTGTACGATAGGTACGACACCAATGTCCTTTCATGCCACACCTATAGCAAGCCTCATCACTTTTCTTTTCAGAATTAATCTGCACACCTTTCCCCTTTCCTTGTTTTTCTTCATTGTTATTCCACTTCTGGTGGTATAGTGCACTTTTCTTACTTGAGGTATGATTGTGACCACCTCAATTTCGAAAATTATAATGACCACGACCACGACCATGATTGCTTGCATTCGTTTCAGGGAATGATGCACTTGCATTTGCTTTTGGAATGGTTTTGAGCCAGTTGGGTGGGAATGATGGTTTTTCATCAAAAGCTCATTGTTTTGTTCAGCAATAAGGAGACATGAAATTAGTTGGGAATATTTTGTAAACCCCTTTTCTCGGTATTGCTGCTGTAGGAGCATGTTTGATGCATGAAAAGTTGTGAATATTTTCTCCAACATATCTTCATCAATAACAGTGTCTCCACACAACCTCAGTTGAGAGATAGTTTAGAACATTGCTGAGTTATACTCATTCACTGTTTTGAAATCCTGCAAGCGTAGGTGCATTCAATCATAACGAGCCTTCGGAAGAATTATACTCTTCTGATGGTCATACATTTGTTCCAAATTTTTTAATAGGATGGCAGGATCCTTCACCCCAAGGTATTCAGATTTTAACCCTTCAGGAATGTGATGGCGGAGAAAAATCATAGCTTTCTAGTGATTTTGCAGGGATGCTTCATTTCCTTCCTTGATGGTATTTCCAAGATCCTTTGCATTCAAATGAATTTCAGCATCAAGGATCCATGTCAAATAGTTATTGCCAGAAATGTCCAGTGCAACAAATTCAAGCTTCGTGAGATTTGACATTGTTGAATACGTCTATAATAAAAAAAATCAAATATTTCAGAATTAATTAACTGTAAACATGAAAAATTAAAATAATAAAAAAGTGATCATATTACTAAGAAAAAAAATTAAATAAATAAACATATATGCATAGTTAGTCACTCAAAGCTACAGGTTTGAGTTCTATACATTTAGGGCTTCAGGCTCTAAAATAATTATATAACTTAGAACTTCGAGTTCTAGAATTATTGGATTTCTTTGATTTAAAACTTCAGGTTTAAATCATTAGAATGTGAATTTCGGGTTCTAATGTATAAATAAAATCCATCCTTATAAAAATGCAACCGTTAATTTATATATTATAGTATATAAAAACATATCATGTTATAGTGTATATTAAATATATAATAAAAAAAATTAAAGAACATGCACAATTGGTTAGAAAAGAAAAACTGAGAACATGGTAGAACCAAACTTTGAGTCATAGCATCCTTCTGTGTTATAGTTAATCAACATGTGTGAGATCATGTCTCAAAGAAACTTGTTTAGTTAAAGAAAAAAAAAATTATAGCATCAATCTAAATAAAATAAGAAATTAGATACGAAAAATTATACCAAGTCCAAGCCAAGATCCTCAACTGGTAATAGAGTCGTGCTGATAACGTCTTGTAAAAGTAAATGGAGAAAGTATATGAAAGGTAAGAGTAGTTCTCAATAGCTCAATGCTCAAGTGTCTTTTCATGCATCAAACATGCTCATGCATCAGCAATACTGAGAAAAGGGGTTTACAAAATATTCCCAACTGATTTCATGTCTCCTTGTTGCTAAACAAAACAATGAGCTTTTGATGAAAAACCATCATTCTCACCTAACTGGCTCAAAACCATTTCCAGAAGCAAATGCAAATGCATCATTCCCTAAAAGGAATGCAAGCTATCATGGTCACGTCTTGTAAAAGTAAATGGAGAAAGTATATGAAAGGTAAGAGTAGTTCTCAATAGCTCAATGCTCAAGTGTCTTTTCTTGCATCAAACATGCTCATGCATCAGAAATACTGAGAAAAGGGGTTTACAAAATATTCCCAACTGATTTCATGTCTCCTTGTTGCTGAACAAAACAATGAGCTTTTGATGAAAAACCATCATTCTCACCTAACTGGCTCAAAACCATTTCCAGAAGCAAATGCAAATGCATCATTCCCTAAAAGCAATGCAAGCTATCATGGTCGTGGTCGTGGTCGTGGCCGTGGTTGTGGTCATTACAATTTTCGAAACCGATGTGGTCACACTCATATCTCAAGTAAGAAAAGTGCACCATACCACCAAAAGTGGAATAACAGTGAAGAAAAACAAGGAAAAGGGAAACTTGTGTAGATTAATTTTGAAAAAAAAGTGTTGAGGCTTGCTATAAGTGTGGCATGAAAGGTAAGAGTAGTTCTGAATAGCTCAATGCTCAAGTGTCTTATTCATCTTTAGTAACTACTATTTATAGGCATAGGAAATACATCACCATTTACCACCCTTAAGTAGTGGGTTACAAAACATAATAACTCATGATAAATGTGGTATTTTGTGCATAGGTTACAACCCTATAATGATGGGTATAATAATGGATATAATGGAGGAATTACGATGGACTTATGATGGGCATCCATAACCTTTGAGGTTACAAAATTGAAAAAAAAAAAGAAAAAAAAAAAGAGAAGATATAAAGAATCAGAAGACATAAAATTTTGTAACCTTTGTTCAACTAATGGTGTGGTATATCATTAGAGTTATATCCTATTATTAGGGTCAATATGTATTTAAAATGTAAAATCAAAAGGAATATGAAAATTAAATAACAACTAATGTACCAACACTACTATAAAAAGGGAAAAAGACAACCAGAAAACAACGACGGTAGAACAAAATACTGTCGTTGTGTTTAGAAAAACGATGGTAACATAAAACTGTCGTGGATAAGTAACTTGGACACCTAAAAAATTGAGATCCACTTGGATATTTCTAAAACATGATGCAGCCAACTTAAAAAGTGTCGTCTTATTAAGCAGGTTTTCTGCAGACTTAAACTCTTACTCCAAAAACAACGACAGCAGGTATGAAGCCACCGACGACGTAGAAAGTAAAGACAAAGATTTACCAAAACAACTGCCATGTTAACTCCTAGATAAACACGACAAACTGTTCTTAATCAGTGTCGTATAATTTAAATGGAATCCACGTTGGTATATTACTAATCGGCACTGTATTAAAGCCATGTACCACGACGGTAAAGATAAATTTATCGACGTAATACGCCCCAATATACTACAGCGGTATCTATAACACTACTATCGTATGGAGTAGTAGGGAACCAAGAGACTAGAAGAGTAGATAACGACGTCTAAATTATTTTACCACGTTGGTTTGTTCAATGAGCATCGTATAATATTATTTTACCACGTCGTTAAGTGAAAAGTACCTTCGTATTTATTTAGTTTATATGATTGCCCTTATCTGTAAACTGTCGTCTTACCAGTGGGAGCTATGTTCCTCATCATAATCGAGCCACCAATATGAGAAAGACAATATTTTAGACGTTGATGACGTATGTGCCTTTGTGTCTTTGAGATACACAAAGGCACATATGCATCAAAATCCAAACTATTTGCCTCTAAACCAAACTCGGACCTTTAGATAGGTGAGAGAGAGCTAAGGCCTAAACTAATGACGACAAGCATTAAGAAAGACAATTTTTTGAAAGTTAACGATGTGTGTTTTTTGGTGTATACACTAAAATGCATACATCGTTAACATCCAAGTTATTGCGTCCAAAGAGGTGAGAAAGAGCCAAGGCCTAAAGTGAGGATGGTAGGCAAGGGTATGAACTGAAAATTTGGCCGCCAAGGTCCAAAAGAATGCGACTTTATTTCAAGTTGGAACGCTAAGTGAACTAAAAGTGAAAGAATGCATGAAAAGCCCCAATTTAAACCAATAATCTTTACTAACCATGGCGGTCCCTTTATAAATTGTGTCGTCTAATATTAAAAATTCTACGGCGCTTATTTTTTATTAAGCACCGTATTAACCTAATATACCAAGGCAGTAAAAGTAAACTTTTGTCCTGTAAAATCGTAATCAACCAAGTTGGTTTCTAGTATCCTAGCGTTGTTTTAAAGACATACTAGGGCATTTATTTAGAATATAGCGTTGGGTTGTGTGTACTAGCCACATCAATTTCTTTAGTCATAGGGTCATTAAAATTATATTCCCACGTTACGTGAAGTAGACCGTCGTCTATTTTTTTTATTTTTTTATTTTTACGACTGTCCTTTCTAAATACCGTCGTCTTAAATTTGTATTTTTTATAGATTTAATTTCTGAATTTTAGTAGCCTACGACGGTAGATCAATAAAATGACAAGTATGGAGTAAACCGAAGACGATTTTCTATGCAAACCCAAGAGATATGAAATCTTACCAATGGGAGCTATGTTCCTCATCACAATTGAACCACCAACATGAGAACGACAATATTTTGGAAGTAGATGATACTTGTGTCATCAATATGTTGAATTTTCAAAGAGGTGAGAGAGACACAAACACATCAACTTACAAATTATTGTCTCCCAACCAAATCTGGACATTCAAAGAGGTAGAGAGAGCCAAGGGCATATGCTAGTTGAGTTAGAGTTGGAACCCTAATAGAAAAGTAAAACTAAAGAAAAGCCCCAATTTATTTTTACATCCATTGATTTATTGGTAAAGAGCGCATGTTATTCACACTAACCACGGTGGTTTTTTTCATAAATAGCACCGTATTAACACATATACCACGTCAAATGCTCCTTTGTCGTGTAAAATTGAAAAGAACCACGGCTGTTTATTATAAACAAGCGACGTATTAACTAATAATACCACATCAACGAAAGTAAAATTTTGTAGTGTAAAATTGAAAATAACCTCGTTGGTTTATTTTAAACAAGTGACGTACAAACTAATAATATCACGTTAGCGAAAGTAAACTTTTGTAGTGTAAAACTGTAAATAACCACGTCGGTTTTGGAATTCTAAAAGTCGTTTGACTTTGTTATTAACCACTCGGTTTCTACTACTTTTGCGTCATTTTAACGACATAATAGGCCAGTTTTTATAAAAACCATTGTGTTATGAAACTTTGCGATTGTATATAAACATTTTCGTCACCTAACCTGAATTTTTATGTTCTCTCTAACCGATAAAATATTTCAGTTTCCTCTCAGTTCCCAAAAGCGGCGTGTCTGAATCTCGTCATCTTCCTCTTCTTTGCACGCCAAAGGTTTTCTCTCGCTCTTTTTTTTGGTCAAAATCATTTCAAGTTTTTTTTTTTAGTCAAGGTTTTTCTAATTTGATACCATGAAAGAAAGAGTCTGGAAACAAGACTCCGTTTTTAAAATGACGAAATCTTTCATTGGTTTGAATAATTTCACTAGTCTCTCATTCTAACATCGTGTTAAGACGACGATTTTGTCTTGTTTACGTCGTTTTAATTTACTCACCGACAGTAATTAACACTGTGCTACTGCAAATAGCACGACGGTAGTTAATCACCGTCATGGTGTGATAATTAATACGATGTAACCAAGATAAAAACATCATCTTATTATGAGTAAATACAGAAACGATCGTGGGAGAGAGAGATATCTAAGTGGTTTTTTTTCCTTCTATATTCACTCCTAGTAAGACGACTATTTTTTCTTGTTTACGTAGTTTTATTAAGAATACCAAGAAGGTGGTTTACAACAGTCTTGCTAAAAGAAATACCACGTTGTCGTCAATCTAATATTATGTCATTCTTTTTATTTAACCGTCGTTTTTTTTTTCACTTGCAGGTTTTATTCCTCTCTAAAAATGGTTTCTAAATCTCAAAGTAAGGAGGCTCAGTTATCAAAAGGTTAAAGCAAGGACCTTGTAGTTTCAAAGGCTCAAATGAATGAAGATAAAGCAGTTCAAAGCTAACATTTGAAGAAGATGAGATTTACTTCAACTTTCGAGAAAGACCCTAGCTCAACGACATTTGATGAGGAGCTAAAATCGACTCGTGGTATGAACACAATGAGCCGTGTTATGAAGAGAAAAATCTAGAATATTAAACCCATAGTTGAGTACAATAAAAGGGGCATGGCAAGGCTGCTGTTGAGATGCAATCTTTCATTAGTGTTTTGGCACACACCAAAGTCCCTTTTGTGGACAAGAAATGGACTCAATTTCCCAAAGATTTAAAGGAGTAGATTTGGGAAGCTATTGAAATGACTTATGTTGTTGGGTAAGGAGGCAAGAAGATGATGCTACCTTTTGCTGCCAAAAATGGAAGGATTTCAAGTCTACTTTAACGAGGCAGTTTATCCTTCCATTCATCAATGACAAGGACTAGTTAAAAGAACCCCCTCAGCTATATAACTTCATAGAAATTGCAATGGAATACCTTTGTAGCTTCAAGGTTATCCCCATAATTTGAGGCTGTGCATTTTGAGCAGTCACAGAGAAGGAAAAAATGCAAGTGCAACCATAGGTTGTCTCGAAAAGGATATGTTGATTTGGAGGACCAATTAGAAGAAACCATGCCGCGTGACGAAATTGATCGTTCTCTATTATAGAGGAAGGCTAGAGAAGATAAATAGGAAAACATCCCCGATCCAAATGTTGTAGAGAAAGCAAAATTAATCGTAAGTCTCACAATCTGTTCTAAATTTGAAAAATAAAGAATTTTAGTTTCATTCATATGTCGTTTGTTTTTCTAAATGTCATTAGAAATGACACACAACGACCTTTTGGATTTACTGTCGTTTCAAATAATATAGGACGTTGATTTTTTCAGGAAATCGATGTAAGGATTGAATTACCACGATGGTTTATTTTTATGTGTTAGTTATTTTATTTTAAAAGTTTTACAACTATCTTCATTGGCGCGCGCGTGCACACGCACACATACACACACACACACACTTTCTCTCTCTCTCTCTCTCTCTCTCTCCAATTAGTTTATACTCTATTTCTAGTAAAGAATGCTTATTTTGTTAAGTTTTTTTTTATCTCTGCATTTGAATTATACGACCATTTTTTCGTTTACTGACATTATAATTCATACACAACGACAATAATTGTTTACCGCTGTTTGAAAAGTCATACTACATCAATTTTTTTTCTAGAATCCGTTGTCTTCATTGAAATTCCACGACAGCTTAGGTTTTTAGGGTCGTTTTTTTTTTTTTTTTTTTTTGTAACATCCCACATCGACTAATGGAGAGGGGGTGATGTGCCTTATATGTACATGCCTACTTCCATTTAGCACGAGGCCTTTTGGGAGCTCACTGGCCTCAGAGTCATGGGAACTTCGAAGTTAAATGAGTTGGGGCTAGAGCAATCCCAGGATAGGTGACCCACTGGAAAGTTGCTTGTGAGTTCCTAGAAACAAAACCGTGAGGGCAGAGAGGGGGGCCCAAAGCGGACAATATCGTGCTACGGCGGAGCCGATTCTGAGATGTGACAATTTGGTATCAGAGCCACCCTGCCGTGTGGTGCGAGTGTGCCAACGAAGACGTGTTAGGCCCCTAAGGAGGGTGGATTGTAACATCCCACATCGACTAATGGAGAAGGGGTGATGTGCCTTATATGTAAAAGCCCACCTCCATCTTGCAATAGGTCTTTTGGGAGCCCACTGGCTTCGGAGTCATGGGAACTCCGAAGTTAAGCGAGTTGGGGCTAGAGTAATCCCAGGATGGGTGACACACTGGAAAGTTGCTCGTGAGTTCCCATAAATAAAACCGTGAGGGCAGAGAGGGGGAGCCTAAAGCGGACAATATCGTGCTATAGTGGAGCCGATCCTGGGATGTGACATTTTTTCTGTTTAACAATTTTCATTTACTCACAAACACAACTTTTGAAGACGGTCTTTTCTCCTACCGTCATTAGAATTCGTACACAACGACGGTATTTGTTTACCCCCGTTTGAATAATCATACTGCGTCAGTTTTTTAACCCGTCGTCTTCAATAAATACCACGAAGGTTTAGACTTTTGATTTAGGGTTGTTTTTATTTATCTTTATTTACTCACACACACACACACACACACACACACACACACACACTCCCCCTCTCTCTCTGTGCAATTGTTTTTAACTTTATTTCTGATAAAGAATGCTGATTTTCTGTGAACTTTTTTTAATTGTGCATTTGAATTATACGACGGTTTTGTCTCATGTGACGTTATAATTTTTACACAATGACGGTTTTAATTCACTGCCATTTGAAATTATATACGATGTTAGGTTTGTCAGGAAACCGTCTTGAAATACCAAAACGGTTTATATTTTTGAGTTAGTCGTTTTATTTTATCTGTTTTACAATCTATTCACTCACTAACATTCTCTCTCTATCTCTCTCTTTCATTTAGGATGAATTAAAAAAACAAGTCCCTAAAGGCACTCTAACTGTCTCTAGAAGCAATGATGTTTTGTCTTTGGCTTTGGGAACCCCCAAGCATGGTGGGAGAGTCAAAAGTATTGGAGCTTAATTCTTCAATTTGTCGAGACAACACAAAATAAAGTTTGCCGACAAATTGAAGGAAAGTGTTATGGAGGCAGTCAGAGAATATAAATGCCTAATAGAGAATATAATGATGTTATTGGTGATGATGTGCTAGGTGATACTAGAATTGAGTGTGAGCCATTTACTAGAGGGATACCAAATGTTGACACATTTGATCTCCGAGTGGGTGAGTTTGGGAATGAAAATATTAGAGATGGGTGTGAAGATATATGGATTGATTGATTGTTGTAATGTATGACATTAGTTATTCAGTTAATTGTATTACATTAATTAATAATTATGTACAACATTTTAATTCTGATCACATTTTCATTATGCAGGCTTTGGGCACGACAAATCAAAAATTAAAAAAGCTGGGTTAAAGGTGTAAAGTACCATGGTCCGGTAAAAAAATTGGAAACACAGACGTATAAGATAAAAACAACGTCGGGTTTTAAAAAGGAACAGAATGTAAAACAAAAAAACAGACATCTGAAAAAGAAATCAAGACGGTTTGCTTAAAATAACCGTCGTCTAAAGAGTGAAATAAAGGCCGTTCAATTCCATTAACTGTCATGACAGATGCTCTGCATGTCGGCTAGTCTAAAACAACTGACGTCTTCGTGCATACATACGTCAAGGCAGGTTAAACAAGCGACTTTTAAAAGGACAACTACGTCATTAGTAAATCAAAACCGACGTGGTAAGCAATTACAACATCAAGCAGCTGGATCTCTAGACGAAGTGAAATAATTAACCACGTCCTTTATTTTAATGCAACGGACGTTGAATATGTAATCCACGTCGGTTGTGTTCCTATCCACGCCTTCAATACTATTTATAACATCATCCTTTGACAAAAACCGACATGGGGGACAGTTTTGTACGTTGATATTGAGTAATATTATGTCATTTTAAATCTTTTAGACATTGGTTATTTACAAAAAGTGACTCCTAACTCTATCAAAGGGCCTTCTTTGTACAATTTAAACGACGAGTCTTGCAAGAAACAGACATGAAAAAATGTTAACACGTCGGTTTTTATTATAGTTCGCCACGTGGATAACTACATAAGCGTCAGTGATGTCAGGTGCAGGACGTGGTTATATCATGTTACGGCGGTTATTGAGAGACAAATGACATGTAATACTCTTTAAACGTCTGTTGGTTTGTGTGAACATCATCGTTTATGTTTTAGATGTCGGTTTCTTTTTTTGTTTAACGTAGTATAAATTAACCACGACGGTTTCTAGCTTATCCAAGTCTTTTTTCCTTCATTTAGGGACGTGGATAATTATTTGTATGTCGGTTCTTCCTTTGATCTTGACATGTAACACTCTTTAGACGTCTCGGTTTTCATGAAACCGTCGTCTAATATTGTCAGAGATTTCATTTTAGGCTAATTATATAGTAATTACACGTTGGTTAATAATAAATTTGGACGTTGAATGTCTTAACAACGTCTGGTATTAACCGTTGTTGTTTTTTGTACAAAAGATGGCGGTCGATTTCACGACGGTTGGAAAACCTTCTAGATGACGGTGGTTTTCCGTTGTCTATTTCGATTTTTGTAGTAGTGAATGCGGAGATGCACATTGAACAGGGGATCACCCGTGTTGTTGATGAGCTGGCAGAATCATACAAACTGAGCTCAATCTGTAAACCATGGCATGGAAGAGGTTGTTAAGCTTTACTATGCAAGAATTTGAGAAGAAAGCAAGGAAAAAAACAAAAAAAAGAAGTTTATGGGAAGTCCACTAGACCGGAGACAATCACTGCAGGAATTGCAGGTAACCCACAAGCTTTCACTTCCAGTGTCAATCTGCACGTTGAATTCTTTTGGCAGAGAGCCCAATTTGACTTTGGTATAATAAAGCCTGAATTTGGAAGAATTGAAGATGAACAAAGTGATTAACTTTATATACAATAGATTAGCATAACTCAAACATGATTTACATATGAAGCTACAAAAGATTTGCAGCTCGAAGCACACAAATCAAAGGAATAAAGGGTGGCGGCAAACATGAGCTTCTCTTAATATTTATTTATATCCAATGCAATATTTTTAATCTCATAACTAATATTTACCACATATCAACTTCAAAACATCTCTTTTTTGTAGACCATATAATTCTTTTTGTATGAAGTTAGATAATTTGTTAATTTTCAAGCCCATAAACTAAAATTTCAGTTGAAATTTGTATAAAAAAAATAATTTGAAAAAATAATAATAATAATCCAGTTCAAAATCGAACCGGATCAGAACCTGACCAAAACCAATTCAACCAAAACCGACCAGTTTCATAAATTTTTACTAAAACTAAACCAAATTGAACCAGATAAATAGTACCAATTTTGATTTCAATTTGAAGAGAAAATCGAAACGAACCAGATCGCGCCCACTAATGTGATTAATTGCAAGTGGACAATATTGCTCAAATTAATATAGTAGTAACTAGAGTATTGTTCCAACAGGGATCAAGTAATCTATTAAATATTACAGTGATTTATTTCTAATTTTATTTGAATTAAACGAAAAGAGAATTATGATGATTAAAATCTAATTAAGCAAACAAAATAAATTGAGATTAAGGAAATAATGTAAAAGATGAAAACAAAGATGATAAAGCACTAGGGCACCGATTTCACCAAGCTAATCCCACCCAAATCCTTCTAGCTTGTTAATTGTAATTACCTAACATGTTGATAATCGTTTTTCCTTACCTCACCAATACTCTCTTTCGAGTTATATTAGTTGCATTCCTTACCATCAACCCACTCTATTCCTAGTTATGGATTTAGAGCTAAGAACCCATTAAGATTTGTGGAAAACAATAAAGATTACATAAAGCATAAACTAGTCTTCCGAGTCGGCTATGTAATTTATGGTACTTGTTACTAGAAGTTTTTATTAGGAATCTCCTTCCGGTCTCAACCTAATTCTTACAATCATGCAATTAGTGGCCAATTAATTGAAAGCATTAAGAACGGTAACAAGCACTCAACATATATAGATAAATAAAATTAACAATATCAAAGAATTTGAGTATTCATAGCTAGGCTACGTCGTAGCCCTAGTAAAAGAAATTAGTTCATGAAGGACTTATTGAGAATCATGATGGTTGATGAAGACATGGAAGACACCGAATTCTCCAAGTAGAATGCCAAGGTTGTGTAAGCTTTCTTCGTATTCTCCTTTGGATATTCCGGGTATGAGTATGAATATGTAGGATGATGGATGATGGAGGATGATGGGAGATGGGTGATGGGGTCCTTGAAAAATGACCTAAACTTCCTATTTATAAGACTCCTAGAAATCCTATCTAAGATATAATTACAATTGTTATAAAAGTAGGATTCCTTCAATAGGGTCTTCCTTATTTCTCATTGTTTGACTTGATTAATCTCCAATCTTCATCTTCTTGCTCTTTTTAGCACACTTTCTCATCACTACTACAAAAAGTGAAAAAGACGACCAGAAAATAACGACGGTCCAAGTGAAAACCGTCGTGGTTTTTAAAAAGACGACGGTTCTAAAAACACCGTCGTGTAATACCACCTTAGACAACTAAAAAAATGGAGATTCAAATGGCTGTTCAAAAACAACGACGTACCTAATTAAACAACCGACGTCTATTTGAAGCAGATTTCCGCAGTGTAAAATCAAAGCCAACAAAGAACGGCAGAAGTTATGAATCGACCGACGTAGAAAGTAAAGACGGCGATTTCAATAAAAGCCGCCGTTTTTACTCATAAAATAACACGACGAGGTTTTCGTATAAGACGCCGTATAATTACAAACAAATCCCCGGCTTTAAAATACAAAATATCGCCGTATTAAAATAATTTACAACGACGGAAAATATAAATATATCGACGTCATTCTCGTATAGTTCTACGACGTTATCTTTAAATATTTAACGTCGTATTTATTCATTTTATACGTCGTAACTTTAATTTAAACCGTCGTCTTAATAAAAATTTTTGTTTACAATTTTTTTCTTTGATTTTCTTATCCTACGTCGGTAGATCTACTTAATGACAAGAATTGAAATAACCACGACGGTTTATATAGAAAAACGCCGACATAATCAGATTTTTCTGGGATCCCAAGGGTTACGAAATCTTACCAGACGGAACTCTGTTCCACATCATAATCTTAACAGATGACACAGATTTGAAATCAGAGAGACAATTATTTTGAAGTTGATAAAATCCACGTCGGTTGTATTAAACTTAACGACGTTTAACAAAATAATCTACGTCGGTAATTATAAATCTACCTTAATATAAACGCCGAGAAAAGCATTGACAATGTCTTCATCTTATCTCCCAGCAACTACTGATTCGATTGCTCATGCTTTAGAGGCCATATGAAGCCATTTCTATTCTTTATCGCATTCTTGAAACCCATCTTCTTCTTCTGAAGCTCTACGGATAAAGGAAGAGGCTATCACAAATCCGACGGATCTTCTTAGTAAAGAAAATCAAGCAGAGGATCAGGCACATCTGATCTTCAGATTTCCCTGAGAAGCGAACTTTCCTTCGACGGCGAGTGGAGGCCAGGCTTGCATCTCTTTTGATGGAAAGCAAGGAGTATTCAGAAGCACTAAGTGTCCTATCGGGCTTGATCAAGGAAGTGAGAAGGCTAGTTGACAAGCTTCTTCTTGTGGACATAGATTTGATGCGAGTAAGCTCAATTTCTCTTTGAGAAAGACATCCAAATTATTGTCTTTGAGATGTGAGAGACAGTGTCTCTGAGAGAGGAAGAACTTGGAACCCTAAATTTTAAACGCGAAAATGAATGAAAGCGACAAATTTATAGAATAAATTTTTAAAATCAACGGCGGTCCGAACCAAAAACCGCCGTTTAAATCGTACAATCAACGTCGCTCAACAAATATATTACGTCGTCTTAGTCTTACTTAAGAAGACTAAAAACGACGACATAAAAACAAAAACAGTCGTTGATTTTATATTCTTATTTTATTTAAATCTGTCATCCAAAAAGAAACTTTACATATTCCTGAA
>NC_047655.1:9360112-9362213 GCF_902201215.1 Prunus dulcis | reverse complement strand
AGACGGTGAACAGATTTTCATGATGCCTTACAATCCAGGTTAGTCTCCTTAGGATTTTGTTTTTATGATTTTCAATAAATGACAGCGTATAAACTAACCACGTCGGTGTTTTATTTTATTGAGTCGCTTGAAACTACTAACCACGTCGGTAGTTATTTATCGTCGTGATAAATATATAATGTCGTCGATTGCTACTTTATTTCGTCGTGTGAAATATTATAATACGTCGTTTTTTTAAATAACCGTCGTTTTTATATTAATTTTGTGCAGCCGTCATTGGATCTTGCTGATTGTAAGAGCAAAGAAGGAGACCGTCTATTTTCTGGATCCTCTGCCAGGTCATCGCGTGGTCGACGAAGAGGCGAAAAACATCGTGAACAGTGCTATAAAAATATATAATACCCACATAGCCCGAGCAGGACGTAAAAATGTAATTTGAAAAACTCTCTCAGGCACACCAAAGCAACCCAGCAGTGTCGAATGCGGGTATTACGTGATGCGCTTCATGAGGGACATCATCATGGATCCTTCCTTGGGGTTTGAGAATAAGGTAAGAAGAAATTACCTTCATACATTTCACGTCGTTTTTTGTATTATCAACGACGGTCATGTAAAATTACCGTCGTTGAATAGATATACTACGTCGGTTATGAAAAATATCGTCGTCTGTGATTGAATTTCTTTTTATTGATAAACCCTAATAGTCATTGTTTATGCAGTATGCCAAGGAAAACCAGGAAGCTTCATACCCCCAAGAAGCCATTGATGAAGTCCGGAATGAATGGGCAGAGTTTGTTTTCCAAATTATTAAACAGGGCAATTATTGAACACTTGATATTTATGTATAATGTACAAATTTTCTCTATAATATGTAATGTAAAAATTTGTTGAGGTTTTCTTAAATTAAAAAAAAAAAACAAACATACAAATTGCGTAACCGACGTGTAATACTTTTCCAACGACCTAATAAAGTCAAAAACCGTCGTATTTTGTTGTTTCGTTTTAAACAAATACGACGTAAAAGGATAGTTAGACGACGTTCTTTGAACAATTGAGTCGTTTATGGTTTACAACATCTTCAATTTCTTAAGGGTTCAGGGTAGTACTTTGTAACGACAGCGGTTAAGTCGTGGAATATATATTTTACGTCGTATAGTTAAATAGTCATTCTCATTTTAACGACGCCATCATTTTAACGACTTAGTAGTCTATTACAATTTACAACGCCTACAATTTATTAACACCGACGTGTTTGTTGTTGTGATAAGAATATTTTATTATTTTTATATCAAAATATTCAAAATAAATTTAAAATAAATCAGAAAATGAAAAGTCAACTCCTATGAAGTCATTGATATATTTTCTCCACATAAACCTTGAAAAATTCATTTTGAATAACAAAAATTTAAAATGACCATCCAAAAAAAAATTGTTTTGATGAGTCATAAAACACTTCTAGTTTTATGGTTTAGGGTTTAGAGTCTAGGGTTTAGAGATTAGGGTTGTTATTTATTGGGGTTTATTTTTAAAGTATAATTTTGGGTAGTCTAGGGTATATGTTAGACTTTAAAACCATAAACCTTTATAAACTTAATTTTTTAAATTGTATAATTTAGTTTTAAGGGTTTAGGATATTAATTTTAACGACGGTGATTTGGTCGTGGAATACATATTTAACGTCGTTCAATAGAAAATATCCCGACATGGTTTCTACTTTAAATGACCTCATTTTAATATGTTAGTCGTCTATTATAATTTACAACGCCTTCAATTTCTTAACACCGATCCCGGTTTGTTGTTGTGATAAGAATATTTTATTATTTTTATATCAAAATATTCAAAATAAATTTAAAATAAATCAGAAAAAATGCAAAGTCAACTTCTATGAAATCATTGATATATTTTATTCCTTAAACCTTGAAAATTGATTTTGAATAACAAAAGTTTAAAAAGTCATTCCAAAACAAAATTTTTTGATGAGTCATAAAAATCACTTGAGTTTTATGGTTTAGGGTTAGTCTAGGGTTTAGAGATTAGGGTTGTTATTTATTGGGGTTTATTTTTAAAGTATAATTTTTGGGTAGTCTAGGGTATATGTTAG
>NC_047655.1:9273864-9359459 GCF_902201215.1 Prunus dulcis | reverse complement strand
TTAGGTTGTATGCTTTGCGATCAGTTAATAATGTGCTTATAGGTATGGGTTCATGGATTTTCTGTTTAATGGGTTCATGGATTTTCTGTTTAATGGGTTCATGGATTACATTATCTGTTATGTTGAATTTGGAATGGATTTAATTTTGTCGGATCTTTTAATCACCCTATGTTATGTTAAATTGGGAATGGATTTATTGTTTTCATGCTTGGTTTCATGTATATGTTGGTTTCTTGCTTGGTTTCATGTATATGTTGGTTTCTTGCTTGGTTTCATGCATATGTTGGTTTCTTGCTTGGTTTCATATATATGTTGTGTTCTTAATGGGTTTTGTGTTCTTGAATATAAACTGAGACACGACGAATTTTAAGGCTTACGACGAAGATCCCACGACGGTTTTTTTAAACTACCGTCGTTGTATTACTTATACACGACGGTTTTTTCATAAACCGTCGTTTGTATTACTTATAATAGACGGCGTCTGTTGAAAATCCGTCGTCTATATATGCCAAATACGTCTGTTTTTGTTTAAAACCCGTCGTCTCTGTTGTGTATTACTTACTATTAAATCTTTGTATAATCTGCTATAGTGATGGTCATTGCATGTATTTTCACTTTATTATAGATAATAGGTTATAGTGTCGGAGATGGATAAGTCATGGATGCACTCGGATAGAAGATCTAAGGCATATGAATTTGGGGTGGAAGCATTTTTGAACTTTGCTGTAGAAAATCTTCTAACTACAACACATATCCGTTGTCCATGTGTTAAATGTGTTAATTTGAAGTTGTTTGGGGTTGGAATTATAAGGGATCACTTATACTTTAATGGAATTGACCAAAGCTATAAGAATTGGACATTTCACGGAGAACATTGGGAAGCAACTACTAATGCTAGTAGAAATGTTGAAGAAGATGATGGCCATAGTAGGTACAGTTTTGTGTCTGAAGAAATTGATATGGATGATAATGATTTGCCAATGTGATTGGGGATGGAGATCAACCAGTGTACCCTGGTTGTAGAAAGTACACGAAGTTATCGGCATTAGTGAAGTTGTATAATTTGAAGGCAAAACACGGGATGAGTGATGTCTGTTTTACAGAATTATTGATACTTCAAGGCGATTTGCTTCCAGAAGGAAATACAATACCAACCTCTATGTATGAGGCTAAAAAGACTTTGTGTGCATTGGGGCTGAGTTTGTGTGCATTGGGGCTGAGTTATGAGAAAATGCACGCATGCCCCAATGATTGCATCTTGTATAGGAAGGAGTATGAGGATTCAACTAATTGTCCTACTTGTGGTATCTCAAGGTGGAAGCAAGGCAAAGATTCAATCTTGAAAGAGGGTGTGCCGGCGAAGGTGGTGTGGTATTTTCCTCCAATTCCAAGGTTTAAAAGGATGTTTCAATCACATGAGACAGCTAAGAGTTTGACTTGGCATGCTGCTAGAAAATCAATTGGCGGTCAGATGTCTCATCCGGCGGATTCCCCGTCTTGGAAACTTCTTGATGATAAATGGCCTGAGTTTGGTAATGAGCCGAGAAACTTGAGATTGGCTCTTTCATCTGATGGATTCAATCCCCCCAGTTCTCTAAGTAGCAGATATAGTTGTTGGCCGGTTATCTTAGTTACATATAATCTCCCTCCATGGCTGTGCATGAAACGAAAGTTCATGATGTTAACCATATTGATTTCCGGTCCTAAACAACCCGGAAATGATATAGACGTCTACTTGGAGCCTTTGATTGATGATTTAAAATCTTTGTGGGTTGGGATTAGAGGTGTATGATGCACATAATGGAGAATACTTTACACTCAGAGCTGCATTAATGTGGACAATTAATGATTTCCCCGCCTATGGAAACTTATCTGGTTGTGTTGTTAAAGGATATAAAGCTTGTCCAATATGCGGCGATGATACACCTAGTCACTGGTTGAAAAATGGCCACAAAATTTGTTACATTGGGCATAGAAAATGGTTACCAATCAATCATCCATATAGGAGGCAACGTGCAGCTTTTAATGGGAAACCTGAATATGGCATACCTCCCGAGCCATTAACCGGAGAAGAAGTGCTGCATATGGTTGAAAATGGTGACAGAGTTTGTTGGAAGAAAAAATCAATATTCTTTGATCTCAAGTATTGGAAATACCTTCCTGTGAGGCATGCCCTAGATGTTATGCACATTGAGAAGAATGTTTGCGATAGTATCATTGGTACATTGCTGGAGATCCCTGGAAAAAAATAAAGATGGGATTGCTGCTCGATTAGATTTATTGAACATGGGGGTCAAAACTGATTTGCAACCCGAGTATGGAGAAAGACGTACTCGTTTGCCTCCTGGGCCTTGGAATTTGTCAAGAACAGAGAAGAGAGAGGTTTGCAATTCTTTCTATGGTATGAAGGTCCCTGAAGGTTATTCTTCAAATATTAAAAATCTTGTATCTTTACAAGATTCAAGACTTCTTGGCCTTAAATCACATGATTGTCATACCTTAATGCAACAATTGCTCCCTGTGGCAATTCGTTCTGTTTTGGAGAAGCCTACAAGGTATGCAATAACTCGTTTGTGCTTCTTCTTCAATGCTATATGTGCAAAGACTGTTGATGTTTCCAAGCTAGATAAGTTGGAAGAAGATGTAGTAGTTACTCTTTGTTTGCTTGAGAAGTACTTTCCCCCTTCGTTCTTTGATATCATGGTTCATCTAGTAGTACATCTTGTCAGAGAAGTTCGTCTATGTGGGCCAGTATATTTTAGGTGGATGTATCCGTTTGAAAGATATATGAAAGTGCTGAAGGGTATGTTCAGAATCGTACTCGTCCCGAAGGTTGCATTGCTGAGCGGTATATAGCTGAAGAAGCGGTAGAGTTTTGTACTCAGCATTTATCTGATGTTAGTACGGTTGGAGTGCCTTCAAGCCAAAAGATGGGAGTTTCAAAGCCATTATCAGGTTGCACAGTGAGCGTAGTTGATCAGGACCTGTTGAATCAAGCACATCTATATGTCTTGGAGAATACTGAGGAAGTCCTACCTTATATCGAGTACGTATGAGTTTTATTCTTCAAGTTTCCATTTTAAATTATTTCTTATGTTTATCTTATATATTTGGGACCGTAATGCTTGAATTTTTCGTGTCATGTAGGCAACATATGATCCACATCAAGATTGCTTATCCAAAATTTAGAAAGAGAACAAAGTGGCTGCAGGATAAGCACAATAGCACTTTCATTCAATGGCTACGCTTCAAGGTATATGTTGTTGAATAACATATTTCTCTTTTAATTTTCTTCTTATTTCTATGTTAGATTGAATTAAGATTTGATTAATTTGCAGGTTCAAAGTGAACTTGAGGAAGACAATAATGGTGTACCAGAAAATTTAAGGTGGCTAGCAGCTGGTCCAAACATGGCAGTGCCATTATATAGGAGCTATCTTATTAAAGGTATTAAATTCAATATCAAGGCACATGATGATGTGCGGACAACTCAAAATAGTGGAGTTTATTTACTTGCACAAACCATGCAAGTTGCTAGTGCCAAGGATAAAAACCCAATTCTCTCAAATATGGGTTTCTATGGTGTCATTCAAGAAATTTGGGACCTTGACTACCAAAAGTTTACAATCCCAGTCTTTAGGTGTGATTGGATAGATAGTTCTGGTCTTGTAGTCGACGAACTTGGATTTACCCTTGTAGATTTGAGTAAAATTGGACATAGGAATGACCAATTTGTTTTGGCTTCTCAAGTCAAACAAATATTTTTTGTTGACGACCCGATGCATCGTGGTTGGTCGATAGTTTTATCAATGCCTAATAGAGAATATAATGATGTTATTGGTGATGAAGTCTTAGGTGATGTGATAATTGAGTGTGAGCCATTTACTAGAGGGATGCCAAATGTTGACACATTTGATGAACTGGTGGGTGAGTTAGGTGGTCAAAATATTCGAGATGGGTGTGAAGATATATGGATTGAATGATGCTTATGTAATTGGCGGTGTATGACATTCATTTTATAATATATTGTAATGTGATTTCTTCACTTTCATTATACAGGTTTTGGCCACAAAACAATCAGTGCAAAAAATACTGGATCCAGATTAAATCATTATATTCNTAGTGTTTGGATCTATTTTTATAAGAGAAGTTTATTTTAAACCATGTTCCGGCATTTTTCTTTTTATTTTTACTTTTTATTTCCTCACACACCTGGTGCGGGGTTTCCACCGACCCCCAGGTCCAGGGCATGACATTAGTTCAATTGAATCTAAGTGAAATAAAAAAGGGTACGTGGTTTTCTCTATGGGGAGAACTGTGTGGCCGGAACCATGTATAGTGACTAGAGTCGTGTGAAGAGACAAAATGGAGAGGGCCGGTCGCTAAGGATGTCATCAGCTAGGAGAGAGGGAGAGAGGAGTTTCAGGTATTTTTCTAGGGTTTAGGAACTGAGTTTCGAATTACCTTGTGTGTTGAATGAAGCCATGTATTTATAGGGCTCTAGGCATCTAGGGTTTTTTTCAAAGAATAATTCCAATTTGGAAGGAATTTATTCTTTCTCCAAATTGTAGAGATTTAGTCCATCAGGGATTTTGATTGGGATTAAATCTCCTAATTTGATGATGATATCTCCACATTAGGATAATATCTTAATTGGTGACATTATCTTTTTAAATAAAGAAAATATCTCATATTTAAGATAATATCTCTATTTTTAGTATCAATTAATTTGCCAAATAAATGGGCTCAATTAATTGACCTAGGAGACATTCTTCATGTCCACGTGGCGTCTTGTGATTGGAAGCCAAAATATATGTTCCCACATGTATAGGTTGCTATTTTTATGTTATTCTTATATTGGTATTTTTAGTTTTATAGATTCAAACTGCAAGACAGTGTGTATTTTTATGTTATCCTTATATTTGTGTTTTTTGGTTTATAGAATAGAATTTGCAACACAATATGTATTTTACGTTAAATGCTAACTTTTGTTATGTTTTTTCCAAGAAAATATAATGAATTGATACATTAATCATGATATGAAATCAATTGCCAAGAAAACTAAGAAATATAAAATTTGAAATAAAAATGCAAAAGAATAAGGTGATATAATAGAAAACTATAATTGTAGTTTATTTGTTTACTTTAATAAGATTTTTTTTTAATAGTAAACTCATCAGATCCTTGACCCAAATAAGGGGAGACGCGAGAATCTCCAAATTTTAAAAATTCCATGTTGGGGACGAGTCGGGGATAGTATTATTATCTCCATCTCCATACACGGCCCGATAAGTAATATATATATTTTTAATTAATATATTATATAATATAGCCATGTAAGATTATGATATAATATAATATTTATTTAGTTTCATCAAATTGAGATTATTTTGAGTTGTGGAGTTGAATTTTAAAATTCAATTGAATGTAATTGAGTTAACTGATAATTTAAGATGAACTTTAAGTGTTATAATGTAGGATATGTGAGGTAGCTATGCGACGGGTATGGGACGAATTTGGGAGGTAGCTCCACAATGGGTATGGGGATGGGGATTCAATGAGCTATTTTTACCGAGGATAAGGGCGGGGACGAGGACATAGTATTGCCATACCCGGTCTCAAACTGACCCCAAACCGGCTCATTGTCATCCCTATTCATCATCCCACGCCACAAGCCACGAATATATGGCATTTCTGTTTCCCTCGGCACCCATCACATATACCAATCAATCAATCTCTCTCTCTCTCTCTCTCTCTCTCTCTCTCTCTCTCTCTCTCTCTCTCTCTCTCTGTGTTATAGGGATCAAATTTGGATTGGTGGGTTCAAATACAAAATTGGGTGCTTGGCGGGATGAAACTGGGTGGGTGCTTGGATGCGCTAGTGCTTAGGAGGTTGGTGAGGGAGAAATTGGAGGGGCAGATCAGGGTGGTGGATGCATTTTTGTTGGATGACCAAAATGAAACTCGGGCTTTCAGAGACTATTTCAGGGAAAAAAAAAAAAAGGGTTGTCAAATGGTACAATGGGACTAGTCTGCACAAACTGATGGTAAATGTTACAATGAGACCAATTTGTGCCAAAATAAAGATTAGAGGATGACTTAAGTGAATAATTTAAGGGGGTGTATTCAATTAGGATTGTATAAGATTTTGAAAGATTTTTTTTAAGTGACAGATTTTCTAGAATTGTATAACTCCTATAGGCTTTACCCGGATTTTTAATAAACTTGTTTTTGTACGTAAAATATTTTGATGTAACCAAAAAAGTAAAAAGAAATTCACAGCATATATCAATTAAAATTTGTGTTCATATTTTTTTGTGAAAAGATTCTTCCAAGAGTTTGTTCAAAATAGTTTATTTTCACATGTTATCTCTGTAATAAATCATGAAACAAGCATTTCTGTAATAAAAAGACCTTAATTTTTTCAAAAATTATATTCCATAGTAAGTTCAGTAATGAACTTTTATTTTCACATGCTCTCTCTACATATTGCGCCTTTTGACCTCATTTTCATGGATTGCGCGTTCCATCTGCACTCCATTATGTTTCCAGATTTTTGTTGGGGAAAAAAAAAAAGAATATTAGAACAAAACAAGAGGAAAATATGAAATAAAAAATGCATGTTAAAGCTAAGAATTTCCGGTACCTGAACAATGTGATTCAGATTCTCCCGCAAGATGAGAAACTGTTGGTTAATAAGGTCAAGAAAAATAATGCACCTACAAGCATAAGATTTGCGTCAAAAACAGTTTTCATAAGAGAGGTCTTTATCCATGTAGATCAAATAAGGGTTCTTCTTATAAAAGTCTTGAGTGAATATTAAGAAATATAATTTCGCTATAATAGTATCCAATTCTTACCCTTCATGGTCATTTACATCGCTTACATCTCGGAGCTGGCTACAGGCTAACGCCATCCGGCAACCACCAACACTGTAAGTCCAAATTCAGCAGAGAGGATCAATGTAATTAAATTATTTAGTGTGACAAAAGGATGTACAAGAAAGAATAATTTGGGCTTATTTTCTATACATATATCATTCAACATTAAAAGCTTAAAACCATGGTTAGTCTTTATGGATATAGTAGGCTTGAAAAAATTAATTTGTTACTTCTTTTTTTTTTATGGGGGAGAGGGGGGAGTGATCCAACTCTTTGTATATCCTTGCAGGTTTTTAAACTTTTTCGATGTGTAACAATTCTTCACATCCTTACACATGTCACTTTTTCATTTAGTTAAAATACGGTTAACAAGAAGAAGAAAAAAAACATTTAATGTAAATACGGTTGTCATTATTTCTTGGGCAAAAAATTAGTTGGCATTTAAGTTTATCTTGAGCTATTTCGGATCCGACTACATTAGTTTAGGTCACAACATTATGTTAAATTTACAATTTTGTTCATGCCTTTTTTGTGCAAAATTGCTTTGAATTTTCATTTAGCAACAAAACCTAAAATAAAAAGGTTTAACATTTAAAATTAAAATAATGTGTGGCATTCAATTTATTATACCTTGAGCTACTTCCCTTGAGCGTGAGGGCAAGAGTTGCCACCTGGGGATAGTTGACTTCATCAGGATCCTCAGCACTCCTAAATTGAATTTTCCAAAATCAATATATAATATAAATAATTTATATGTAATAACAAAATAGTAAATTAAAACAGTGAAGAAAATCACAGATATGTCCTGAGTTGTGCCAAAATATTTTCAGCATCACCAAGGAATGTGGTGATCAAATTCACAACAAAGCAAGGATTTTGTTCATTCTGAACTGCTTTCATTTGATCAAATTGCTCGTCCAAAATTCCCTGCCAGGAAATATTGTAGTTAATTAGCTGCAATATTAATTTAACTTGATCATCTTTTTGTTATATATTTTTAAAATATAAAATATTGACATTAAATAGTAACCCTTTGATCAGGGTAAAAAAAAAAGAGAGAAGAAAGATAAATTATATAATTACACAATAAATATCAGCTACTAAACAAAATAAATTAATTAAATTAAATTAAGATGAATACATAAAACTTCAAAAACAAGAATTAGAGAAGAGAAAGCAAAGCAATAAACTCCAAAAGTAAAAAGATTAGAGAAGGACTTGGTCTTGCAAGGAGCTGACGAGTTCCTTGAGCTCTTGGCCAAGTTCCTTCCCAGACATTTTTTTCTTCTTCTTTTTTGTTTTGTTTTGAGAGAGAGAGAGAGAGAGAGAGAGAGAGTACAGAGATGAAAGTGATGAAATGACTGAAGAGAAGGTAATAGAGACAGATGCATGGTTTTATTTATTTATATATATATATATATGTGTGGATGTTATTTTCATGCTGCATAGAATGTGTGTTAAGACTGAAGAGGCATGAGCTTTGCATGTCTCTGGTCTGGCTTTTCATTCCATAGCTTCATGAGCTTCACGATGGTCTGTTTATTTGTGCTTGGCTTTTTGTTCATGTTTTACTAATTGTAGTATAGGAATGCAAATTGGATGGGTGCAACCAGAGACCCGCCCCGAGCCCAACCCAATATTTGATTTCGATTGTATTGCCTTATTTGATTTCGATTGTATTGCCTTAGCCCAAATCCTTTTATAGTCAGATTGTTTGATTTAGAGTGCTGCCAAACAAATCCTAATATTAATTGTGTATACCTATTATCAAACTATTATTAAATTACTAATTTACTCTAATATAAAATGACCAAAAAGAATATATTGAATTGTGAAATAAATATAATTTTAATAAATACACCACACCCTACTCATCATATTCAACCCTAATCAAACATAGAGAAGTTTTCATATTACTCGGTGCCCAAGAACAACGCTGCAAGCACTGACGAAGACACAAGGAGGTGTCGTTGAATGGTATATAGCAGATAGGAAGGTATAGATAGGAATGATTCTAATCCAGCTAACTTACTTGCAACAATACCAATCTTCGACGAGTGACTAGAAGAATTTTCCCTTTGCAGAGTAAAAAATCTTCATAAACATATGATAAGGCGAACTTCCCACGTACTTTAAACAGATCAACCTGAGGAAAAATGAACCTAATTCTGTCAGCTGCAATATAGCCTTCATGACAAAAGAAAAAGAATTACTTTTAGTCACGGAATACAAGCAGATTATAACCAAACAAGACATCAAGCTAGATATCAACCAACAAATAATCATACAAGTAGGTTTACTTAATTTAAGGTTGAAGAAGATGAGAAAGTATATGGAATATTAAATAAATTGCAGACATTGAGATTTCCACCGACTTCTCTGATAACATCACTAAGGGCATGTTTGGTAGGCCTCACTATGCCTCACTGGATTAGATTGTGTTAAATAACACTCAAAACCCATGTTTGGTAAGGAAGGGGATTAACTTAAATGAGACTGCATAGTCCAACAGTGAAAAAATCACCGGACTCGCATGTCTAATTCAGTGAGCCCCAAATGCAGTTCGCAAAATAGCACCATCGCTATTTTGAACACACGAGTCCGGTTGGATTTCCTTACGCCTTGAATCAAAACACCACCACCACAGACCCAATCGACAGAATCTGGCACTGCCCAGCTCTCCCTCTTCTCCCCCGAATTTGTTCTCCCTCATAACCACCACCCGTAAGCCACACACAGACCCATCTCTCTTCGCCACCACAGCCCCCCGCAAAACCCAGAACCATCTCTCTTCGCCATCTCTGTCAGACCACCACCATCAAACCCATAACCAGCCGCCAGAGACCCAATCGAACCATCATCACCACCCAATTAGTCAAACAAAGCATCTTCACCACCCATAAACAGCCACCACATACTCAGTTCAACAACCATTAATTAGTGGAACTAGAAAGAGAGAGGGGTGGGTGTTTGCAGCCACCACATATCCAGAAGTGGATATGGCTCTCTTAAAAGTTGGGGTGCAGCATGAAGAGAGAGTGAAAAGGAATGAAGGAAGAAGAAAAGAGAGGAAAGAATAGGAAGAAAAAAAGAAATAGAAGGAACGGCCTGGAAAGGAAGAAAGAAGAAAAAAAAAAGAAGCTTTGGAAGGAATAAGAAAGGAGGAAGAAAGAAACGGGCCTGAGATAAGGAAGAAGAAGAAAAGTCAATGGGGAGAAGAGGAAGAAAGAAAATAAGAAAAAAAATAAGAAAAAATAAGAAGAAGATAATATGGTTTGAAGTGCGTGGTTCAATTGTTTGTTTAACTAGAGATAAGATAATAAACCACCACATACTCACTTATTTATTCTCTTTTTATTTATTTTTAGGTAAAAAAAGCCTTAATTAAAATTAAATATTAGAATTTATTAATTAAAATTAAATATTAAAATAATTATTTTTAGTCCGACACAACTCCAAACATAGGTCTTCACTATTTTTACAATCCAGCTTCTTAGTCCGACCCAACACCAAACGTAGGTCAGTACTTAATCCAGCTTAGGCCAATCCGAGCTAATCCGAGACAGTCCCAGGATTTAGTCCAGTCCATGACAGTCCGCCGTGCCAAACGACTCCTAAAGTCTTCTATGCCCTTGCTTTCCTGCCAAAGTAACAAATTTAAATAAATTGTAGACATTGAGATTCATGAGTGTAGAAATTGCAACAAGTAAGAGCTGGAAAAGTATAACACACATAAAAAGAGGAATCTGGTTTAGGATTGGTATTAGGGTGTACCAAGGGTATTTTTGGTAGTTAAATAGGGGGTACTTAGTTAATTTTATATTTTGATTAAAATATTAGAGTGTACTTAGTTAATTTTAGGGTTCGTTTAGCAGCACTCTTGATTTATTAGTTCGTATTAGAATAATTAATTGAACTTATCAATTCTTATCCAATAAGCATCAATATGGTTCTTTTATCAACAAATTCGATTGTATTGGAAAAATGTTGGATTTATTTTAAGGCCTAAAAACTAAAATCTCATCAACAAATTCGTTCTTTTATTTTATTCATTCGCTCAAAGTAGATATGTGTGCCTTGATGGGTTCCAAATGTGCCTAATTGTATCTCATTGTATTGTTAACTAGGGGAGGGTACTCATAAGGTCTTTTAAAAAACCACTTTCTCAATCTCAATATATATAGCCATATAAAGTCATAGTATAATCGAGAAATCAAAATGACAATGAAAATTTTCAAAAAATCTCAATTCTATCAATGTAACCACAAAATCTCAAGGAAAAACATATTAAAACAATGTTGGTAACATCATAAGCTAGAGACGATAATTAAATTGAGTTTCATTCAAAACCATCAATATGCAAAGGGTTTTCAATTTAAAAGATTGTTGTACTTATTTCAAAACAAAAATCCACTCACAAAAGGTTTGATGCTAAATTAATCAAAACCGAATTCCTAATTCGTGATTTCCAACAGGTCAAGGATAGTCATCCAACCACAACCTATCAATTTAGCCTCGATCCAACGATCAGATCTTCGTATATAGTACAACCGAACGACAATTGATTCGTGTAAATTGAGACAATTTGAGACATGCGAACCTCGGACTTTTGTTCTATAATTTTCTACACACTTCTAGAAACATCAGGAACTGCATACTAATATTTAGAGATGATCCAACGGTCCGATCATCTCTTATCAAAAGGTCCATAATAGGCAAAGTCTCCGATCATCGGGCAAACAATCGAATCAATGCAAACAATAATGCTTGGGACAACTAGGATGTCACACCCCGGACCGGCTCCGCCGTAGCGCGATATTGTCCGCTTTGGGCCTGGCTACATTCTCACCAGCCCGCACGGTTTTGTTTCTGGGAGCTTACGAAGCAACTTCCCAGGGTGGTCACCATCCTGGGATTGCTCCAGCCTCCAACTCGCTTAACTTCGGAGTTCCTACGAACCCGAAGCCAGTGAGCTCCCAAAAGGCCTCACGCTATGAGGATGCGAGGTGTGCCATATAAGGCACATCACCCCCTCTCCGTTTGGTCGATGTGGGATCTCACAATCCACCCCCCTTAAGGGATCCGACGTCCTCGTCGGCACACTCGCACCACACGGCAGAGTGGCTCTGATACCAAACTGTCACACCCCGGACCGGCTCCGCCGTAGCGCGATATTTGTCCGCTTTGGGCCTGGCTACATTCTCACCAGCCCGCACGGTTTTGTTTCTGGAGCTCACGAAGCAACTTCCCAGGGTGGTCACCCATCCAGGCGATTGCTCCAGCCTCCAACTCGCTTAACTTCGGAGTTCCTACGAACCCGAAGCCAGTGAGCTCCCAAAAGGCCTCACGCTATGAGGATGCGAGGTGTGCCATATAAGGCACATCACCCCCTCTCCGTTTGGTCGATGTGGGATCTCACATAGGACATCACACTAGGGTAAAAATAGGTCACCTTTGGTGCCCACTTGAGCCACCAAATGTTGGCACCGTCGGTGGGTAGCTTAAGCATATTTCGGCAACAACGAAATCTAAAATTGTCGATTGCCACCCATGCCAAATTAAAGACAACACTAAGAGGAACAACTTTCATGTATAGGCCTACGTGAATTTTCGTCATGATTGGCCGGAAAATTGATCAGAAATGGAGGAGGCTGGAATCTTTTTGCTGTTAGTTGCTGGTACACCCCACTTCTCACTCAATATCCGTGGCGTACAACGTCAATTTGGGTCGGATCTTTGGTTGGATACAATGGTCAGTTGATCATGAACATTTTATGACAAGTGAAGCAACCAATGGTGGTCGGACGATGACGTAGCATTGTCGTGAATTTTTTTTCAACGATCCAAATCATCTGTTTTTAAGTCTACATTCATAGATCATTCTTGTAAAAAAAATTAGACAAATTGGAAACCATTTCAACATCTAACTATGTCCTACAAAATCAATTAACACAGTACTTCAAGAAAGTACTAAAATTTCAATATTTTAATTGAGTGGTCAAATGATATCGGATTCAAGTGATTTTTTTGTAGAGAGATCTTTGAATGAATATCTACACAATAGATAGTTTGGATTAGTGAAATATAATATAGAGTGGGACCTACAAAGATATCCCTCAAATAAGTATTTGAGGGATCCCTAAACTAAAGTTCCCTATATATACAGTCCCCTTCTATTGAGGGATCCCTCAAATTATTTGAGGGATGCCCTTTAGGGTACCTTACAATTTTTTTTCCAATGATCCAAACCATCTATTTTTTAGGTCTTCATTCATAGATCATCCTTACAAAAAAATTAGATAAATCGGAAACCGTTTCGACATCCAATTGTATCATACAAAATCAATGAACACGGTGCTTCAAGAAAGTACTAAAATTTCAATAACTCAATTGAGTGGTCAAATGATATCTGATTCAAGTGATTTTTTGTAGAGATGATCTTTGAATGAGTATCTACAAAAATAGACGGTTTAGATTAGTGGAATACAATCCGGAGTGGGGCCTACAAGCGGTATCCCTCAATGGAAGCTCTCTGTATATATATATATACAAACCATCTATTTTTTAGGTAAATATATATATATATATATATATATATATACATAAACCATAAGCTTATTTGAGGGATACCCTTGTAGGCCCCACTCCGGATTGTATTCCACTAATTCAAACCGTCTATTTTTGCAGATACTCATTCAAAGATCATCTCTACAAAAAATCACTTGAATCAAATATCATTTGACCACTCAATTGAGTTATTGAAATTTTACTATTTTCTTGAAGCACCGTGTTCATTGATTTTGTAAGACACAATTGGATGTCGAAATGGGTTCCGATTTGTCTAATTTTTTGTAAGGATGATCTATGAATGAAGACCTAAAAAATAGATTGTTTGGATCATTGGGAAAAAAATTGTAAGGTACCCTAAAGGGCGTCCCTCAAAAAAAAATTATTTGAGGAATCCCTCAATAGAAGGGGACTGTATATATATATAATCTAGGCATGCCATGTGGCACACACTTGGGTTAGGGTTTTAAGGTTCATTTTTTCTTGCAACCCTTGAACTTTAAAGCCGTATAACTTTTCTGTTTCAACTCCAATTCAAGATTTGTTTCTGCCTACGCGTTTGTTGGATGGAGCTCTACATCCAAGTACAAAGAAAAATCTGAAAACTAGACTCCCGAAAACAAAACTTAAATTCCTAAGGGTAAAATGGTCAAAGTAGCTTGGATTTAAATAACACTAGCCTCTCTGCACGCGCCTGCAAGAGGCTTTTGTAAAAAAAAATTAAATTTATTTTAGAATTAAAAAAGATAATGGATAGTTGTGTTCCATAAAAATAGGATCCATTATCTGAATTTTCTTTTATTTTTAATTTCTTTAATACGAAAAATTTTGAATTTACCATATTATCCTCATTTAATTAATAATTTCAATTTGTAATGTTTGCATTAACCAAGGGCATTTTCTGGTATTTTGAATGTTTCACCATTCTCTGCCTTTTGCTTTATATATATAGATAAAGGAATTTCCAAGAAGGGTTATTACACTTAAATACATTTTCAATGTCTAAAGACTCAAGTTGCCGTTACACATCCATATAAAATTTCCAGAACTATTTTCGGGTCAAATCATCTATAACACATGGTTCATTTGCTAAGTTAACGGGATATCAGATTATGAGGTTGAAAGTCTCAATCCATATCCTATTAATTAAATCAAATTCATATCAAAATTTAATCCATTGACGGTCGGTTACCGGCAGTTTTCAGTGTTTTTGGTGTTTTCAGTCCAACCGCACAACCGTAGGTCAATTTATATAACTAGGCATGGACATGATTTGTTCTGGGTAGCTTTTCTGTATACTATAAACTGAATTGTGAAGATCCATATTTTGGAAAGCATATATTATGAATATCAACAAAACATTCTTATTAAATATGGGGGCTATTCTTGTAATGCCCTTTTATTAATGAAATTGATGCGGCTATTAAAAATTCGGTTTTATCAAAGGATTCTTTTCCTTTTGTTATCTTACAACCAACCATATTTTTCTCTCTCTCCCTCTTCGACCAAAAGAGGGATACCCATCAATAATCAATTACTTGCACTTTCTGAAATATCCGATTGGAACGGTTTGTAGGTTTTAAAAACCATAGCTAGGCATAACTAAACTGAAGACTGCTCCGTTTAACTTTTATTCTAGTCAAAATTTGAATCAAATCGGCCAATTAGTCAGTTTTATAGGTTGACTTGTTTTTTTTTTCCTACCAAAAGAAATGAAATGAAAAGTACAAATGTGACAATCAAATGGTGGAGATTATAATCCAATAGTAGCCAAATTTAAAGATAACATAAAAACACCAAAGGATATCCAAAACTAAGTCTTAAACGGGAATGTTCCTTTGATCACTGTGAACTTATTCAAAAGTTATAATATCAAACTTATTCAAGAACATATAATATATCAAACTTATTCAAGAACATATAATATGATCTTCTGGAGAGACCGAACAGATCAAACATAGCAGCTCTCTACTTAATAATAGCGTCCTCTAATCGCATTTTCATAAATTGCTCGGTCCAGCTGCACCGCGTTATGTTTCCAGAATTTTTTTTTTTGTGAAGGAAATAAAAATAAGAATATTAGTGCATCTGTGGGAGCATAATCACCGTTGAAATTGTGTCTATTTCTGTATTCTTTTTTCGGGTCAAGAAATTATCAATCAATTTATTTCTTTTTAAGCACGTTTATTCATCAATGCATAGTCATAATTAATAAGTCTCTACATGCTTTATATATTTGTTTATCATAAGAAATATTACCTGAGCAATTTGATTCAGATTCTTCTGCAGGACAGCATATTCACGGCGGATATGTTCAAGAACCATATGGCACCTAGAGAAAAATAAATAAGGCTGCTTTATAAAAGTCTAAGTGAAGCAGCTAAAATTTTCCACAAAAAATATATAAAGAAAAAACACAAAGATATATTGAAATTACCATTACTTGGTGATAATGAGAGAACAAGTTAAAAATCTTATTACCCTTCTTTGTTCTTTGCTTCACTTGCATCTCGGAGCTCGCCGCAGGCAATGGCCATCCGGCTGCAACCAAAACTGTAACTCCAAATGCAGCAAATGGGATCAATGTTAAATATTCTTTGAGTTAATGCAACAAATTAAGACGTATATCCATTTGAGCTAATAATACAAAATTGAAATATATTTTTAAGATAATCATGACCAATGCTATGTGTGTGTGTATAGTCGTGTTAGTAAACACTGAAATGACCTTCAATGGGAGTAACTTCCCAATCTTCGCATTCCCATTCCATGTTAGTAAGCACATAGTTAAATTAAGAATATGATTTGACAAGAAATATAATTTTTAACGGTGTACAGCAGAAAAAATTTTATACACTATAATATATGTTTTGGGGACTTTATAAGAAATTATTAGCAATAATATGATGTTTTGTTCTCTTTTATGTTTTTCAAGCTGATATGGTGTTCCTTCACACATATTATTTTGGCATATACAACAGAGGTCTAAGTATATATATGCACAGTAAATAGGCATCTAAAAAATGATCTACAATTACCTTGAGCAAGCTTCCTTGAGATTGAGGGCGACATTTGACAGCTGAGGATAGTCGATGATAGGAACAACACTCCTACAATTGAATTCTCCAAAATCAATATATACCTACACATTATGTATGTGAAAACCCCATAATTACTTAACGAAAACAGTGAAGAAAATTATTACTCACAGGTATGTAAGTTCTGCTAGGTTATTTTCAGCATCACCGTAGAAGTGGTTTATGATTTCAACAGCAAAGCGAGGGTTTCGTTCATCTTTCAACCGTCTCATCACTTCATCAAACTTCTCATCTAGAATACCCTGCCAGGAAACATATATATGTAGTTTGATAATTTAATTAATTAGCTGAAATATTAATTTACTTGATCAGATTTTGTTTGTTAATTATCAAAAGTTGAAATGTTGACATTAACTAAATACTAAGAAAGCAGACCAGCCATATATAACAACCCTATGATCAAGGTTACTGATAAAAGAGAGAGAGAGAGAGAGAGAGAGGAAGAAATGGTCTATATACTCTGAGAAACTAAGATTATCTGAAATTTCAGCCTTATTTTTTCTCCAAACATAAGTCCTCCGAAAAAAACACTTTAAAAACCCAAGGATTTTAAGAGAGGAAAGTAAGATAAATATAAGCAAAGCAATAAACTGATGAACAAAAATATTAATGGGGGTGAGCTGACCTGTTCTTTCAAGGAGGAGATGAGTTCCTTGAGCTGTTCGGCAATGTCCGTCCTCCCAGCCATTTTCCTCACACAGAGAGAGAGAGAGAGAGAGAGAGATCAAAGTGAAACGAGGAAGAAAGGCAATTGCAAAAGAGAGAAATGAAACCTCTGGCTGGAATATGCATGCATGGTTATATATAGCCTATTCATGCTACATATAACATGTATATGAGTTTTTAAGTGGCATGAGCTTTGCATGTACTTTGTTTCTTCATAACTTCAGCATGAACTTCATGATTTTCGCTTGGCTCCTTCATGTTTTACTGTTTGATTGTACGCATTCAGCCTAACTTATTTGCATTTCTCAAAGTCATTTGTTTTTCCTTTTCGGTTTTATTGGGGATTGAGCTTGTGGGTTGAACTTGGGGGCTTAAACGCCTTACAGGTTAAGGTTAAACCTAATCTTCTAGCCCAACTTGTTCAATTTGGGCAATCTGACTGAGTTGAGTTGTTTAATTCTAATCAAGTTATAAATTCAAATGCTGAACCCGGACTGATAATTCCATAGTGAATGAGGCCCTATCTCTTAATTGTTGGATCAAATTGGTTGCCAATTTGATCCAACGGTTACGAGATATGACCTCATATAAGGCCTCACTATAGAATGACTCAAACCTGAACTAAGGGCGGCGAGTTGGGCTTGAATTTTCTACCTCCAAACCTTTGTCAATTTTCACTCCTAACTAATTGTACCATTTATTAAAGAATCAACATATCGCTATGGGCAAATAGCTCAAGTGATTAAAATCATTTGTCCCTACATCTTAGAGCAGTTCTAGCAATAGCCCTTTGCCAGAGCAGGACGTGGCCCAAGTGAGGTTTTGGAGTTCCAGCTGGCCTAAGCTGCCAAGGCAGCAGTTGGGTCCCAGCAAACCAGGCCAGCCCAAAGGCAAAAACAGCCTGAGCTATTGCCTGGATTTGCTGACATCAGCGATGACGTGAGCAACGAAAAAAAAAATATAAACAAATGCTAAAAATTTCAGATTTTTTTTTAAATAAATACTTAGTCATATTTTTCACTTCCCACACCAAAACTCTACAAATTCATTTCCTCATATCTCATGTGAATAGTGGTTGTCATGGCAATGGATGGAAACACAACAAGCCTTTTGCAAAGGTTGCCGCTATTCACGTGATAGTAACAGCCCTTACCTTCCCCTTGCCTTTTGCCATGGCAAATGGGTGAAAGTGCTCTTAGGTCTTAGGTTCCATTTTCCCCTCCCCCAATATTTTAAAAAGAAGATAAATTTCTTTTTTGGACAAAAAACAGAAGATATTTGGATTTCAGAAAAAAAAAAATTAAAGAAATATTTGAATGTTCATTTGGATGGAAGTTCCCACCAAATTTTCTCCTTTCGGGGTCTTTTTATAATTTGGATAGTGAAAATGGGAGTAAAAAAATCATCGTATATATTCAACACTCTTTTTCCCTTGATAAAATAATGACAGTTTCTATCTCTGTCATCGATTTTGAAAACAAAATTAAATATCACAAATATAATATTTTCCCTTTATAAATACATTTGACTGCTAGTGGAATACTAGAATTTTTGCAGTAAGCATTTTTCTTATCCACTAGCAGTCAAATGTATTTATAAGAGAGCAAACTTTAAGGCAATACCAAACGAACTAATGAAGTCCCAACTTTATATCACAACATGAAACAGTCAGTCAGTCTCAACTACATTCACTTCATACACCACAAATCTAGTCATAAACCGGTCTACAAAAGATACCAAGTTCTTGTAATAAACACTAGTATACAGCTAATATTCCACATGATCTGATCCTCTGGCGAAAAGCTAGCAGACTGAACAAACGACCTCTCTACTGACGGCGCCTTCTGGGCTCAAACGCGTTAATTGCATGTTCCATCTGTAACCCAGTGTGTTTTCAGAATAGTTTTTGAGAAAAGAAAAAAAAGTTGGGCACAAATCTGCGTACTAGAGCATTTCAAATGATGGACAATCACCGCAGAAAGTGTTCTACTACCATAAGGGTTTTTGTTCTAGAAATGATCAATCCTTTTTTTTCCTTCTGCAGTCAGTAGAACAACAAAAATATGGCATCTTCATAAGGTGTTAGAAAGTCCAAAACCTTGGTTATTCTTTTGTTAGAATGTAATCTTTATTGTTTAACATACATGACCTCTGTATACACCTATATATTTGCTACAGTATGTGAAAAAAGACAAAGAAACATATCAACAAAGTAAAACTGAGAAAGATCAAAGTTCAGAATAAGTATTACCTGAAGAATTTGATTCAGATTCTCCCGCAAGACAAGATACTCACGTCTGACCCTGTCAAAGCCTGAAAGGGACCTAAAAGCATAACATTTTCCAAAGAAAGAGTTTCTGTAAGAAAAGGGGCATTAGGACACAGCTAAAAATTCCTTCTCATGTTGAAACGTGTGTATTGTCCCAACTAGCACTAATTTCAAGGTTGTTCAATGGTATTCTTTCTCTTCATCCGAATGTTTCTGTGATATTTCAATCTGTAAGTTTTAATACCTTAAGCCGTTAAGTATTTTGCAAAGCTTCATATAGGTAGGGCTATCTTCAAAACTTACTGTGACACATGCTAACATCAGAGTTAGAATTTGAACCTAACCATATGTACAGAAGTCATAAACAAGGAATGATGTTCAAATTTTTTAGCAATTAATTCTATAATATCCTCATCTTTTTCTGTTATGTACCATATGCCTAGATGATAAATCAACTGGAATTGAAGACATGAGGAAGGCGAAAGGGAGTGAGCCTTAGATTTGATTTAAACCCTTGCTTATGTTCCTTTTGGCCTAACCTTTGTCAAAGAATTGCCCAGGAGATGAATCCTCTATAACTCTAAAGAAAGAAAGAACCTTCAAAATTTGGTGGTTGCAGAAATGTAAAATCAGCATGTTTTCCTCAAAGTTGATAATATATGTGGTGCTGTAAAATGTATGCTTCATCGTTAAAGCCAGCTTGGTGAAGGTGAGAGGACAGTTTTGTACCTTTCTTTGGAATATGCTTCACTTGCATCTCGAAGCTCACAACAGGCATGGGCCATCCGGCAACCACCAACACTGCAATGCCGAATGCACTGAATGGCATCAATATTCTTTTACCAAAGTAAAAGGATAAAACAGAGAAGCATCATTTGGGCTCATATAATATGCAATACACAAATTCAGAGGGATCAAAACTGAAAATCCATAACCAATAAATATAAGTAGTAAGTAAGCCTTATATAGTGTCTTTGGATCAATTTATCTTTGTCAATAATAACCATTCAATAAAAGTATGTGTACACTGGTTAGCCCCAGGTTAGAAACAGACTAGGTGGGGTATAATCACTATGGCGTCACCATAAAAAGCATTTTGAAACTGCATACGCCACGCGCTAGCATTCGCGTGGCGTTGACTACTTAAGTACTAGATTTCTGAGTTAGCACTTGCTTCCAAAAAGCATTTTGAAACTGCATACGCCACGCGCTAGCATTCGCGTGGTGTTGACTACTTCAGTACTAGATTTAAGTTAGCACTTGCTTCCAAAAAGAATTTTGAAACTGCATACGCCACGTGCTAGCATATGCGTGGCATTGACTACAGTACTAGTCTACTAGATTTCTTAGTTAGCACTTCCTTCCAACTTCTATGGATAAGATAATTATGTCTTCATATATATCCAACAACTGGAAATGTTTTAAACAGTGATTGGTAACGATTAATTGCTTTCATTAATGATCCATTCCAAACGGGATCTCCATGCCATGTACATTAGCGTCCAAAATGAAAGATTGCTTACCAATACCATCTTCTAAATGTTTTAAAAAGCAGAGCGCGTGAACGTTCACATCTTCACTGTCGCTTCTGAGTTTTATTGGATAAGATATTGGTTGCTTGCATAAATAATCCAAAACATGGAAATGTTTTGGGATTGGCTATGATCAGTTGCTTTAGTTAATGCGTGCTTACAATTGTGATCTACATGCCACGCACATTTAAGTCCAAACTGGAAAATTCCTAACCAACAGATATCTTCTGGATATCTTAAACATGCAACACGAGTGGCATCAGTATCTTCACTAGATTTTGTAGTTATCTCACTTCCAAGTATTTTGGATAAGATATGCAACTTGCATAAAGAACCAAATTCAGAGATCTTTTAACTCATTCTTACAATAGATTGTTTCATTTAATGATCACAAACGTGAAGTATATATGTCCTGCAGATTTACATCCAAATTGGAAAATTCCTAACCAACAGTATCTTCTGAATGTTTTAAACATGCAAAGAGTCCTGCGCAAAGGGTTCAGACTTTCTTTTGGATATTTAATCAACATATCATGTCATACATAATAACTGCTTGATAAGAAAATTTTAGCAATGCTTCATATAGTAAATTTGCCAAACCACACAGATGCATCACAATCATAAATAAAAAAATTAGTGAATTGCATGTAAATGGGCAGAAACCTAAAAAGTAATAGGCAATATTACCTTGAGCTACTTCCTTTGAGCTGGAAGGCAATTTCTGTCACCCTAGTGTAGTTGATCAGAGGTGCACCCCTAAAATCGAATTCTCCAAAATCAGTCAGTAGAAATATACATAAACATACATAATAACTATACTAAAAAAAGGCAATTGCTTGAAATCATTGAAGGCATTACAGAGTTCTTAGAAGTTCTGCTATAGAACAGTCAGCGTCGCGAAGGAACATGGTTATTGCTTCCACAACTAAGCAAGGAGTGTCGCTTTCTAACTCTTTCAGTTCTTCAAAGTGGAAGTCCAGTATTCCCTGCCAGAAACATGGTGATTAATTAGTCTCTAATTTATATGAACATTCTTTGTCTGTTAAAGAAAACCAGGCAAGCCAAATATTAACCCATGATAAAGGTTGAAAAATGATCTAAAACTGAATAGAGATTATCTTAAATTACAGAAACTGACTAAATTGGGGTATGCTTGGTGGCACAGAGATAAAAGTATATTTTGTTCCCTGGAAAGATATCATCTTAGCTGCAGAGTGCAGACACAACATCATCGATATCATCTTACAAAAATTAGCAGAACCAACGCCGCCATTTTTGTTTTTCTTTCCCCCTCCCCTCCTCTAAATTTCCTTCCTTTTTCACTAACCAAACTGATTGGGAGCACCAAATTCATCAGCATTACATGCCAATTAGAAACATATCTTCTTTCTGTGCTAGCAATACTCAGTGAAGAAAACCCAATTCCTTTTTACTTATCTTCCTCACAAACAAACTTATAAAACTCCTCAAATAAAACCAAAAACTAAAAAAAACCAAAACAATGATTGTATCGAAAAACAGAAAGAAGGAAAAAAAAAAGAGAGAAGCAAAGCAATCAAATGGAGGTGATGATGATGAGGTGACCTGCTCTCGCAAGGAGCGGATGAAGTTGTTGAGTTGTTGGGTGAGCAGAGTCGCTCCAGGCATTTTCTTTCTCCACTGCAGGGATAAAATTGGGGAGAGAGCTGCTACTGTGTCTCAGAAACCAAGCAAGGCCCCTCTCTCCTCTCTTCTGTCTCTCTCTGGGTTTTAATTAACGCGGAGGATGAAGAGAGGAGAGAGAGCCTTGTTTGTTCATAGAGTCACATAGGGTTTAGTGAGAGAGGGAGGGTGGCATGATTGCCACCTGCATCATCATTTTCGCAAAATTTTAAACTGGCGGTTTCGTCCTGCTTTGGAAGTATTACCTGCGCCTTCTGCTTCATTTGGAATCCCCATTACTCATTAGTCCTAGGGGTTACCAACGCCAACTCTGACTCTCTCTGTGTATCACAGGGGCCCACAACAAGGGTTTTCCTCATGTTGCCGTCGGAGTGGGACCCACCCCACAATGGAATACCAATAGGCTGGTGCTTTGCCATTCTCGTTCCCTCCCTAGAATAAGTTTGTAATTTTGTAATTTGGGGTTTTCGACCGAAGTTGTGCCTGCATTTATCCCGATTGAATTTTGGTTCTCCAACTCTCTATTCCATGACAAATTGGTCTCACTGTATCATTTTCCGTCAGTTTGAATTACATGGTTGGCACATGCTAAAGTTGTTAAAAGTAAATAGGACTTTTGACAATAACCCAAAACAAAAAAAACAAAAAAAAAGTGTTCAATCCGAATGGTCCCTAAATTTATATATGAGTTTCATTTTGGTCCTCTAACAAAAATCGCAGCCGCCACCTTAGTCTACCCCTCCAATCCTATTTAGAGCACCTCCACCCCAAAAGGCAAGGGTAAGGGCAAGGACAAGGCAAAAGCAAAGGCAAAGTTTGACACTATTCACATGAATAGTATCATCTTTGCCTTTTTTGGTTCCATCCCAAAGGATAAGTGCAAGGGTAAACACTATTCACTAGGGTGGCATTTTAAACCGAAAAACCGAAAAATCGCAAAAACCAACCGATATTTTACCGTAATAAAACCGCAATCGCGGTATTAAGAACCGAACCGCATTTGAGGTTGCGGTTGCGGTATTTGATTTTCAAAATTTGCGGTTACCGCAAACCGCAAAGTATATACCAACACTTGAGTTTGTAACATTGGTGTATTGCATTTTTCCTTTTAGTTTGTAACTTTAATTAACTTTGAATTGGATTTTTCTTTTTGGTTGTAACTTTAATTCATTTTGCTTTTGGTTTGTAACTTTAAAGGATTTGGAATTGGAATGCTTGAGAAGTTTAACTTTAATTGGAATGTTTGGAATTGTAACTTTAATTTTCTTAGGTTGTGAATGCTTGAGAATTGGAATCGATTGTGAATTTATATATGCTTGAGAAATTGAGGTTATGTATTTATTTATTTAGGTTGTAAATTTATATTTTTGTGAATGCTTGAGAATTTGCGGTTTCACGGTAACCGACCGCATTTTTGCGGTTTACCGCAATGCGGTAAACCGCAAAACGCGGTCGGTTTGCGGTTTCAAAAATCACCAAACCGCAAATAGTCGGTCGGTTTGCGGTTTGAGTAAAAATTCGCGGTTACCGAACCGCAACCACCCCACTTTACTTTATTTTCGATTTTTTTATACTTAACAATTAATTTTGATAGTTTTTCAGATAAATTTTTGGTCGTCACGTGTCACTATTTATTATGAAATTTTCACCTAAAATTTCAGATAAGATTTTCAGTTGCCACATGTCCAAATTTATTAAATTAAAATTTTCAAATGGAATTTTGTAGTAGAAAATTTGGTATGAAAAGTGAAAAATATTGGAAGGAGATGAATTTGTATGAAGATTTAGTGTAGAAAGTGAATAATATTGATAGGTATTTATAGAAAAAAATTTCCATAATTTTTTTCAATTTTTTTTAGGCCCTGACATCAGCAACCTGGGGGCAACAGCCCAGTCCATTTTTTCATGTGGGCTTGCCCAGGCTGGCCTTTCTGCGCTGGAGGCGGAATTGGGGCCTTGGGGGCCTGTTGCCATGGCAAGCCTACAGCGATGCACTTGCTCTTAGATAAAGGATTTGAAAATTACATAGAATTCTTAAATGACGAAATTTAGATCTCCATCATCTAAATTTCTGTCAATTAATAATTTCAATGTTTACTTTTTTATGTATGTCAAATTTTGTAAATGACATAAATTATAATGAAAACGAATTCCTGCTCAATTGGAATTGAGAAATGACGACCCTTTTGGTTGAAATTAAACTCGGGAATCTCAATCGCCAATTTCTGTGATTTTTTCCGCACGTCATTTAATAAGTTCTAACTTCTATACTTAAGTTGCCAAACAATGGAAATATCAATTTCTTCTCTTCAATTCCCGACTTTTAATTAAATCCGAATTATTTTCCTCAATCCAAACGGAGTGCTTGCCCTGGATGCTGAAGGTGTCCTTGGGGTGATCTCGTAGTTCCTACGGGGTGAAGGCGATGGGTTCAGTCCATGGATTTTTCTTCCTTTTCCTGCAAGGCTACTGGTCTTAAAATTCTCTTTACATGCTTATGTCTCATATATTGGAACTGATTTTGGAGTTCTGATTATTACTTATGCCTCTATAATATATTAATATATGAATCGTAAATTAGCCTTACTAACTTGCTACGTGGCCATATTTGTATATTTTCTGCACTCTAATTCAGCATTTTCAGAATATCTATGAAATTATAAGCACAGGTACTTTCATAAGATACAAAGACTGGATTTTGTTGATTTCTTTAAATTATCAGAAAAGCTGGATGGGAATTTTTTTTTTTTTTTTTTTTTTTTTTTGGGTCAAAGTTAAGAAGGGAAGGGAAGGGAATGGGAAGATTTCTCACGCATACTGCTAAGATACCATGAGGATTCGAACCAAGACCACTAGTCTGCAAGCCCAATGGAAAGTATTAAGAATGGAATATTGACATAAAAGAAAAATAATAGATTTCAACTTTCATGTTTGCTACTTTGTATCTACGGCTTCCATGTTCTTTTGCTTACTTTTCTACTTCCTCTGGTTACAAAAATCGTAGTCCTAGCTACTTTTGCATAATCCAGATATCTCATTCTAACTATATGACGTCTCTCATTATTATTCTGTCTAGAACCAAAGTTGTCCCAGAAGCATTTCTCTTATCCAGTAGCAGTCTAATTTGTTCATAAGATAGCATACGTTAAAGACAACACCAAATTAAGTCCAAACTTGATTTCGAAACATGAAACGGACAAAAGCAGTCTCAGAGATAACAAGACACTATGTTCACTTCACAGTACTGGTGAACTTATTGAAATACCAAATGCAACACTAAACAAGTCATGAACCTGTCCATAAAAGATACTAAGCTCAGCTGCAATAAACTTATCACATAGCCAATATAAAGAACCATCTGATCTTCTGGAGACAACGTTTTTAGAAGGCCGAACGAACCAGCTCTTTACTCACGTCGCCTTTTGGGCTCATCAGCATTGATTGTACGTTCCATCTATACCCCAGTATATTTCCCAAGTTTTTATTTTTAAAAAAAAAAAAAAACAGAAAAGAAAGTGGAGTAAGAATATTAGAACATTTGCAACCGAGAAGAACCACCTCAGAAAGTGTTCACCAATACAGTATTTTCGTTCCAGAACATTTACCTGAAGAATGTGATTCAAACTTTCCCGCAAGACAAGATATTCACGTTTGACTGCGTCGAAGTCCGCAAGGCACCTAAAACGCATAGCATTTGGTTAAAGAGTGTTTATAAGAGGTCTGTAGGATAGATTGCATATGAGATAATTTCTATAAGTATGAGTGAAGTGGCTAAAATATTTTCTCTGATACACTATATACCTGTAGCCTTTTAGGTCTATGATATTCAATACCTTATTATGTTCTAAATATATTGCAAAGCTATATAAGTAGGGTTATTAAGAACTCTTAACCTGGCACATGCTAGACCAGAGTTAAAATTTGAATCTAATCATCCTACCGTACACAAGGCATGATGTTCAACTTTTTTGGCTTAGTCAGTTCTTATAAATATCCACATCCTTTTCTATTATGTACCATTTACCTAGATCATCCCTCATTACCTAGATCATCCCTCAAATGAATTCGAGATAATGATCAGTTTTGCGAAGAGAATGTAGTATTTTTCGTCAAAGAATTGTCTCCGACAATGTGGGGCTAAAAGATTCTACTACTCTAGAATTATAATTCTGAAAAATAAATCATTTGGAAATTTATAGTTGTGGAATTGTGAAACTAACATGTTTTCCACAATATTGATAGCATAATGCGTGCCATAAAATATACGAAATATACCTGACTGTATGATGTGGACACATGTTATTCCACTGTTAGCAGCTTGATGATGAGAGAAAAAATTATTACCTTTGTTTGTTTTTCGCATTACTTGCTTGTCGGAGCTCAACACAAGCAGCAGAAACCCGGCAACCTCCAACACTGTAATTCCAAATGCAGCAAATGGATCATTATTCCCTTACCAGAGTAAAAGGGTGTACAAAGAAGCATATTTGCATCCTTCGAAGCTCATAAAGATACAAGATGCATAAAAAGCTGAGCATTTGTAATAAAGAAATTATCTATAGATGGCAGTAATATTTTCTACAACAGGAAATAAACTCTACCCCCAGCAGCCCTTGCCTTTTCCTCTGTCACATTTAAAACTTGACTAGCAATTTTTCTCTTGTTAATTTTTCTGTTTAATTAAAGTTTGTGTACGCTTTTTGACCCCCGATTAGAAACAGACTAAATGTGCAGTCTCAATAAAAGACATTTCGAGACTCAAAAATCGAAACTTGAATTCAACTATAGCTTGAAGGAAATAAGTCCTCAAAGGCCCAAAATCATAAACTTATAGAAACACTAAGATATAGAATTTAAGAGTATTTGTGATGTTAGTAATGAGAACCCTAGAATTATCTGTTGGCAATGAGCCAGCACTTTCAACATTCAATGTGATAGGTGCTACCACAGATTCAGGCAGGGCAGGATCCAAGTGATTTTCCAGATAGAACATATGATGACAGGGAATTGGTTATTGAATGGAAGCAATGTACTGGATTAGACAGTAGAGGGGTGGCAACCACCCTATTTCTCTGTTTGCACACTTTTTCCCCAATTTACGGACAGGGTAGAAAGAGATGAGCAATGCCTAGGTTGTGACAATCTGATCTAAGCTTTTCATTTAGTTGGATGAATCATTTGAATCTGCATATGCCACACATGAGCGTGGATAAATCAAATGAAACATCATCTGTCACGCGCTAGCACGGGCGTGACATGGACTTCTACATCATCTGTCATGCGTTACCACCTTATTACTCAAATTTTTGTGGACATGCCTTCATAAAAAACCAAAAATGGAAAATCTTTTAACTAATTATTGCTTACTGTCGATTTTGTTTAGTTAATGATTGCTTACAACTTGTTGATCTCCATACCATGTTCATTTACGTCCAAATTGAAAAATTCCTAGTCAACGCTATCTTCCAAATGTTTTAAAGGCGTAGAGCGCAGCGCGTGACGCTGACATCTTTAATTAATGATTGCTTACAAATGTAATCTACATGCCATATACTTTTACACCCATTTTGGAAAGTTCCTAACCAACAATACATCTTCTAAATGTTTAAACCTATGCAACAAATACTACAACCATACTTACAAGTCTACGTAAAAGAAAATATCTAAAGAATTTCTTCGGGATATGTAACCAGAATCTCATGTCATACAGAAAAATATATTGGTAAGAAAATCTTACCAATGGTTGTTTGTTCCTTGATATTATTTTGGCCTTACCGGACATGCATAAAAATCATAAAATATTTTTTGTGAGTTGTATGCAACCTAAACGTGATTGGCAATGTTACCTGGAGCCAATTCCCTTGAGCTTGTGGGCAAGATCTGCCACCTTAGGATAGTTGATATCACGTTGTCTCCTAAAATCAAATTCTCCAAAACCAGTCAATATATATGTAATAATAATTAATTAATACTAAAAAAACCAATTACTTGAAAGCTCTGAAGAAAATTACAGATTTCTTGTGAGTTCTTCTATGCCAGCGTCACCATCGCGAAGGACCAGGGTAATCACTTCCATAACCAGACCAGGAGTTGCATTTTCTAACTCTTTCATTTGATTAAAGCGGTGGTCCAAAATGCCCTGCCAGAAACATGGTGATTAGTTAGTCTGTAATTTATGTGATCATTCTGTCTGTGAAGAAAGATTTTAAAAATAAAAAAAAAAAGATATGACACCTAAACAGAGATTATCTGAAAATTTCATAATTAAAATCAGCTATATATAAGAAATTAGCTTCTTTTTTTTCTGTTTAATTGTTCCTTGACTCTTCTTTGTTTTATCTTTCCCCTCTAAACTAATCATATTCCTTTCCCATCAACCAAACAGATTTGGAACACTCAACCTTATCAGCATTACATGCCAATCGATCATAAACATGTTCATTTTGTGCTAGCAGTGAATGAAGTCTACACTAGAGTTTAACCAAAATAAACCCATTATTTCTAAATGAATCTTCTTTGAGAAATTTAAAAAAAAAAAAATATATATATATATATACATAGATCATTAACATCTAAAAGCTCACCAAAATCCAAATAGGAGCTTAAAAAGAAATTTAAAAAACAACCCAAATTAAACAAGCAGATTGAAAAAAAGGGGGGAAAAAGCAATAAATTAATTAAAGATGAAGTGAGTTCTCACCTGCTCACGCAAGGAGCGGATGAAGTTCTTGAGCTGCTGCTCCAGTCTTGTCCCAGACATTTCTTCCTTCCCAGAGAGAGAGAGAGATAGAGATGAAGTTGAGTGTCTGAGAAACCAAAGGCTAATCTGCTCTGGCTTTATAGAAACTCTGGTCTGACTTAGAGTGAGTTTTGAGTGTTGGTTTGCATGTAAACTTGTTTATGAGTGCAGACTGCAGAGTGGGAAGAGAGAGAGAGAGAGAGAGAGAGAGAGAGAGAGAGATTTGTTGGTTCATAGGGGGTTTTTAGTGGAGAAGGTGGCATGGTATTCATGATTGCCAACTCAACTCCATCATATTTTCACAACAATCTAAACTGGCAGTTTCCTTCTCCTGCTTTGGCTGTGTTGCCTTACCTGCACCTTTTGCTTCATCCCATTAACTCCTCCTACATGCACCTTTTGCGCTTATGTAAGACAGCTCTGCTGTGACAGATTGATGTTGCCCACCCGCGCCAATGAAGCACACTTGTAACACGCGCTGTTCCAACCCAAGGCCAATGCCAAAGGATTTTTCTTTTAATCAATTTTTTTTCTTTTTCTTTTTTTCTCTTTCCTATTCTATCCTTACTTTACATTAATTTCCTTTTACTTCAAATTTTTTATTTTTTCCTTATACTTAAATTTCAACTTGCAATCCATTTTCAGTTTTTTTTTTTTTTTCCTTTAATCAAGTAAGAAATAATTAACACTACATATTTGTCTAAGCAAAATTATATGATCCACCTTCTGCAAAAACTCATGCCCCGGGAATAAACCCTTCAAGCATAGTTTTCTTTTTTTTAAATAAATATTTAAAGGGAACAAATTTTAAGAATAAATTTTAAGGCAAAAGACAATAAAATACAAAGAGCGAAGGTGGTAGGCTCCTCCAAGGGGTCACAACAACAGCTCACCACTACATCTACAACCATTTCCATGGCTTCCAAGACCCCATGGTGGCTCCATCATTGCCCATTACCCAACACAGATACTGACTCAGAAACAAAAACAAAACATGATCATAAACTCTCAAGAATTTTCCCATTCTTATATTAACAACCCAAAGTTCCACTACTACTTGGAAAAATGCCTATTACGCATAATATCTTAGTAAGAAACACTGCTAATAATTGATAAAGTTATATTAAGTAAGAAATTAAACATACTATGCATAATATATCTTGAAAATTAGAAGGATTACTAAACTTTGTCATCCCACTCAAATCACTGTTGTCCACCATGTCTAAAGAAAAAGAAATAATATAAAAGTGAAGTAAAAAGAAATTAATGTAAAGTAAGAGTAGAATAGGAAAGAGAAAGAACAAAAAAAAAAATTGATTAAAAAGTATTAAAAAGCAAAAGGGAATGTAGGTGGAGAAAAGGGGAGTGGGGAAATCAGCTTCCCTTGTATATCAGGGATAGTATTGTTTTGTTATTCTCAACTAATAACATTTTGCCACGTGTGATAAGGATTCCACATGACGGAACGTGATTGGATGGAGATAGAATCAATTAAGTTAAATATATCATGCGTGATCTTGGAACTCAACTACCTTAGATATATATTGGTTTTTTTTTTTTTTTAATACAATCGATATTAGGGGAAGAGAATTTAAACACAGTATCTCGAGTGTAGGGTTAATTATTGTTAACCACCTAAGCTTCATGCCTCTTGCATATCATTTCCCCTTAGATTTTGGCAATTTACCAAACTAATGTAGGAAATTTTGAAGAATGTAAAAAAATTACATTGAAAACTTGATAAAATAAAGTACATATTATAAGTGAGTCTCTAAAATTTACATAAATCTAAAGAATTATTTTAACTCTCCAGTGTAGAGGACATGCTTTTAACCCCTGATTGAAATTGCAACGAACTCCTAAACAGCAAAAAAAGAATTTGCCTGTGGCATTCTCCTAGAAAACCACTTATCTTCCAATCAGTTCAAAACATATTTTGATAATGTTCAAGTCCTCTGATATTTTTCTGATTGAAGACAGCTTTGGATGAAATAAAAGTTCAAACTGGCTTTGTAAATTCATATCCAGACTATCAAATTCATTGCAACAACAGCTAATGGGTACGAAATGAAAACACTTAAAACAACGCCATAGGATCACTTTAAAACAGAAATACTTGCTTGAAATTTGAGAGGGGATTTGAACGCATTTGTTTCGGTCCTGGACCGTCCAGTCCAGTAACGTATTTCTACTTTTCTAATTTGTTTACAGTTTTTGTTTTATTTTTCATTTTTAAAGTTAATTTATTATTTATTTTAACATTATTTAAAATGATTTTTTCTTTTTCTATTTTTGTCTACGTGGCGCAGTTTGTACATAAACAAAAAAGTGAGACGCCTACACTAAATTTAACGGATTATTTGACAGAGTCGACGGAAATTAGCAAAGCATGACACAAAAATAAAGTTCAAAGAAAAGTAAAACAAACTGGGTTTGGGGAGCCAATGTGAGATTTAGGGGAAAAAAATATAATTAAGCTTACAGTAAAAAAAATAAAGGCTTAAATGCTAAAATAGTCCATGTATTTTATCTTGTTGGTCAATTTAGTCCATGTGTTTTTAATTTAGCCAATTTGGCCCTTGTGTTTAGCACTGTTAGCCAATGTGGCCCATTCTGTTAAAATTGCCGTTAAATAAACATGATAATTCTTTTTTTCTTATTCTTCTTTTGAAAACCTATAAATTTTGTTGAAATTAATTTATAAAAATTGAATTAATTTAAAAACATATCAAAACTTCATTAGAACTAAAACATAGCATTAGAAAAAAGATTTTTTTAAAAAAAAAAAAGATGGCAGGGGGCCTCAGCGGTAATGATTGTTGAAGGAGGCGAGGACTGCATGGATGATTGGAGATTCTCTCTCTTGGGAGATAAATTGAGGGGATTAGGGATTATTCTTGAGAGAGAGAGGAGAGAGAGAGAGAGAAGAGAGAGGGGTGGGGTGGGGTGGGGTGACTGTGGCTTGGGGAGTTGGGGTTTTTGCGTGTGGGTGAGTTGTTGCTGGGAAGAAAGGGTGTTGTTGAAATGGTGTCGTCCTTTGGTTTTTAATTGCTTTTAGCCTTTAAATCTTATTTTGATTTCATAATTATTTATTTTATAGATTGAATTCAAATATTTATATTTTTTATTAATATTTTAATAGAAGTTTAACGGATTGGATTACATTAGCTAACGGTCCGAAATACAGGGACCAAATTAGCCAAATTGAAAACACATTGACTAAATTGGCTAACGGGCTAAAACACAGGGACCATCTTAGCATTTACGCCAAAAATAAAAATTCAGTCGCTGATTCAAGACCCGTAACAGACTGAGCTTAGTAAACACAAAGCGTACATGTCCAAGGGAGCATAGCCTTTGAGTTGAAAGAAATCAACAATCTACAAAGGATGAAACTTCAAATTGGCTAAAATCACTCCAAAAACAAGGGTTAACATGGAACACAGTAGCAACTAATCAAACTTCAGAATAAGTGAAGTTACAAGCAACCAAGTAGAAGAATGTTTTTCTGACTTGGAAGCAATCCCACATAATACATGCTCAACTTCTTCATGATTGATAGGCGATCGTACCAAAACATAGACCATTTCCCCCCTGAACAAGTAAAAACTTGCTAAGTAATCCCAGTAAAAACACCATTTGCAGCAGTAAAAACAAGTAAACGAACGGCCCACCCTTATATTAAGAGTGTTTGCATAAGGCAGCCAAAAATAACCAGAGGGCAAGCATAGATGAAAAATGGATAATAAAACAAGGCTTTACCTGAATGCAATCTTTTACAGGCAAGGTTCAACAAAACGACCTCCAACCATGTCCAACGGAACATCATCAGAAGGGAGAATCTTAAGACTTAGGGACAGTAACATTTAGAATTTTCACATCTACTTGGGGCCTGTCTCCCCTGTCTGTCTTCACTTTCTCTATAGCCTGCCAACAGAAGAGTATCAGATGCTAGTCACACTGGGGTACGTCATACTAGCCATGAATGAGGAGTTAAGGTACAGAACGCTATCATCGTAATAGTGACATATTCAATAAATATTTTCCAGGCATTTTAAAAGAAAGCCTCTACATACAGATGAAAAACACGGAAGTTAAAGCTCAACAATACCTGTACGACATCCATTCCCTTGATAACTCTGCCAAAAACTGTGTGCTTGTTGTCAAGCCAAGGAGTAGCCACCGTGGTGATAAAAAATTGTGATCCATTTGTGTTCTCGCCCGCATTTGCCATCGATACGGTGAAAGGCCTGTCATGTCGTAAACTGCAGGAACACAGACATTACATCAATGTATATTTCAGCCAAAGAATTATAATAACAAGAAAGCAGAAATTTTGACTTCATTACTATCTCATGTAATGCTATAATTCTGTCTATGAATATAGCTATAATTCTGTCTATGAATATAGCTATAATTACCTTTTGTGAAACTCGTCTTCAAACTCCCTTCCCCAAATAGATTGCCCACCAGTACCATCTCCTAAAGGATCTCCTGTTTGTATCATGAAACCTTTGATCACTCGATGAAATATGAGGTTATCATAATAGCCATTCCGGCAGTGTGTTGTGAAGTTCTCCACAGTTTTAGGGCATTCCTCTGGATACAATTTCATGTGTATGTCACCCATCGTAGTATGCAAAATCTGGAAAAATAATAATAAGAGGGGGGAAGGAAAAGTTAGGCACCTATGACAAACCAGAAAGCATGAATTTATTCATTTTATATAAGGTTAAAAAAAACAGTGATTTTATATACTTTTTACTTAAAATAATTCACAAAGATGGAAAACTCACATGTCTAGAAAAGATAACAGGACACAAAATTGCCCTTCCACTAATAATTCAGGTATCTTGTTCATCTACTTAGTAATTACATTCTAGCTCAAAAAAATAATATAAAATTGAACCATAACAAAAAGAAAACGCATGTTGGAATGTACAACTAGAATTTCACCTTGATTTTTTTAAGTGGATAAAAATAATGCTCCTCTTTTGAAGAGGAAAATTTTTCGAAATAAGTAATATGTAGTTTTCTTTTGAAATGCGTAATGTGTACTTACTAAGAATGCATTCAATAACACTCCTTGCATTACTTTTTTCGAAGAACTTTCCTCTTCAAAAGAGGAGCATTATTTTTGTCCACTTAAGAAAATCAAGGTGAAATTCTAGCTGTACATTTCAACATGCGTTTTCTTTAGTAGTAATAAGTAATGTGTAATGAGTCAAGAAATGCATTTACTAGTACTAATAAGTAATGTGTCATTCTCAACAAGTAATGTGCAGTTTTGAAATGCATTGTTGATTCCTTATTGTATGTCTTGCAAAAAAACAAAACCAAATAAGTCTGATATTATCCTCTCCTTTATTTTTCCTTCTTTTTCTAAATTGAGAATGACATCATGTCAAGAAACAGGTGGAAAATCAAATATGCATAGTAAAAAAAACATGCAAAACCCATCTTTCCACTTTACTCTCCCCTTCTCTTTATAATTTGAGGACAACAGCATAGTAAGAAAACAAAACAAAAAGGACTTTACCAAGTTCTTTTCTTATGATTTTATTATGCAGTGTACCATTTTAATTTTAATTTTATAAATTTCACTAGATTATAAGAAACTCAAGCTTTATTCTTTACAAAATTAAGAAAAATGGATGAGAAAAGCATCACATCCAAGATACAGAAGAGAAAGTAAACTCACCACATTGTCAGGAAGAGATGTTGTGACTGATTTGCCAATATCTGATGCAGCCAAGAGTTCATCGGCAGGAGGCTTTTCATTGAATATATCTCTTCCCTTAGTTGCATCTTCAGGCTCCTCTGGTTCTCTCTGACTGATCAGAACTCAAAGAAGTCAGATTGGACCAATAAAAAAAATGTAGAATCACAGTGAACCAACTCCATCGTATAAAGTAGTCAACTGTAAGGGTCATCTTGATATTACTGAGGTAAAATATCACATTAAAGAGCAAAATATGCATCACACAGTAGCTACATAAACACATCAATCAAATGATCCTAAATCATAACCCAATTTCTTCATTCTTAAGACTTCTACCATCATCATGATTTCTACCAAGCGCAAATCTAGGCTACAAAAATTCAGCCATGTAATAATGTGCAGACAATAATAACTTGGGCATCTGATCATCATCAGCCATGAAATAATATGCTAACGGCTAAATTGTTGAAGATTGTAAAAATACCACATTGGAAACTTGAAAATATTTAATATAATATATAAGTGTGTGGTTCCACTACTATTAACATTGAGGCCTTTTGTATAAATCCCCATACATGCCAGACTATACAGGTGATTAAGTTAGGGGCCTTATCAATGTTAGACCAATTAGTAGTGGGTCGCTGGTCCATCACTCTGAAATCTTAACATAAATAAGCCAAAAATACATGCTTAAAAGAAAACACAAATCCCACACAAGTGTCCTACAAGTTTTTGGAAGTATTTAGTACCTGAACAGATAGATTCTATGTTTCTTGAAAGCACAACATATGAGAGTGGGATCCGTCAAAGGCTCTTTGCTTTCATTCACATTTGCTGCAGCTGCGGGAATTTTTCTAACTTTTTTACTGCTTCTGTCACCTTGATATAAGGCAATTCTCAAAAACCTATCATTATTTTCCACTTTTCCAAGAATTCGGGCAACTTTATTAGTGTGTAAATTTACCACCTAGAAATTCGCAACAAAATCAAAAGGATGAATTAGTTTTTATTTTTAATTTTAAGACGAAGAAGAGGGAGGTGATGGGGGTGTATTACAACCCAATTACATGACAGTATTATCTTACTTTTATCCCAAGGAGAGTCGCATATATGAGAAAATTTGAGCTTTCATCAAAAACTGCATTTGGCTGTGGGGCAGATTCTGTTTTCTCAATTTCCTTCTCAACAGCCATTCTTCGCCCAAAGTCAATAGCTTCCAGTTGGTACAAAGGTACATCACTTCTTTGGAGATCTTGGGCCACCTAATCAGCACAAGATACTTGATCAATAACAGTGTCTAAAAGCCAAATTATTCTCAAAAACATGAAAAACTAAAATAATTATAAAAAACAATCAATGTAACAAATTGACATTACCTCAAGAGATTCATCATAGACTCGTCGCAATTTACCCGTGCTAAACCAAAATACACGTATCCTGCGATCAGGGGATGTAATTGAAAACTGCTTACCATCTGGGCTAACCTGAAGAGCCAAAAAAGTATTTTAACAAAAATGAAAGAAAACAATATACAAGTTTAAGCTTTCTCTAATCATGCAAATAGAATGAGTTCATCATGAGAATTTAAAGCTTGAAGGAGTCAAAAATCAACTTCTAGGCGTAAATGCTTATGAGATGGATTGCATATGGCACCTCAATAGAAGAAACAGTAGTTTTGCATTTCAAGAATTCGAAAAGACTGGTGTCACTTTTCACTCTAAACTTCACCCTGCACGCACCACATGAAAGCACTACAGTTACACATCCATGTCTATTAGGAAGTGGACAAATTAAATACCTGATAGTGATCCATTCAAGAATATAACTAATCAGATTGGTGTTATTTTTATGCTAATGAGACGAAAGAGAACAGAGCACAAAACCATGCAAGCAAAAAATAATCACCACCAATGTCCTGAACAGCAGCACATGTTGAATGTGCAAAAGTAGTCTCTACTCTCTAAAAAGATGCGCTCAGTTATCTTCGGCTATGATAAAAGTAATCAATAATTGGTAAATTTATCTGCTCTGACTGCAACTATAGGACTTTAGTGTCACCCAATTTTCTAACCAAACCAAACTACACACAAATTTCGAGTGCGGCTGCCAAATATCATATGAACCTCCCTCATATAGTTTTCCTTATAAATGTGGATGTATTTCTACAGATTATCTATAACATGGTGATAAAGGACAATTATTTTATTAACATGCCAAAGAGCACATACCCATCCTCTGGAAACTCAAGCGTAGCAGGACTCCAATACTCAATTATTCCCTGTTGATCAGCTGAAATCACTGTATCAAATACAGGATTATACCTCATTACTTTCACTGGGCCCAAGTGTATCTGAGGAATGGAATATAAAAAATAAAATTGGAGGTTCAACTTATTTAACCTATGTACATATTTTTCTAATAAACAATAGAACTTTGCAGGAAAAAAAAAAAACGCCCCTTCCAAAGCTGCAACATACCTCTCTAGAGATTATAGGTTCATTTGTACCAGCTCGTGCATCAAAAATGTGTACAAATGATGAGTTTCTATCACTGATGGCAAGCCTGGCTTTGACATCCCCTTGTTTGTAGACCCAGTCAACAGCACCAGGAACAAAACGTGTTCGAATCATGACCATCATATCATAATTGACTACATCATATATCTTCACAGAGTGGTCATTTGAAATTGTACAGCAAAGCAAACCATCAACGCTAACCTGCATAGCTGAACAAGTCATGGTTGATGACTGCAATAACAGGATGATTTGACAACTATATACAAAACACACAAACATATAGGTGTGCAAAAAGGTAGGTTGCCTCACCCAAACAAATAGGTGTGCAATAAACTGAATCAATACAAAACACCGAAATATCCTCACATATCAACACACTCATGTTGAGATGTATCTCTTGTATATGCCATAAACATTAGGAACAACACGAAACATTTGCAAGTCCACAGTATATGAAGAACTAAACATTAGTTATGGACACACCATTTTCAATATCTTCAGGTCTCGTTTGGCGGCTCAACCTGGAATGGACTATTCAATTAAATTGGACTAATCTCCTGGCTGTGAACTTATTCATCCTGGGAGTGGACTTATAAATTGGACAACAGTCCAACATATTGTGTCTTACAAGTCACATTTAGAGGGATGGGACTCATAAGGACTGGCTTGGACTCAATTCCAATACAGTCCAGGCTGAGCCACCAAACAAGGCCTCAGTGTCCAAAATTAGAGGACACAACATCGAAAGTCATTTTATTTAGCACAAAAACTATCAATGAAAAATAAAATTGGATTCAGCAACCAAGGAATAAAGGATGACCACTACTTTGCTACACTGTAGACTGTACATACAGAGCTTGTCTGTGTGACAACATATCCTCTATCTAGCAGGATTAGAAATAGATAAACCATACCTTATCAATTAAGAGCGCTAGCATTTCAGCAAACTTTGATTGATGCAACCTATTCATGTATTCAGGTCTTATGTCTTTATGCAGAAAATTCAGAAATCCCAAGTTGCAGCCACAAACTACAACAGGAGATCTATATTCAACTTTTATGGGTTCCAATGAGTGCCGACATTCAGAATAAAAATAATTCAGAATCAAGGCAGAAATCTATATGGAATTAAGATTCCACAGCATATGCATTCAGTTCTATAAGGACAAACTAGGTTTGATTCCATGTTCAGAATCATCCCATTTTGGATTTAGTAGCAAAGCAGTAATCAATCTAAAAGTAAGATAGGGCATCGGTACACATGTATTAATGCAAGAAGGAAGAACTCACAGCTAGGCCTTCAATTGGACCCAGGTGGGACCTAAAATGCTTTGCAAACTCAATGCCAATAGCCTTTTTCTTCCAAAACTTCAAATGTCCTGGTGACAAAAGATGAAACAAGTGAGAAATAATGGAGTCATACTCATTTAAGCAAATTACGAACTGAAGACAACCAAAATTATCTGTATCAAAATGCCCTAGCAGTAATATGCGTCAAGTTTCCAGTGTGGATAGTATTATAAATTAGATTGCATCTAGTTACAGGGAAATAAATATAAATTCAGATTGGAGCTTCACTGCAATACTATTCTTGTGGCAGAAGGAAACTTATATGCATCATACGCTTAGGAAAGTCGGAGACCACATTCCATGATACCTCAGCATGTCACTATTGACATAATATGCTAGCTGTGCAAACCCTATCTGACTGAAATACACACTGCTTCTACAATGCATGACTTTCATTCCACTTTATAAATATTTTTTTTTTAAATGACCTAATATAGATAGGAGTAGAAATAGGCTAAAGCATCTTCTTTCCCTTTCTTATAGAGACATATATACTAGTAGAACATATGCAAAACTCCTTATAGTAGCCACATGCTCACCAATGTGAATGCGACCAGTAATGATGTTACTAGTATGGCTTGTATATACAACCGTAATAAATTGGAAACTATCCCAGAATATTAAAACCTTGGGAAAGCAAAGAACTTCCTGATAGAATCTCAACAAGCCATTCCAAAATTAACATATGACACATCGCTATTAGCCAATTCATTATTTTAAACTATGCGACAAATGAAAAAGTAGCAAATAACATGCACAATACAGAGGGCAGACTACGAAATGATTTTAGGACTTGCAAAAACAATATCTTTGAAGTTAGTATTATTACCATCAACACTTCCAGTTACAACAAATTCCGCCGAAGACACAGCAACATGTGTAACCACGTCACGGTGCATATAACTTTTCTCATACCTGTTTGTCACGCCAGAAAAATAAACATGAGTTTACAATCACTGAAATTCCAAATTTGAGTTTTAACAAAAGCTCTTGGCAGACACATCATTGTCTAGAATAGGTTTCAGCCTTCCGTTTCAACTCCTAGGTTCTTTTAAGGAAAAGAAATACAGATAAAACATGGGATTTCTTAATTGACATGAGCTGAGTTTCTTAGGGTTTAGGGGTTTTAGGGATTGTATGGAGCCAAATCAAAGCACGTACATTTTCTAACCTATATGCTGAAACTAAAACATAAGTTTCTATGTACAGTCACTGAAATTCCAAACTGAAACTACAATTTGGACCAAAAAAACAATCCATAAACTCATAGAGGCCTAAAATCAACGCATACATTTGAGCAGAGGGAAGGGCGTCGAGGTAGGCATGCTCGAACTGGAGAGGCCGCTTGGGCCGAGAGCGAGGGGCTGGTCCCGGGCCCACCAGGGGCTCCTCCTCGCTCTCCGCCACGGCAGAGGTTGCGTTGCCGCTCTGAGGCTCCACCGCGTCTGTTGCAACGTGCTTTCCGTTCTGGGGTTCCTCTACGTCTGTTGCTAGGGTTTTTCCGTTCTCAGTTTTCCCCATGTTTGCTTGCTCCTAGGGTTTTTTGCTCGAGACGAAAGACTGCAATCACACTGAAACAGTAGAGCTTCCAGAGACGAAGCTTTGAATTGTTCGCGTGAAAATCAGGCTTTTCGTAATTGGCTCGAATCTGTGAAAAAGAAGAAAGCTTTCGAAATTGGCCGAACCGGGGCAGGGAACCGGATTGTTTCCGGTTTGATGACTAGAGCACATATTCTATTGGGCCTGTAGTCTGGTTTAGCTAAAGAGTGGGCCTACCTTGTTTAATCCTTTAGTTGGTTGTAAGAATTGGGCCTTTTGGGCCTATACCATTATCGATTTTTATTTAGATTGCCGCACCCAAAGCTATTTCTGCCCCAAAAAAGAAGCTTTGCTCTTTAACCTACATCGAAAAGCTTATTATAGTTCGGTCTCATCACTTATGAAATTTTTACATACAACCGTTTATGTATAACTATGTGTCTTCGGATCTCTCCCAGGTCAAATCTTAACTCTACACTTTAGTCTTAATTCCCTTGAGTCTATGAGAACCCTCCCAAGTCAAATCTTAACTCTACACTTTAGTCTTAATTCCCTTGAGTCTATGAGAAGTCCCCGTTCACATGTGTGTTGACTAAATTGCTCGTGATACAAGATTACAAGTTGTGACTTAAAAACAATCCTAAAATCTACATAATTTTGTATCCATATTATTATTTATAAATTACTAAACTTCAAACATTTTGTGTTGTTTTTTCAATTTTTATACAAGTGATATTTGAAACAAGAATGAATGGAACCTAGGATCTCAGCTGCAGAGGTAAATGCTCTTAATCACTTAAGTTACAAACCTCTTCCTACTTCATTATTATTATTATTATTATTATTTTGAAAACCAATTAATGTGATACTGACAAAGTCAAATTCCAAACTAAATTATTATTCTTTTAATGGTGTAAAAAAGGAGTACAGTTAAGATGTCATTTTCCAATCAAGTATTACATTTTTACTTTGATCACATCTCTCATCATATTTAGAAAAGAAAAAAATAATAATTGGGAGATGCAAAACAAAAGTAGAAATTACTCATTGTGAAGAAATAAAAGATTATTGGTGAGGATTGAAACTTGGCAAGCAACCAAAAGAACATCATGTGAGGTTCTCTTAGGAAGAGGAGTGAAACAACAAAGGTAGCTCTCAAAAAAACTTGCCACCCAACCCTACCTTCTTCCTCCAAACGAAACACTGCACGTGGGAAGGGGCATGGCCTCCACAAGCAAACACACAAATTCTTCAAATCAAGCCCTCCAATTTCACCATCCAACACATGCCCCCAGCACTGAAACGCTCCAAATCCAATGGCTCCTCCGGCCATCGGGGGGGCCTCTTGATCTTGTGGACAGCCAATGCCAGCCGTATATTTATTTAGCCTTCCAAAGTCAATATCATTTGTTTAAGTTCACATTGTCGGGATCCGAGGCTTCTTCCAACACTGACTAGGAAATATTCTGACTTTAGTACATGTCGGTTTGAAGAAGAGTTCTATTGAAAAATATTGCCAAACCACAACTAGTCACATAAATTAGGCTAAATTTTTGGATAGGGATTATTAATTCATTTTTTCAATTATTGAGATAATAGCGATGAAAATGAAACTTTTGTTATTGAAAAAGACCTGTCCAATTGAAAACATATAATGCTAGAATGTAGGGGCAAGAAAACATTTCTCGCAATAATGTCATATTTTGTATCAACGTGTTCTTAATTTAGTGATATTTCTCTTTCGGGTGTTAAAAATGTGCAAAGTTCAAATTCCTTACTTACTCATGTTGATAAAAAAGAAAAGTGCAAAATTTGTTTTTATTTTGTCAACATGCGAAATGAAAAGTCTTTTTGACGAGGGTTGAAGTGTGCAATATATATATCTCTCTTATTTATTTGTTTTGTGACTAATAATATTCCATTTTCTCAGGACAAGTTTGATCAGATACGACTCGTCTGGTAAATGGTGGGGGAATAAAGGGTGGAGGTGTACATCTCAACAATGCCCAATTAACCCCTTGAAAAAATGGGTGCCGCTTGACTGCCGATGCACCCATCAACGATCCCAGTCGCCTAGCTGGGTCCTTAACCAACAGTTGTGAGATGAGGTCCTTGGCCATGGGCGGCACGGCGGGCTCTTTCGGAAGTTCTAGGGCTCGAGCCACAATGTTAGCTAGGGTTAGCTCATTGTCCACACCCTTAAAGGGTGTGACGCCATAAAATAGCTCAAAAATAAATATACCTAACGTCCACCAGTCCACTGCACTGCCGTGGCCCTCACCGGACACAATCTCTGGGGCCAAGTACTCGTGGGTCCCAACGAATGACATGGACCGGACATCAATGGGCTCGGACACAAACTCGGGCCCATTTCGAAGGCCCTGCTTCTTCTTGCGCTTGCTTTTGGGGTGGAAACATGACACGGCAGGAACTATACAATTTGGAAGAATGCATGAAGATGAGGCAAATGGGGGTGGATCAAGTGAGTAGTCTTTCTGTGGTGCAGCAATTGGGGTGTTTTGGGTAGAGATGATCTGAGCCGTTGATGCAGAATCGTCGCATTTTAACGAGAGGTCAAAATCCGTAAGCATGATGTGGCCGTCGGATCGAACTAACACGTTTTCGGGCTTTAGATCACGGTACACAATTCCCATCATGTGGAGGTACTCTAGAGCCACAATCACCTCTGATGCGTAGAACCTAATAAATCATGAGATAAAATAACTGTTAGTATTGTTACTAATTAATCATGAACTCGCATGATTTGTTATATCATAATCCGTTGATTATGGAGCACTTAAAAAGACATAAATTATAAGTATCCTATAATGGTTAATACTTGTTCATTGGGGAAAACTTAATGATTAATCCTAATTTATTTAATGAAAAAGTAATCAACTACATTATGATTGATTCCATGATAATAAAAAATAAATGATATAAATACATAGAGACTTTTGATATTCTAACAATATCATAAGGACGGATCTTCTTTTCCTTCAACTAATATATCATGGGATTTGGTATAGGACACACACAACCTACCACATAATCTCTATTGTAACCTATACTGTAGTCTGCCAACATATAGCCAACATTTTGTTCAGTTGTCTGCATTTAACTGGAATTTGGTTTGGCAAAATGTTATTTGATATAAAATGGCAAGCAATGAAACCTCCTACTCCCCCCATTGCCAATTGGTTTTGGGGTGGAACCTCAACTTCCTTCAGTTTTTGTGATCACAACACACGCAAATGCAGATGATAGTCAAATGCATTTGCAACTATGCCCAACTCAACTGCTGCATAGAATTGATGTTAACTGATAAGGAAAAGCATGTGCATAGCATAATACATGTATGAGAAATGGATCATCATTCAATTCCAAGGCACACAACAACTTTCTACATTCACATATATTCATCAAATAATTTCAAACCATACAAAATTTTTCTATCTTAGCACCAACTGACCTGACCCATACCCTTCCTATTTCATAAATGCCAAAGTCCCTAGGCACCACTGTGTGTGAGTAAATCCCCCTCCCCCTTCGTACCTTTGACAAAATAAAAGATTAAAAAAAAGTCCACTGGCCCATTAAGACTCTTAATGTGATTGATTGGGAGCACTTTTGGAATGGAAAAAGATGAAGAGAAGAACATCATTTTTCTTGGTAAGAAAATAGAAGGAAAAAAAAAGGAGAGGAAATAACAATATTTCACCTTTCTTCCTTACCTTTATCTTTCACTTCCTAACATTATCAAAACACATGCAAGCAATTAATTGCAATGATGTAAAAGGGCATTTGCAACCATCACCTAATGCTGCATATAACTAATTGCTGGTAAAAAGCAATTGCATAATGGTGATTGATGAGATTAGCACTTTTGTGCTTGTCTCCATGTGGTTTGTGTTCTTTCCAAATTTGTCTAAACATATGAGAAATACATCATCAATAATTGCAAGGCACACAACAACAACTTTCCATATTCACATATTCACATATTCATCAAGTAATTGCAAAGCATACAGAAATAATAATTCTATATTCACATTGCCTCACCTACTTTGTTTATGTATTATTTTCTTTGTAAAATGACACCTAGGAGTTGAACAACTTGGTTGCCCTTCCTATTTCCTAAATCCCAAAGTCCCCTGGCCCATGCTCTTAATTATATCATATGCTTTGGTTGGGAGTACTTTTGGAATATGGGCAAAAAGAGGAAGAGAAGCTCAGCAATCCTTTCTTGAAGGAAAAGAAGCCAGAAATCCTGCAAGGAGTTAACTGAACCCAATACTTGAATTCAGATTTTCAGGGATCTGTTTGGTCCATGAAGGGAACAAAAGCTATCCCAGAGATCAACATGAAAGAGAAACATACACCCTCATTGTCATTGCTGCTATAAAGATTATATAAAAAATTTACTAAATCTCCCTCACTGACCTTTTGTCATAAAAACAACAAGCATGGCTTAAAATTATGGGTCAGTCTTTAGGTACTGAAGTGATTCTGATTTTAAAGTCAACGGTTGTTGCTCAACCAACTGCAACTGGGCACACACTACATCTAAGTCCCTTAATAGTGAGAAGAAGACATCAAGTTTAGACCATAACCAACATTAATCATTTCATATGATAGTTGGGCATTAATCATTTCATATGATAGTTGGGCACCAGGTTATAGTGTCTTCAAACTTAAGGGCTTAAGGTTCATCAAAGTCTATTTGCAACTTTTATGATAAATTAATTACAAATAAAACACTATTCTACCAAATTATAGGGTCATCCTTAAATGTAAGGCCTTTTTATTGCTCAACTAACAGTAGTTATATATAATTTACCAACCAGTGGTTGATTGACCTTCCAAACTTACATTTTACGCACTATTTAGCTGCGTTAGTGTACTATTGGCACGTTCTCGTAAATATAAAATAAGTATTCTACCACTGAAACTAAAATGTTTCCTCATTGCTACACACTCGGTAGATGTAACATATTAATTTCAACTAAAAAAAAAGGTAACATGTCAACTGATACCTTGGACTCTGAGAGGAAAAAAGGAAAAGGATAAAAGAGGAAGATGCCTTAGACTTCAACTCGCTGAGCTTTTGTACGTGCATGTAATTATTGGCCTTTCAAGCACATAAGATGTGTTTTCGACCACAAAAATAATAAATATTAAAAAATAAGCACAGAAGAGTCAAAATTTCATCAAAACTTTTACCCCATAATGAGCCACTTGGCATCTCAGGGTGGAGCTAGACTACCGTGCTTACGTGCACTCGGCCGCAGCCGAAAACTACCCAGCCCTCAAACAATAATCCAGTGTACGTCAAGCACGCTGTAAATCTTTGCTCACTCAAATCCAATCCCAAAATCTACCAAACCGCGGGTGAACGACAGTGGGCCCCACCAACCAACTGACAGGTAAACCGAGAGTGCGGGCCCAGCGGGTCAGTAAAGCCTGAACCGTGCAAACGCATGGCATCAAACAAATCCCCTCCCTCCAATCAATTTTTATATTTTCGTTTTCAAACCAAGTGAAATAAAATAAAATAAAATAACAAAATTTAAAAAAGGAAATAAACGATCGTTCATTAATGCAGTTAAGAAGAAGAAGAAGAAGAAGAGTCAGTGCTAACGTGCGCACCTGACGGCAGGGTCGGCGAAGCGCTTGAGCGGCTGGCGCTGGCGGAGCACGTGGAGGTCGCCGCCGGGGCAGAACTCGGTGAGTAGAAAAAGCCAGTTGGGCGCATCGATACTCGCGTAGAGCGTGGGCAAAAAAGGATGGTCCAGCATTTCCAATATTTCCCTCTCTGTCCTCGCCCGCCCTTCCTTGCTCCGACTGATCAGCTCCTTCTTGTCCATCACCTTCGCCGCAAATACGCCCCCGCCCTGGCCTTGGGGTCCACCGCCGGACTTCAACTCGGCTAAGTAGACGGAGCCGATGTCGCCGGAGCCGAGGCGGTCGGAGAATTTGAGGTCAGAGAGGGAGACCTGCCGGGTCGGAGATTCGGATCGGATCTTGTGGATGGCGGACCAGAGAGGGTCCGAGGAGTTGGCGGGTCGGGGCTTGGAGACGAGGGACGGGGGGGCTATGCGCGCCGAGGAGGAGGCGGAAGCCGTGAGCGTGGATTCGGAGGCGGAGCTCGTGCTGCGCTTGGTTTCAGTGGCGGTGTTGGTGGTTGTGGTGGAGGTGAAGCTCAGGCTCTGGAGGTCGTCGGCTAAGTCGTCGAGCCACGGCTCCATTGTAGAGAGAGAGAGACAGAGACAGGGAGTGGGAGGGGAGGAGTAAGAGAGGAGAGAGATTGTGGTGTGTCTGAGAGAGAGAGAGTGTGTGAGGGAGTGAGGAGGTTTTGAAGGGGATTGGGGAGAGGGGAGAGGTGGTTGTTGGGCTTGGGTTTGGGCCTTGTGGTGGGTTTGGGTTGTTTGGGATTTTGGGGGTTGAAGGTGGGCCTTGTTTGTGTGGACAATGCCTAATCTTTTTAGATTTTTATTATCCAATCATTGAAGACTTGGATGGTGGATGGATACAATACAATCACAATACAAACCATAAAAGAACATTATGCTATTAAAAATTCATTTAATTTTTCACAAGGCAAAAATTATTGTAATAGAATAAATGAGATAGTTAAAAATCAACTCTACTTTTATACATTTATACATTTAATCATTTCATAGTGAAAATAACTTAGAATTTATCGTGAATTGATTCTGGTTGTCTGCTTTGATTAAATGAGTATGATAGAAAAAGACATATGTAATTAAATAAGTTGTGTTAGGTTTTCTTTTAAAAAAAAAAAATTTCTACAAATAATTTAGTGGAAAAGTCCAACATGGTGCACCATGTTGATTTTTGTCTATCCCAAATAATTATTCCAATATGAAAAGAATTTCTATCGCAAAAAATTTAGTGTATAGAAACTCTTTTCATTGGCAGAACTTGATTTTTTGGCTAGAATATTTTTTCTTCTTTTAATCAATAAGAGAAGGAAATTTCGATTTAAGTCTTCCTTTCAAATTAGAAAGAAAAAAAATTGTTAGAGCGAGGTTAACTGGTTTTTTTTTTTTTTTTTTTCTAAAGTTACAATAGAGAGGAGGTTTTCTTACACACTGTCTAAGTGTCATGAATGTTAAAACTTGAGATCACTGATTAATCATTATCGTTTTTCACTAGATTATAACCTGTTGGCCAGGTTAACTAATTGGCTAGCAGGTTGGTGCCCTTTTACCCCCTCTATTACTTAAACCGCAAGAAACGCGCATGTCTCAACAGAGAAAAGCTTCAAGAGTCAACCAAAGAAAAGAAGAAAACTAGATCGAGTTTGTTTTTATGAAAAACAAAACAAAAGCCGCATGTGTTGAAGTGTGATTTGCCCATACATTTACATTCTACGAAGCATGAGTGTCCAAATTATTTTGGTAAACGAAGCAACGACCGCACGAGAGGTGGGGTGCTTCTCGAGACCGGAACTTCCTATTTAGCCTCAAAAGCTTGGATGCAACGTGCTGCGTGCATGTGCACAAGAAAAATAGTAATTATATTGTGCAGAAAGAAGACTATCCATGATAGAGTTCATAATTATGCAGGGGCCAGCTCTGGGTCATTCTCTTTCTCCTTCTAAACTTTGGGTGTGTAGGTTGCCCTTGTCTGTTGTAAACTCTTATTATTTAGACATTTTTGGATCTGTGTGCCCTCACGGGTCTAAATTTGGGGTGGATCCAGCCCTTTTTCGACTAATCGACCGCCCGACTGAGAATTTTCAGAAGAAGAAAAAAAAGGTACATATGAACTTAACATATATGAAAGAGAATTTGCTAATAATATCAATAATGCAGCGATAATTGAAGAATTTAAGACTTCTAAACTTTTCGTAGGGTAAAATTTTAGATTTAATAGTGTTGTTTTGTATTGCATTGTATTTACTTATGGTTTTTGTTAAGCTTTTATTTATGTATAGAGATACATTTAAGGGTAACATTCATTACGTCCCTTTGACTATGTGTATCTTTTTATTTTTATTAACAAAAGTCACTTGTATCGTCAAGTTTCATAAGTAAGTTTCGTCCCGCCAACTTTTAAATCCAGAATTCACTACTCGTCTAAGTTATACTAGTTGTCTTCTTTTTCGTATTAAAAAATTTTTATGTAAGAGCCATCGCCATGGGATAACTTTTCAAAGCATATTATATAATTCAAAGTGATTGGCCTAAAGTAATATTCGCCGCACCAAATAAAATTGGTGGAAACCAAACCAATCACCAAAAAGTTTATTTATCATAATTTTTTGTTGTTGTAAGACATGCTTTGCACTATGAATAAGCCAAAGGATGTAATTTTTTTTTTTCTTTGAATAATATTTGTAAAGAGCAAGCTTTTCAAGTGTTTAAGAGACAAAGTTGTGAACTACTTTTTTTTTTTTACTTTTTTTTTTTTTTAAAAAGGCAAGAGGACAAGTACTTCGTAGTTAGAAATTTACTTTGGGTGACCAAAACTTTATGGTTTAACTAATTTTTTTTGGTTGGTCTTCATGATTTAACTATCTATGTTTCCATCAACGTCTCTTTCACGTTTTGAAAGACTTTCACTTTTTAACTTATTAGCAGTTTCTGCGGGCATTTGATTGGGACAAAAATATTTGTTTCTAAAAGTTTATTAAATAAAATATTGAAAACATAAATATATATATAATTTTGTCCGACCAATGGAGAAGAAGGTTTCTTAATGTGTTAGATTCGCTTATAAACTGGTTGATCCCGAAATTACTGGACATAATTATTTGCAATATGTATTCCACTTTTATCGCCAGAATCACATAACGATAGTAACTATAGTAATAATGCCACTTGTTCCTCTCAACAACATTTTCCAAGTTGGCAAACTATCATTTGTCCTTTCTAAACCCTAAACCAGTTCATCTCACATTCGTTCTATTTTTTTTCTTTTTTTCTTTTATTGAGGATAAATCCTCCCCTTCTATTTTGCATTCTCTCGAGTGATTTCGGAGTTAGTGTATACACTATAAAGAAAGCAAATTCTGGTCACATAAATCGACACCACAACTCGTGTAACGATTAAACCAAGGAGCAGATTGATGTCTGAATTTACAATTCATCCCATAATCGTTATACTAATCAACTCCACCAACGTCTAGAAAAATTGGCATTTTTGAAGTCAGTGAGAGTTGAAGTATCCCCACGGAGTTAAAGTATGATCTGTTTTCTAGAACAAATTTAGCTTTAATAAGTACAAATTGTTTCTCAAGAATGTTTTCCCTTTTTCAAAATTGACAAGTTAATTATAACAATGGGGTCATTTAACTGTGCTTAATCAAAACCCTAAAACCATTCAACCACCATATGGATCTGCACCATCCCCACCAAAAGTCAGTCCAAATACTCATGAACTTCAAAAATTATGAAATTAATTAATGACAAGCTACCAACAGCATCAGCATTGCAGCCATAATTGACTGACACCATTGTTGTTTTGGTTCACAGATCCAAATCCAAGTAGTACGTGAAGTCGTGGACTAGCCTGGTGGTGCTGCTAACCATTTGTTGACAAAAGAGCTGGTGGGATCTAAATTGCATTAATTCTAAGTCCATATGTCAACAAAAATAATTTGATTTTGCCTGCATGTTTCGCTTTATTCCCACCCCGTAGACATCAAAGTTTGCATAATTTGCATGGAATGTTGTTTGCCGACTGCCACGCATTTGAAACACAGAAAATGATATATCATCACATCCATGGGATCTGTCATGGCCTTATCCTTTCGTTTTCTTTGTGAGTCCTATAATATTTCGTAACATTTTTCGTTTCGTGACATTTTTCGTTTTGATTTTTAAAATCACCTTTATTTTTAAAAATAATTTTAAAGTGTTTTCAATTTTCAGTATTTGTTTTTATTTTATTTGCGCTCGGTTTTTATTCATTAATTTTATATCACTATGCATGAAATGCATTTTAGTTACCAAAACTCAATATTTGGGACCTCCCAACTTGGACCTAGCCGCTCGATTCTTGCGTTTGGCCACGGACCAGTCCAATTGCCTTGAAACCTCCAAATCCGAAATTCACCAAAATATCATCCTAATTCCAAAAAATTCACCAAAAAATACTACAAACTCTTTATAACATGCACTTTCATTCTAAATTCCATTTCCAAGTACCACATAAAAATGAAAACTAGAAACATAATAAGTTACTAAACAACTTTTGTTCACTTTTTTTTAAAAAATGAAATAAGTTACCAAACAAGTTTTCATTTTCTGAAAAATAAAAACTAAAAATTGAAATGGTTATCAAACGGGTCCTAAGATTCTTATTTGGGTTAATCGGCTTCGATTTTTATTCCAGATTAATTTTCTAATTATTTTCATTATATTCATATCCAAAATTAATGGGTCGAAAGACATATGTGGTTTAGGGTTTTAGGAAAGCCTATATTGTTTACTTTGGTAAATTTTTTTGAGTATTTTGTCCCTCTAAAGAGATAGACCAACTAAAAGAAAAACCTAGTGAGAGTATAAAGCTTTGAGCTTTGGAAAAACCCAAAGGATAGAGAAAAATTTTAAAAGAAGCCAAAATGGACAAAATTGCCCTGATTTATTTTTGAATTTCCTAAAGAATCCTTTACATTTGCATGTTTTTTATTTAAAAGTTGAGAGATTTTTCTGTCTTTTTTGAATAAATTTTGGCTTTTTCTAAAAGTGAAAGTTATCTTGTGGCTAAAACCTAAATTTACTTTGAGAGTATTGTAGATTCTGTATTGAGAATCTACATAATTACAAATTACAAATTACAAAATAGTGTTTGAATTAATTGGGCCCAAGGTGCCCTTCTGGGTTTGGAGGTCCATGGTATCTGGGTCTAATGAGCCCAATCATGTTGCACTAAACAAAGCTCAATACTAAAAGCTTATCATTTCTAATTTAGTATAATAATCAAATTCAATTTACTTTTGAGTAATAATCCAGTCCAATCCAAGTAGTCAGGAAAAGTTGAGTTATCTTTACTAGCTAATGGTTTTATTTTATTTATTTATTATTATTTCTCATTCATATTTACTAGAGGTTGGAGAACGCATTTTCTTTGTGATCCTGTCTTGTAAATTTTCAGTCTCATCTTCACTGTGCACCCAAACAAGGTTGGAGACGGCATTTCAGTATTGAGTAATGTAATAGTCCGGCCCAATCCTAAGCAAGACCAATATGCATGTTTACGATTTTGATACTTAACAAAAGATGTGTTGGACTAGATATTTAAAAGTATTAAGGAGAATGATAGAATTTAAAATGATGGGAATTAATGTTTTAGAATTTGCAAAGTTTTTTGTTTGGCCAATGGATTTATTTTTTTTGAAATATTAAGGTTTCATTTAATTATTAAAGGTTACAGACTCGAGCGAATAAAGGTGGCCTCATCAAAACCTTGCCTCGGTGGGAAAAATCTGAGACGAAAGAAAAAGAGTGTCACACGCTCCATAAAAGGCTACAAACAAACTCAAAACGAAACCAAAATAACAACGTCAACTAGTGGAGACACATTGGCCCTAGAGGACCCTCTTCAATCCAAGCGTTTGAAGACACACTACCTAAAGCAAACTTAGCATGACTACAATAAGACACAAACTAGGAACAAAGACAATAAGAAAATTCAACTGGATCATATCCCATACTGAAATCAAGCATCACAACAACCTTTGGCTCCTTTTTTCGTCATCGTTTGTTGACTGAAAGCATGGGCTCAAAAGCAAGAGATTATTAGGAATGGGCCGGACAGGAACAAAGGCGTTTTGAACACTTGAAATCATCTCAGGCATCTCAGGCAAAAGGATCATCAAAAGGTTAGCTAGAGTCTTTGCACAAAAAGGGGGTCTTAAGCTCTAAAGAATTGTCTTAGAGCATGGAATGTGTAGGGGTTCCAATCCCCCGCACATTCCTATCCATTAGTCTCATTGAAATTGACGGGGTAGCCCTGCTAGTCTCTGTATCAATCTCCAATTGAATAGTGTTCAACTCTAATTGTTGCAGGTTCTCATCACCCTTTTAGGCTTTAGATACTGATTGGGTTGCTAGAGCATGAGCCTACCGTTTGGCTAACGGATTCAGTGAAATTTAACATTTATCATATTGGAATGTTAGAAATGACGACTATTTAGATAAAATTTAAAGTTGGGATTTATGACCCCCAAATTCCATGTTTTTTCCCCGTGGAATTTCGAAAATTCTTTGTGTTTTTTCCAAACACAGAAACTGGTTTATTTGATTTTTAGAAATTCTGACTTTTGTCAAAATCTCAAGTTTATTTCCCTCATTCAAACACACCATAAGATTTTAAGGACGAACGCAATTTAAGTAATAAAATCATGTCAAAAAGGTTCTTTTTCGTTATTCAAGCGACGACCGTTTCACATGTGATTTTTCATTGTAGTCGTAGAGAAAATTTTCACTATAGGATTGCCTCATGGATCTTAGCTTTGTTAGTTGTTAGCCATGCATCTTTTTCCCTCTTCTAATAATGATGACAGGGCAGACATGATCAATAAACCTTTATAGAATTAGCAGCATTCAAAATTTCAAACCCCATAATTAATCCCACTTTATCCGTCAAAGAGGGGGTAAAATCATGCATAATGATGGTTAAAAACAATAAAGCTTCCACCAACTGAGAAAAAGAAAGCAAAGATGAACTTACCTTGTTTCTTTTCAGCCCATAAAGTTAATTGGGGTCTTCTTTGTTTGGCCACAATGTTGCCATTATCATTAGGATTAAGTTAATCGATCTGGGTCTTCTTTCTTTTACTAGAATGACAGGATGCATTTGGATTGGGGCTTCTGTCTCTCATGCTTTTACCGTTTTGCTTCACATGCCCTCTACTCTTTTTGAAAATGCCTAATAGTATCCGCCACTAATTAAGAACTCACCCACTCAAATCTCAAATCCCTTTTCTTAATTAAACTTTAAAAACTTCTAAACTTTTTCCTTTTTTTTTTCTTTAATTAATTTTAAGAGCAGTGCTGGTTTTTTTTTTTAATTTTTTAATTATTTAATTATTTATAATTGTTAAGAGTAGCGTTGTTGTTCTCCTCTTCTCATTTACCAATCCACCTTTAAATTATTCAGTTTCATTTCCTTTTCCTATAAAAAAAAAAAAAATACTTGAAAGAACATATTAGATAGATGTTTCAATAGTTTTCGACTTTTCAGAAATATTTTAGCTGATGGATTCATAAAAAGAAACCAGAAAGAAATGTAAGTGGTAAAATCTTAGTTTATTTAATAATTCATCATCAGGGAGCGGAATATTTCCGAGATGTTAATGAACAAGACGTACTTCTCATTGAAAAAATCGATAAAAAAAGAGTCAAAGTCTACAAAATCTTTCTTTGGTTTTTTTTTGGAATCAAGGGTATGAAGAACGAAGAAGGAGAAGAAAGGTAAATTACTATTCTTTTTTTATGAGATAAAAAAATAGGTGGGCGAGTAAATAAGGATGGATGATGACAATATATAAAAGATGAAATTGAATGAGATTTGACAACACACATATATTTTTGAAAGAGGAGAAAGTGTTTTTCTTTTTATTAGGCAAATTAAGAGGAACATCTTCCAAACTTGCTACGCTTGGATTTTGAAATTTGTAAGGATGGATTTGAATTTGATATTAAAGTTTAAATTTTCTATATAAAAAATAGAAAACACTATATTGTATATATTTGAAATAACTATAGGGCATGCATGGTTTGTAACTTTGGTGTGTAGTGTGTAGGGCACGGGTAATAATCAAGTGTTACCACACTCATGCGAAAGCTATAATAGTCGGACTGACTAGAAGAAAATTTTCATTTTTACAATCCAAAAATAGACATCTATTCAATTTAATTGGTTTTGTAACTTCAAAATAGGCCTATAAAATGGACCGGGGATCGGGCCAACCCGACTCTAAGAGAGGTTAGCCTATATCCTACTCAGTTACGGGCTTTTTCGACCCTAAAGTTTAAACAGGTCGATCGGGCCCACCCTATCTTAAACAGGAGCTTAGACCCTACCCAAGGGCCAAGAATTTTAGGGCTCATAAGCGGGCCAATGGCCCGAGCTTATATGGTCCTATGAAACGAGACAATTATAATGAATTAAGTGCTCATTTGGTATTGCTTATTTGGGGTGATAAGTGATTTTTAAAATTTTTTGGGAAGCCCAACTTGTTTGGTAAACTATGAGAAAATCACTTATTGTTAAAAATTGCTGTGAGAGAAAGCTATAAGGGAAAACAGTTAATGAGGTGCTTTCATTTTCTGATTATGCAAGGATCAATTTTGAAGAAGCACTAGGTTTAATGATTATGCGGGAATCATTTTATGATTATTCGGGAAATAGTACCAGCAACACTTTTAACAAAAAGTTTACCAAACGCCAAACTGCTTTCTCTCACAGCTGATTTCTCTCACAGCAAATATGACATCGATTATTTTCACAGCACAGCAACGTCAAACTGGCCCTAAATGCAATTAATGAATTATGAGGTTTTTCGGCCCTAAATGTTAGACGGGCTGGGATAGGCCCACCTTATCTTAAATAGGCTAAGTCTAGGCCCTACCCAAAGCTCGTGAATTTTTGGGCTCATGGACTCGCCAATGCCATAAACCGAGGTGGTATGATGTTGTGAGTTCAGCCATGGGCATGGTTGTTATGCAGTTCAAACACCACCTACCCCCAGTTCATGTTAAATTTTATAGAACCACTGAGCATGCGAGAGATAAGAGAGCAAAATTTGGCATTAGAACAATGAAATAGAGAGCCTTACAAAATGTCGGAAGGCGTAAAACTCGTTGCGGAGTTATCGAACCTTGGTATGTGGAACTACTGTTGGCGAGTCCTGACTTAGTTAGAGTTTTGATTCCTTACTATGTTAGGGTTTTGGTTACTTACCTATTTGTTTAGTCTTATTATAATTGAGATTTGTTTCATATTGTAATTTAGATTTATTTTCTATTGTAATTTAGATTTATTTCCTATTTTATTTAGGATATAATTCCTTATATAAATACCTCCATATTGGAGAAGAATAAAAATATGAGCATATAACTAAATCCCTATTTTGTTTGACAACTACAACATTTGGTGTAGTTGCTTTAAGCCTAATTATGCAGATAAATTTAAAGAATTTAATACTTCTCTTAGTATAACACGGAAAAGACTGAAGATGCAACATGCGAGGAATATGCAAGCACAATTTCTTGAGATTAGTAAAGCGGACGACAAACAAGATGAACAGGAAAATGGACCTATTGATGTATAGAAAGTGCAACAGGAAGTTGAACTAAGAGCGTAGTAGGAAGATGAGTTGTGAGTGTAACATGACATGAATGTACAAGAATTTTCAGGAAGTAATAATACGTAGACAACGATGCATAACCAAATTAAAGAGAATGATGTGCAAGGAGCTGCTCTAGGATCTGTGTTTTGGTTTCCTTTTGGTGCTATTATAGAAGTGGAGGACAAGACTAGTATGTTTAAGTGTATCCATGGGCATCACAAGTACAATTTAGAAACTGCATCTCCCAAAAGAGAAACTAGAGAACTTTAGAATACAAATGGAGATGGGTGTGTAGTTCATCCATAACTAATTGAATGAAAGGGAAATTAATATTAGTTTATTCTATAAGTATATTATTTATTAATTTAATCATTGGGTTTGGTTGTGCTGCCCATGAACTTACAAATCATGGCCTAGACCTTATCCTTTATACGACGGGCTAGGATTCGATAAATCGGCCTATAGTATCGAGTCAGGTGAACCCATAGCCTAAAAATAAGGCCGAGCTCGAGCTAGCTCATCAAGCTTGAGGCCTACTTCCAAATGGTGAATTTAAACATTGTTAAAGAATCTATATTCAATCTATTTGTATAAATCAGATTGAATTGTTTCATGCGTTACTCCATATTTCTGGAATGTATAACCCTATAAATAAAGGCTTGAAAAGCCTTACAGAAAAGTTATGTTATATAACTTAGTGTATCCATAAACTTTTCATGATATCAAGTTTTGAGATAATTAATTTTTCCCTCAATAAGTTTGTGATACAAATATTACATATTATTTAAAGAGAGGATTTTTAAAATTAAAATTTTTTTATCAAACAACGATATTCATTTAAAAAAAAACTTCAGCAATACATCAAAGATGTGCACAAGACACGAATCTCAACATGACTGCAAAAGCAATAAACCAAAAAGGAAAACAACTCGAAAGGGAAATCTAAATCGAACAAAATCCGAGTAAGCAATGAAAAATACCAAAATCACCAAAATTTAGCATAACTCGTATACAAACTCACACAACCCAAAACAAACAAAACCCTAAATTAAACCATAAGCCTAAATCATGACTACCACCACATGTTGAAGTCACCCTGCCATATAACCACCACATCTAACCAAGAAGAACCTATAGAACAAAGGCTGTATATGGGGAAGAATCAACCTCCAATAATCCAACTGCGCATACAAGTGAATAAGAGTTGCATAATAGCGAACAAAAGTCATGATTTGACAAAGATGACGAGATATACAGGGGCAAATTGAAACTAAGTCTTTCATATAAGGGTAGAAATAAAGTTAGAGAAAATAGAATAATTTTAAAAAAATCTTTATAAGTATGGATTGGATACACCCCCATAAGTAATCTTGTGTTAAGCATTTGACTACTACTTCCAATATATTAGTATTGTAAGCTTACTAAGTTCATTATAATATTGTCTGTATGTGCCAAATGGTGAGTATGCACTTAATAATTGTGCAATAATCGTTAGACATAAAATGAAACTTCTATTTGAGTGGTAGAACACTTAGGGGTAATATCCAATCCATACTTATAAAGATTTTTTTAAGTGAGTGATTTTCATGAAGTTGACAAATTCTTAAATACTTTCATAGAGTTGATAAAAGTCTCTACTAAATCGACAACTTTTGCTATTAAAAATTAGCCTTAAAATTATGCAAAAGTCATCCATTTAATGAGCTTTTATACCAATAAAGTTTTAAATACTTATATTTGCATTTTAAAAGTCACAATTGAATACCATTAAACTTTTAAATATTATTTAAAAGTCACGGTTGAACATCTCCAGAATTTTTAACTCTACAAAAATCTTTAAAAATTAGAATTAGATACACCCCTTAAGCTCACGTCCTAGCAAAAGTTAGATTATGTTATTTTTTTTTCAAAAATCCGCGGGACAGGGGGTTTCAACATTAGACCAAAACATACTATTAGACCAAAAATTAATTGGTGTTATATAATTATTCAAATAAAAAAAATATATTGAATTGAAAGAAAATCTTACAACGTCAATATAATTTATATTTATTAATGGAACGGTGGTGTCTAATAAGATATTCAAATTCTGAACTTTAGAGAGGTAAATACTTTTAATAGTATGAGTTCCAGTGACATTTTTAATGTCACGAGTCTAAATCTCATGCGCAGCAGTTGCCGAGTTAAAAAAAAAAAAAAAAGGTCGCTCAGGTCAGGTGTAGCAGAACTCCCGGAGGGGGTTCCACAGAGGAGTCCTGTGTCCCACACTACTAGTAGCGAATCTATGTGTTCCTTGTGTACTGTATCCCTGTCAAGTCACCATGCGTACGGTGTGGAAAGATATATATAAACAGTGTTTTTCCGCCATTTGAAAATTGAGCTTAAACAAACAGTAAGCTGTCTCTCTTCTGCTTTCTCTCTCAACCTCTCACACCCTCACCCTCAGGACACTTCTCGTGATCTCCATTTCTCTCTTTCTCCTCCGCTCTCTCTCTCTCTCTCTCTCTCTCTCTCTCTCGCTCATTCACTGCCCCTACTGCTCCTCTCGTGCCCTAACCCTCCCACCCACCCACCCACCCCTTAATTTCATTAACTCACCCCATAAAATCAAATATCAAAACAACAACAATAAAAATGGTCTCAAGTTCCAAACCCTAAATCCGTCACCTCCACCAACAGCAGTACACAATCATCTCCCTCTTTCTGCTTCCTCATAGGAGCTCATGTTCAAGGTATGGTTTATTTTAATTTGTATTTTATACTTGTTTTTTTAATATAACTTTTTTGTATGATTTTGATTTACTGACAGTGAAGTATGATTCCCAATAATTTTGATAGTTGCGTGTGTGTTTTTTTAATTATTTGAAATGATGGGTTTTATTTTATTTTTTATTTATAAATTTTCTCTTTCGAAAGATCTGAGTGAAAAAAAAAGGCCTTTAATTTACACCAATCGTGCTTCATGTTCAAACGTAGAGACAGGACATGGCTATCTTAGTCTAGGTCTGTTTCTGCGTGTATATTATGGTTGATTGATACTAAGGTTTGTGTTTGTGTGTGTGGAAGATTGTTGTTTGCTTTATGTTCTGAAAGTATTATCATTAAGTGACTTTGTCATTCTTCGTAGTTTCCAAAGTATGGGAATTGCACTTTGTGACTTTTGTTTCTTTCTGTTAAGCCGTAACCGGCCAATTAATGTTGGGCAGGCACAGGTGAAATTCAATGTTGTTATCGTCAAAACTCTTGGGAATTCCAATCTTTGATTGTGTCAGATGTCATACTTTGTGTATGAAGTTCAAATTGGAAATTTTTTCCGGTTTTATTCTTTTGGATCTTCCCTTAAAATTGAAGGAATCTTGAACACATTCGCCCCTAGCCTAGTACATGTTCCTTGTCGGCAGGGGATTTCGTGACATTTTGAAATAATAAAACTAAACAGAGGGTTTTGTACCTCTCATTTATTGGGGTTGGAGTGAGATCAGTGAAAATTTCGCTTTACCTTCTGATTTTACATTTGATCCTATATAAATTTCTTGTGTGGTATATTTATGCTAATTGTAGTATTGTGGAGATAAAGCATAGAAATATCTGCTACATTTAGAAAATGTAATTTGACAACTGTGATATCAACTGAAATGCAGCAGTCATGGCAGGCCTTGGATGCTTCCTTTTGGACTTAGTAAAGGGTTATTAGTGGGCCATATAAGTCTGCACATCCTTATGGCTCTAGCGAATTTCAGAGGATTTGTGCCTCTGTTTCCTATTTCTGTGTTCCGATATCTTCACATTGCTTTGTCAGAATTGGGTTAGTATGAATTTGCAGGGCGATTACTATCTTCTGCAGTATTTCATTTGATCCATCAAATATGAGTACAATGCGCCCTACATGTGAAATTGTGGAATCAAGAGACGAAGTAGATTCTCAGTCAAAAACGGACAAGAAAGGTGGAAAGCATTGCATGCTAAAATCAGGAAATAAATATTCCATAGAGGATGATATTAATCAGCTTTTTCAGGCAATTGACGGTAGAAATTCAGCTAGGATCTCAGGTCTGTCGAACGAGGCTAGCAAAGACGCTTTGCGGAAGAGTGCTATGAAAAGGCCAATGAGAGTTAGTTCATCAAATGCATCGGGTATTGGAATTTCAGAACCTGTGAGTTTGAAGCAAGCATTGAGAGGATTATGCATCTCTCAGGCATCAGAGATGGCTGCCATGAAGCGACTATCGAGGCCAGGTCGTTCATCTGGGGTCTCAGAAGCAGGAACTATCAAAAGGTTGTACAGGGCAGTGGTAGACGAGGCCAATGGGTCTGGCCTTCCTATGAATCAAGTTAAAGGGAATTATGTAGAGGTCTCCCTTGTACCAGAAGCATCCAAAAATTCTGAGAAGAATCCTGGATCCATGCGATCAGAGCCACAGGTTCATCCTGCCACGACTTTTGCGGATGCACTGATGCCAGATGCTAGCTTGACTAGATTAGCACCACAAGATCAAATTTCTCCTTTTCCAACAGAAGTTAAAAGTGAGAAATTGAAGGGAGAAGATAGAAAACTGGAATCCACAGATTCTTCATCTAACTTTCATGATAGCAAGAAAGTTATGCAGATGGGTGCGGTTGCTTCTATTTCAACTGAGGTTCCACTTAATACTTCAAATTCAGACAAGGGGCTGCACTCTGCTGCTTCTCCATCCTGCTCCAGCGCTGGTAGTAAGGTAAGCAAATCCTCTGGCAGTAGTTCACATTTAATCAAGCCGGTCCTCGGGAGCAAAAGCTTTGTTAAGAAAAACGTCAAGCAGGATTCAAGTTCTGGCTCCAGTAGTTCCGCATCAGATAATCGGAAAGTTGATAATGATTTAGGCCCTAGTACTAGTAAGTTAAAGGACCAGACACACAACTGTACCCCAAAGCATGAACGGGAAGGAAATGAGAAAGAATCTCTGGTGTCCAGCAGTACAAGTCTTAGCAAAGAAATGAATTCAGTTCTTGTTAATAGAGGTACAAGCAAACCAGATTTCCCTTTGAATTGCAGTAATAGAACTAAATCTATAGTGACGAAAGTTGATGAGAGGTCAAGATCAAGAGAAAAGGGGGATTTCTCACAAAGCTCAAAAAGTAGCATTGGTGACTATAGCAGCACTACAAGCACTAGTGAGGAAAGCAGTCTAAGTGGGTCTGGTCGTAGCGGCAAGAGGCCTCACATGTCAAGAGACTTGAGATGGGAAGCCATCCATCATGTTCAGAAGCAGCATGGAACCTTAGGTTTGAGGCACTTTAAGTTGCTTAGGAGGATTGGTTCTGGGGACATTGGGACTGTTTATCTTGCTGAGCTAACTGGAACAAATTGCGTATTTGCTTTGAAAGTGATGGACAACGAGTTTTTGGTTACCAGGAAGAAAATGATTAGGGCTCAAACAGAAAGAGAGATACTGGAAATACTGGATCATCCGTTTCTCCCTACGTTATATGCCCATTGTGTGTCAGAGAAGCTCTCATGTTTGGTTATGGAGTACTGTCCGGGTGGAGATTTGCATGTCCTGCGGCAAAAGCAACCCGGCAGGAGTTTCTGTGAACAAGCAGCCAGGTGCATTTTCTTCTTAAGGTCCAGTTTTAGTTAATTGTGCCTGTGCTTTTTTTTTTTAAATTTTTTTTTTTTAAGGTTTGCAAAATAATGCAAAATTTAACTCTGATAAGATGCATACATTTGACATTAGTATTTAGGAGGTTAAATCTTTGTTTTCTTCCTTGCTCTTCCATATCTGGGAATTTCATTTGGTAGTTGTTTGATCCTAGTACTTGGTCTATGTTATCTTCCTTTTTCTCATTGAGTTTCCATATTGACCAGTCAGAATAGATTAAAATATATAAGGCAGATGTTATTCTTGCTTGATGGCACACTATGGCCATGTGCACACGTTTGGTATGTCAAATAGATTATTTTAATTCCCTGGGATTTAATCTTGGGATCTAATTTTAAATCCCACAGACTTTTAGATTTGTAGCGTTGGAGTTATCATTTGTCTTAGTCTGACATACCTTAGCAAATTCATGGCGATTCTGGTGATTACTGTAGGAAGATTGTATCCTATGACTAGCCTCAAATAATAGGGTTTTTTTTAGTGGCTTGAGCTAACTTGGTAGAGCTAAGAAATGTCCTACCACTGTTTGTTTGACATTTTTATTTTCCGACTTTGTAGCTGTTTAACATTGTTTTCTTGGTTATTATTAAGTACATGATTGACTGTCATCAACATAATTGTACTCCAGTACTTTAAATGTTCATTAAACTAATTCCAGCCATTTTATCCTGTATCTATAGGTTTTATGTTGCTGAAGTCCTCCTTGCCTTGGAGTATCTACACATGCTAGGAGTTGTGTATCGAGACTTGAAACCAGAAAATATCCTGGTCCGAGAAGATGGCCACATCATGCTCACAGATTTTGACTTGTCACTTAGATGTGCTGTCAATCCAACGCTGCTTAAATCATCGTCTCCTGTTTTGGAGAGCACAAAAAAGATGTCAAGCCCGTGCATTGAATCTAGCTGCATTGATCCTTTTTGCCTCCAACCATCCTGGCAAGTCTCATGCTTCACTCCCAGACTTCTATCTGCTGCTGCAAAATCTCGGAAAATAAAATCCGAGCTTGCTGCCCAGGTCAGCCCACTGCCACAGCTTGTAGTGGAGCCAACTAGTGCCCGATCCAACTCCTTTGTTGGAACCCATGAATACCTTGCTCCGGAGATCATCAAAGGAGAAGGTCATGGGAGTGCTGTTGATTGGTGGACATTTGGAATCTTCTTGTTCGAGCTGTTATATGGTAGGACACCCTTCAAGGGGTCAGGAAATGAGGACACATTGGCCAACGTTGTGTCAAAAAGTCTCAAGTTCCCAAATACCCCTATAGTGAGTTTTCATGCAAGAGATCTGATCAGAGGCCTGTTAATAAAGGACCCTGAAAATCGTTTAGGATCAGTGAAAGGGGCTGCAGAGATTAAGCAGCATCCTTTCTTTGAAGGCCTTAACTGGGCATTGATTCGGTGTGCAGTACCCCCCGAGCTTCCCAGGTGGTGTGATGTTGGATTTGGTGCACCCTCTGCTTCACAGAAACAGGAGGGCAAGGAGTTGGAGGGTATAGGAGAGCATATAGACTTTGAGCTGTTTTAGTTCAACTTTCATATGGGGAAGAAAGTTGAAATCTTCTTTTTCCGAAATTTCTCATCGGTTTTTTTTAACTGATAATATAGCTTATAGTGTAAATTAAATGTAACTCAAAAAATACTGGTGGCTAGTTGTAGAGTATGATATATGGATACTGATACAGTAGCTGAGAGAAATGGAAATCGGATTAGCATTTTCCTTTTTTCTTTTTTTCCTATCACTCAGGGTGTGCTCATGTTTGCAGCTTCATCTTGTCCTATAAACGAGAAGTTATTGTGTGTTCGATACACCAATAACATGTTGATGTGGTGTATTCAATCCATTCATATTATAACACGTACCTTTAGTACTTTCTTTTTTTAGCCAAACAGCTCAAGAGACCCACTTTCTCATGGCTCCAAAGATTTTCAATCCTTCTCTTTTTTCCTAGTTACATTTGTTTTGTGATGTGCATGTGCACAATTCAATACATCCATAAGCTTCTTCAAAATGTTTGTATGGTCTATATTTTTCTTTTTCTTTTTCTTTTCTTTTTTACGCTAAGCGTTTCTTTATTCTTTCATATCTACCCAAGCTGAAACTCAACACATTTCCATGTAGTATTTTCTGTGTCCTAGGAGAATGAGGGTATTGCACAGTACAGTAGCAACCCCTTCAAATTTACGATTTTGCCACTCCTCCAACCGCCCCTCTCTAAAAACCCCATTTCTTCTTCTTCCTCCCCAATTTCCATCCCTTCAAAAATCAACCTTTGGTTCCCATTCCCTCAAATCCAGCACCTCTTTCTCATCTGGGTCTGTGACAAAAGCATCAATGGCGGCTTCTTCTCCATCCACGGAGACAGAGACCAAGCCCTTTTCTGTTCTATTTGTGTGCCTGGGCAACATCTGCAGAAGCCCAGCTGCTGAAGGGGTCTTCAGGGACTTGGTGAAGAAAAGGGGTTTGGATTCCAAGTTCAAGATTGACTCTGCTGGAACCATTGGTTACCATGAGGTAGGAGCTATTTTCAACCATAACCGCTGTTTTAGTTGCTGAAAAAAAACATAGGAAGGTAAAGAAAATGGACGTCACAAACAAAGCCTGGCTGCAAATATTTCATTTCATTTTTTGTGTGAATTATAATTCCAAATTTCTGATTGTATTTATTGGTGTTAAAAGGGAAATCAAGCAGACCCAAGAATGAGGGCAGCCTCTAAAAGGCGTGGCATTGAGATAACTTCTTTATCTAGGCCAATCCGGCTGCCCGATTTTAGAGATTTTGATCTTATCCTTGCAATGGACAATCAGAACCGAGGTGGGTTCATTATACATGGAATATAAGAAACCATCATGTGCATTTTGTTTTTCTTGGAAATTTGGATCAGCCCTTTATATGTTTTTATACTCAAATAGTCCTACATGTTTATAACTTTATATATGTGTGATGTGTTTTATTAACTTGTGGTGTTGATATTGGCTATAGATGATATAATAGAGGCGTTTAATAGGTGGAAATTTAGAGAACCTCTACCTGAGGATGCTCATAAAAAGGTTTGTACTTTGTATTTAGTACTTAGAACGGGGATGCTACAATGTGGACTGATATGAATTTGATTATTTTGTCTTATGTTGTTATTGATCGTGCAGGTTAGGTTAATGTGTTCTTATTGTAAGAAACACGATGAAACTGAAGTACCGGACCCTTATTATGGTGGACCACAAGGTTTTGAGAAGGTAATATATCAATACCTGTTAACCATTGTTCTTGATCTTATCATGGATATATGTTTGATGCAATGGAAATCAAAGAGCATACGTCTAAAGTGGCAGCAATTATCATAATGGTTTTATCCGGTGTGAAATACATGTGAGGAATTTAGTGAAATTGTCAAGAATTACTTTGTGTAAAGTGGCAACCCTATTGCTAAAAGTTTTCTGTCAAACTTTGTTAAGCGTGTTGTACAAATTAAATTTACTAGAATATAATTGAGATAAGAGCGGGTGGCTTTTTGGTTATTCAGCAAGACATCCCCAATTTTTGGATTTATGGCAATTAAACAGTAGGAAGATGATCCTCTCCTTTTTCTTCCACCCGTTTTCTCTCCTTTCTTCAAAATTCAAATCTCAGTTTAACTTTATTTAACTTAGAATCCAGTGGCCCATTTTTTCATAATATTGCTTAAAAGGGGAGAATTAGAGAACTCCCAGAAAGCCATAGGAAAAAGTAGCAAGAAAGTAAAACCCCAATCCAAAGCAGTTCAGGTCACAGCCAAGAACTCAATAAAGAACAATCAACCATTGGATTCTGCTTATATTACTTTGAATAGAAGATACATGAAGAAACTGAGAGCAAACGGGGAGGAAGGGCAGAATTTGGCTGCGTAACTGGTATCGCATGCTAATTGTTCAGGTACTTTTAGAGTTGATACTAATTATGAAACATCATCATGTTGCAGGTTTTGGATTTACTTGAAGATGCATGTGAATCATTGTTGGACAGCATCTTGGCTGAGAACAAACACATTTTGGATTCCTGAACTCAATGTTGAAAGCCAGATGATCCATTGTCGGGGTTTGGCTTGATCAGCAAAATTGCCATTTTGCATAATGCTTGTTGCGTAAAGCAGCTTTTTGCTCGTGATCTGAGGCTGTTACAAAAGATCCATATTGCCATTTGTAAGTGAATGGTAGCTTCAAATTGGATTTATTGCTACCTTCGCTGGGTCATTGTAAAAATTGGTGTATTACTTGATTTAATCATGCAACTGGAATATCACTGTCAATTTTTGAGTCGAGTAGTTGAACCTGACAAAAAAAGAAATGAAAAGTTACTCTATTACTAGTTTATATATCTCTCTCTAGACTATGTTTTTTGTTATCCTTTTTACATTTATTGTTTAATTTAAACTGAATCAGATGCATCAGCTATATCTTCTATCCAACCTTTCTTAGGGCGTGTTATACTTCATATGCAAGTCTTTTGCTTCCGTTCTTGTTACCTCATGTTGGAGTAATAAATTGGAACAATTGTCCCTCGTTGTTCCAAAATGTTAGCACTTCTGTTCTCCCATTAGGGCTTGTACTCTAGCATTGTGTAAGTAAGATTTGTTCCCAAGTGGCATTCTTACATTGTACTACCATCTAAGTTGGGAAAGAAAAACTGGGATATTAAGCATTTTCCTTTTCGTCAGTTTGTTTCTAATGTTTAGGGTTTAGTTGCTTACCACGTTGTTCATGCTATGATGGCTTAAGTTTGCTTTCTTTGCTATCTGGTAGGCATTGGTTTGTCAACAGGAACCTTTTACTCAACGTTTCCTCTCTTGGCGTCGGACTTCCTTGTTTCTTGCTCATCCCTCTAGCTGTTAACTTCCTTTAATTCTGTTCATGCTACCCTCTCTATATTTACTGTAGTCAAACCACTGTTTCCATCAAGGGTTTCTAATAATCAACATTTTCATCTAACCAATCTTTGGATCCATCAGAAGGCACACTAAACAAGATGAATTCAAGGGAATATTGGATATTACTTGACCACAAGATCATCATTTTTACAACTCTTCACATTATGAAAACTAAAATTTTGTTCACAAAAATGGCAGTATATTAAAGCAACTGTACAATGATACTGATATGAACTTCGTCTGTTGCAGTCAAGGATGAAAATATTGGCAATACAAATATTATCGGGCCTTCAATTTACGGATATTTCGGGGGATATATCGATGTTGTTTTAGGTATCGGGGAAAATTGACAAAAAAGACAGATAATGGCTTAAAAACAAGAAGTGAAACTTTCATAGATGTTAAGCACATTATCAATGAATGTATTGAACTAATAAAATTCAAAACATACTAAGTATAAGATATGCATATGATGAAATGTACATGTATATATAATGCGCGATGAAAATCCTAAAGATAAATACAATTAAACTTAACACAACAAAGACAACATTATTCAAACATAACCCAACCCAACCCATTAATACATAACTCAACATTATATTACAAGAATCAGACTTAATGATAAAGGAAATGAGAGATAGAAGATTAGGTGAAAAATAAAATCAAACACACAAGAAACTGATCAACCAAAGAGAGGAGAGGAAGAGCCAAAGATAGCCGAAACGATTGAGGAGAGAAGAAAGGAGAAGCTACTATGTATTAGAGCTTGGTTTTTGATATTGATTCAGTGGCTGGGACCTATGATTACTTTCAAAACTGAAGACAAATTTCTGGGTTATTTGTCTAGTATCGGGAAATATCAGTAAACATAGGTAAATATCGAGGATATTGGGGATATATCGCCGATAAGGGGGAAGAAATAGGCTTACCCCCTTGTATCTGTATCGACACCTAAAAAAAGGGATTTACAGGGATATCGGCCGATATTTTCATCCTTGGTTGCAGTTGAACTATCCTAAACCTCTGTCCAACGCTTCGCTTCATTCGCGGCTGCATGGTTCACTTCAGAAATGTTTGCGTTGAATTCTCCACCAGATCCCTCTCTGCTTCAAACTAAAATCTGTTTTTTCCAACCACGTTTCCTCCTTGGACTGGAACTTATCATGCATGAAAATATATTTGCAAGCTCTGAATCCTCTTCATTCACAAGGTTCTTTGCTGCACTTGGGTTGGCGAGGAGGAGCTTTGCTACAAGGTATCCGGCAGCTGACCAAGTTTGAAACAGCTGTGCCTGTTTTCCAATAAATCTTGCTCTCTTAGTGTCATAATATTCAGGCCAATTGTCAAGAGATATGCGCTTCTCAGCAAGCTCGACCGCCTTTGCTGCAATGTCTGGTCTGTTAAGCTTTATGCATGCCACAGTAAGCTGAAACAAGCCCCATATTGATGTTAACAACATAAATAATCAGTCACTGCTAGATGCTAGTGGTAATTAACAGGGAACTTTTGCATTCCCTTCAACAAAAGCAAGGATTCTTTACGGTTATCTGGCTTTATGGTCAACACAAATGGGGATTCTGCATAAGCATAATAAGATCTAACAAATTGGGCTACACAGTATGCATTCCATGTGTTTCATGGTGAATCTGAACAATTTCATATTTTAGAAAGAAAAATATAGTGGCTCCAATTTTTGTTTTTTGTATTTTCCCCTAATAAGTGATTCCTCCTTGTAAGTTGGCGCACTAGCCAAATGGTAGCATTGAGAATCTGGTTTGCTTGTAGGACATCATATCTTGGAGAGTGCAAGTACAACAAATAAGATATCTCCAATGGGTTCTCTAAATGAGCTCCTAAGTTAAAATTTGGAGAGAAGTTAAAAAAACTCAAATCCAATTATACTCCCTATCCAGCTCATGAAATTACAAGACCTGTAGGAGCTCCTAAATCAAAGGAGAGAGAAATGGTCTTCCAATGGCTCCTCATCATTAATGATGATTATTTTAATATTATTTTAAATAAACACTTTATTTCTAGCGATTCCGAGTCATTATAACTCCCTAAATTAAGGAAAATAATTGGAGTAGAAATTTTATAAAGAGCTCCTAAAATAAGTTTCTAGTCCTAGGGAGTATGATTGGAAATGCTCTTACGTGATGGCATGATATCAGTCGAAAACAAAAGCTGTATGAGGTTAATACAGATACTATATGCAATACTATACTGGTACAGAGTTTTGACCCCCAAAAAAAAAAAAAAAAAAAAACTGGCATAGAGCAGGCATAATCGGGAGTTATAAATCCAGCAGTGCAAAGCAAGATCAAGGGCAACAGGGGAAAAACAGTTTTCACTCAAACCCAAATAAAAAACTTACCTGCCAGAGCAATGTTGGCCAAGAACCTCCATTATGGTAAGACCAGGGACTACAACATAAAATCAAGTAAAGGAGGTGTTAGGAACCAGGATAGAGGAAATTTCAAAAGTCAAGGTAGAGGTATTACGTGTTTTTGGGATCGCTGCCTGTGATGATTTGCCATTCCTGGCCTTCAAGAGCAGGATAACATATTTTAAACGGCATATCTGCCACTAATTCATCCCATTTTGCTTCAATAAGATCCAATATAGCATGTGACTGATCCAATGTTGCAAGACTACTTACAATAGACCATAAGTTTCCAAGAGAAAAGAAACGAAAGTCCATGTGAGCAGGCTGCAGGTTGCCAATCAAGTACCCACCTGTACTCGGCATAAATCCCACCAGCCAGGATGGAATCTGATCAGGGTAGATATTGAACTTATTAACAGCATCATATGAGTATTCCTCTGTTTTGTATCGGTAAATTTCATTGAGTTTTCTCATATCAATCCAGTAATATTCCCTGATATGGAATGATAATGCAACCAGACGATTGTTCAGTGCTCGCGTAAGGTCAGCTGATGCATCCTCTGGAGCAAGCATCTCACGTGCACAGAGTAGTGCTGAGTAGAACAGGGCCTACAAGGACACGCAACAGTGACATGCGACATTATATAAATGCAGCCACAAAGTTTGTAAACTTAAAGATGCATGTCAACAAACATGGGTCAGAAGCATCAGATTCTATACCCAAATAAAATTTTCCTCTCTGCCTAAACCCTAAGAGCATCTACAATCATGCTCCCTATTTTTTGGTTAAAATTTAGCTAAAAACACACAAAAGCTATTTTAGGAGCTCTCTATAAAATTTGAATTCCAATCATACTCCCTAGTTTAGAGAGTCATAAATACTATAATTATTTTTTAATTCAATACAATTAGTCCATCTCTATACAAAATAATATATAAAAAAATAGTTTGCATTAATTAAAAGTTTAAAATATGCATAAAACAAAGCAACATTAAATTATAGGGAGCCACTAGGAGTCCTTTCTTTCTCCTCGGATTTAGGAGCTCCTAGAAGTCTCCATATTTTAGGAGGTGGAGCAGGAGCATGGTTGGAGTTGTATTTTTCCAATTCCTCCTTAAAATTTGTCTAAGGAAGTGGTTTAGGAAGCCCATTGTGGATGCTCCAAGGCCTCGTTTGCTAAGGAGGACTACAATAGACTAGACTAGACTAGCAAAATGCCTACATTTCATGTGCATTCAGGGCATAATATGAATATTGTTGTCTACCTTGGAGGATTAAGGAGGACTATTCATAAGAGGTTGATGACTAAAACTTATCCCTCCTAATCCCACCATTTCAAGGGGATTAGGGGGGATAAGTTTTAGTCATCAACCTCGTATAGATAGTCCTCCTTAATCCTCCAAGCTAGACAACAATATCCATATTATGCCTTGATTGCACATGAAATGTAGGCATTTTGCTAGTCTAGTCCAGTCCTCCCTATCAAACAAGCACCAAGTCCTCTACGACCAGTCAGACACAATGTGAGAATAGGAGATGTAATCAACAAACGATGTTTTGAAACCTACTCTGGCAATTACAATGGTAATGCAATGATCTCCATTATCATCTTATGCAGCAATAAGTATACCCGAAACTATTGCTTTTCCAAATCGTTTGAAATCCATTGTTGCATACCATTATGATGATCATATAACTACATCCACTTATTTACTTAATTATACTTATTTTTTTAATCAGAATTACATCCATTTATTTGATTATTGCATCCCGAGGTTGTAACAGACAACGCTTATGGGGAAACTTGAAAGTAATTTCCTATGACTTTTGAAATAATTCTCCTTATGATTAGACCAGTAAAATAAATTTATTAGTTTACATGAAATGAAAATTTAAGCGTCTCTGATAATTCCGGAATATCCTTAATGTTAGGGGTCAAAAGCAGAAGGCATGCCAATGCAACAAGCCCAAAGCAAAGCATGCTAACTTTTTTACAAATGGAGAAACCAAATAGAGATAAGATAGGGAAGCACCCTGTTACCCCAATGAAAAGCAAAGTTGTAGTAGGGATGTAAAACAAATAGGAATTACTCTAACAGTATTGACAAGAAATAAGCAAAAAAGGAGGAGTTTTAAAAGTTAAACTCCATGAACACAAGAAGATAAAAAATTTATTTGAAAGGCACTTATGAACATAAAAAGAAATACTTACCTGAATCTCCAAAGGATGGCCATGAATTCCCATTCGGCGATCAATCATGCATGAACCATCTGTGACCAGTAATGTTGGAAACATATCAAAACCATCAGCAAGACACAGCTTCAAAATCATTTTTATCCCTGTTTGCACATCAACTCGTTCCTGGACTGAAAGATCTCCAGAGCATTTTCCATATGCCCGTAACAATATAATCCACCATAACCCTGACAGAAAGATCAAAATCCGTCGAATCATTGACCACTGTGAGAGACTTGAATTATGAAATATTAAAATGTTAATACCTCTATAACCGGAGATATATTTTGAAAGAGAAATTATAAAATACAATGAACTTCCTACCAGAGTCAACAGGGGCAACACGACCAATAGCAGCTTCACCGAAGTCCGGATCTAAAACATCTTCTGTTGCAAAATCATCACCATCGAGTGGAACAGTGCGAACCTTAAAACTGGCAGGCATTAGTCCTTGACCAGGACTATAACAATCCATGGTTTTCTCCCAGCTCTGTAATAAAAAGGAGGGAGATTCACTAGAAGAACAGAAACAAATTAAACTTAAAGAGTAGTGTGATTTACTAGAATGGGAAATTGTCAAAAACAAATTAAGCTAAAAGGGAGTGCAATTCACTAGAATGACAGAAACAAATTAAACTAAGTACAATGATAGCCAACATGTGTAACAGAATTCATGTTTTGAAGGGAGATAGCATATAACGCGCCCCTCTTTAAGCATGAAATGTTATTAGTACGTGTTTTATTATTTTTTTTCCAGATATTGTAACAATATGTTAGAAGTCAAAGCATTCATATATGGACAAAACATCTGGTATGCAGACTTTAAATGATAAAGTCATTGTTATGGGAAAAATAATGAGAAATTTAAAGTGGAAACAAAAACTCGGTTAAGCAAATAATATTAATGCCTATATTAGTTTATTTACAGGAAATAAGGAAGAGAGGAAGACTTCATCAGCTATGCCAGTTTTCAGAAAAGAATAAACCTCCATTGTGATAACCAATTCTATTTGTGTGTGGGTTGTGCTAGTGTGCTGAGTCCTATATTGTAGTGGACTGAGTCCCGCATTGGTTGTCTATTTGGGTGAATTGGAATTTGGAACCATGTAAAGCGATTATGGAGAGCCTCATAGGTGACTAGTTTTTTGGGATCTCTTGTAGATATGGTGAGTCTTACCACTCTATGGGTTCGAAGACATTGCAACATAACAAAATTGGGCTCTGATAAGGATGTCAGGTTTCGATTGTAGGCCATGACAAGGATCTTAGGGATATTATGACAGCCAACTCTATGTGTGCAAGTGCGTGCTGAGTCTCATATTGGTTGTGTTTTGGGTCCATTTAGACCATATCAAGTGATTATGAAAAACTCCAATAATGACCAACCCATTTGAAGTATTGCGTCGATGTAGGGAGCAAGTCCCTAAGTCATAACATCCACATTGGAAACTAATCTTAAACACTACACAACCACACATGCATAGATGAATCAACTGATTGAAATGTGTAGTAATAAAAGGACTTTCAGATCAAACATAGGTAACTAACATAAAACTCTGTATTGGTTAAATCAAACATTGTGGGTGGAAACCTTACTATAACAAAATTCTAAGAAAATTTGTGAGAAAATGGAACAAAACATGAAATCAAATAATTAAACATGAAAATCAGATGAACTTAGTCAAAAGTAAGCAACAGTTAGTAATGATGGATTTGATACTCAAGGAAGAGAATACTTTACCTGCAACTGAAGGGTATGAAGAATGAAGTTCCGCACAATATCATACTCCCCTTTTAAAAGGAAAGCTATCCCAGAAGGTATGAAGTCACGAATAAAGACCTGATCATAGTTCAGAGTACTAGTAGAGCTTGGATTATTAGCAGCAATGGTTCCAATAGGATTATTACAATAATAGACCATGGAGTTCTTTAGTAATTTCCATGCTTCGTCCTCAATCGAATTGGTCCTAACCTTCTGTCTAGATTCTTTATGTTTTCCAGCTGTAGCCGGCTTACCATTCGATCCAAAACCTCCCTTTTCATGTTTCAGTTGTTGATCCACCTCAAATTCATTAATAGCTGGACTAGTTATACCATTAGGAGGAATCGATGTTGCTTTATCTGAGTCGTCTACTAGCAAGTCCCTATGCTGATCTTCTGCAGTAGCCCCAGTAAGACTTTCTGCCTTTTGACATTTGCAACTCATAGAATTCAACCTACTAACATCATTTTTTCCATGAAAAACACCGTTTTTAGCCTGGAACGCACATATTCTCCTGCGGTCCTGCGAAATTCTCGAATGTTTATGCACTTGGGCACACACTGAACTTCTTTTCCGTGTATTATTTATACCGGACTGAACTGAGATAAATCCATTTACATTGCTTAAAGATAGATCAAACCAGCCAAGGCGAGGTAATGCCCCAGATAGAAGTTGTCGAACAGCTTCTGAAGTAGCCATTAGGCACGTTGCAGACGATTAATTACTCCAAAAACCTTTTATTTAATACCTCTGACGATGAAATCCCCACTAAGTACTTGATATTCAATTCCTTTTCTAGTCTTGACTTAGGCACCTACATCAATACATCAGCTGAAACTCACTCATGAACCACTGAAATGAACGTGCTCAATAATTCTAATTCAATCTGCTTCACCTAAAAATTTCTACAAATATATATGTTCTACAAAATGTTGTACAAACTTGTGCATAATCAAACCCAGAAAATAAAATTTTTTGACAATACCAACAGTTCATGCATAACCCTGTTTATAAAAATTAGGCTTCTTAGCAAAAATATATAGAATGACTGATGATGAAAAAGAAAGTAAACTTCTTGGCAAAAACAAGAATTTGGATTGTTGAATTCCATATATTTCTTCTGTTTTCCCATCTTACCTCAGAAACCAAACACCAAAAGAGAGCAGCCAAAAGAGAGCAGATTTTGTCGAGCTTCTCACCAAAGCGACGGTCATACGCAGCGAACGATAACTTCTTCACTCTTCCAGAAAAAAGAGGAATGTATATATACTTTGGATTTGTCTATATGCAAAGATATGTTTTGGTAAAATAATCTAGTTTTTATTCGGTAATTCCAAGATATTTTCTTTCTTTTTCCGTTTTCTTTTTTCTCGCTTCCCAAACGAAGAGACACTGATTACGAGTATAGCCGGGCGGCCGTTCTCTACAAATACAATATTTTAAAAGTATAGCCGTCCGGCTTTACTGTACAAACATCATACTTCAAAAGTACAGCCGCCCTTGAAATAGAATAGAATATGTTAGAAGTATAGCCGTGCGGCTTTACTCTGTAAATAGACTATTTTAACAGTATAGCCGCACGGCTATACGCTTTGAATACAATATTTTAGAAGTATAATCGCGCTGCTATACTTATTATTATTCGTAGAGAGCCGATGGTCTTTATTGATGAAATGGATTGAAACAAAACAAGCACAAAAATAGCGTGGGGGTAGGGAATTAGGTGAGCAGTCTCTATATATATGGGTTTAATCATCGGATTAACTAATGAGGGAAATATTTTTGCTCACCACTTAAACCTAAAGTGTATGCTCACCACCTTTCTTAATACATGACACGTGTCTATATGCCTAACAATAGTTAACTTTTTACTTTGATTTATGTTACTATGGTTATGCTTATAGACATGTGTCAAGTGTTGAAAAGAGTGGTGAGTGTTGAGGCTCAAAAAAGTCACGGGAAGCCCAAAGACATTTAAAGCCCAATATAACATATAATGTTGGTCATGCGTTAATTCAAGCTGTATTTTGGGAATTAATTTATTAAATAAATATATAAATAATGTACATGACATGCCAAACCAATAGTACATGTTTCCTGTGCCAATCACCTACCAAGCTCACATGAACCCAAGTCATGTGGTTTACGGAGTTTGCACGAGGGATTGTGGTGTGGAAGGTTATGGAGGTCCACAAGGCCCACGGAAGCTCTTGAATAATGGAGACTTTGGGCTAGCTACTTAGGAGCACCAAAGTCCAAGCCCATTACTTGAAGTTCTCCAATATGGGTGAGCAAATGATATATTTTTCAAGAACTTCCTTTTACCCATAGGAAATAGTCATTTTCCAATGTCTAGCTTTACCTGCTAGAAATAAGGATGTCCCAATGCTCCATATTACCCGTTGGAAATAGACTATTCCAACACTTCCTTTTACCCAAAGGAAATAGTCATTTTCCAATGCCTAGCTTTACCTGTTGGAAGTAAGAATGTCTCAATACTTCCTTTTACCCGTTGAAAATAGATTAGCTCCAACACTTCCCTTTACATATTGGAAACCAAAGAGAGCGTTCACCTTCAATAAATTGAGAGGCATTGTCCAGCCAAAACCAACCTCTCTTGGTTGTTGCAAGCCTCTCAACAACCACGAGAACTCACATTTCTTCTGCTGCTGCAAGCATTTCAACATCCACTAATTTTTCTTCAGCCATCAAGCTCCCCTCATTCGACTATTGCAAGCAATACAGCAGCCATCAACCAATTTTTCTTCAGCCATCAGGCCCCTTTTTTTAGCTGCTGGAGCAGCACAACAACTTCTTGCTTTAGCCGCTGCAAGCATCCCAACAGCCATCAACCCCCTTCTTCAATCATCACACCTCTTTCCTAATTGTTGCAAGCACCCCAACCATAACCTCCACTCCTTGAAACCATTCTCCCTATAAAACCTCACCAAGCATAACTCCGATCTTTTCCTTCCTCATCATACCCTTCCAAGTTATAAACACTATAGCCTTTAACCCTCAAGCTTTTCTTCTCATCCTCCTTCTCTTGAAACTCTTAAATCCATAAAGTCTCACCAAGCATAATTATAAGCTTTTCCTTTCTTCCAAGCTATAAACATTATAGCCTTCAAACCTCAAGCTTTTCCTTCCATCCAACTTCTTCTGAAACTCTTAAATCCTCATAGTTATAGCCACAAACAACAAATTATCAACATCCAACCTCAAGCATATTCAACACCAAGCCAAGGACAAGCATTCTTATTTGCTAAACTTGTGGGTTTTTAGCTCCCACACTCCAAGCTCTCATGCCAAGCTCACACAATCTCGGTTCAACATCAGCAAGTCATCTTCAACAATCCAGAGCATGACCAAGCAATCGTAATGCTGCTAGAAATCTACTCAAGCCACCCATCCTCTCTCTCTATCTATCTATCTCTCTCTCTCTCTCTCTCTCTCTCTCTCTCTCTCTAAAAAGCTCCATCCCAAATCTAAAACACTCATCCTCTCAAGCTAAGTTGAAACTATAGTCATTAGCTTTTTGGTAGAAAATGCAAACATCATGAGCTATTCGTCTAGCTACTGAAAACACCCAAAATCTCAAGCCTTAATCCTTTCCTTGTGCTCATTTTCTATTAGCTCCCATGCCACAAGCATATCATGCCAAACCTAGTAATATCTTGATTCACCAAAGCAAACTCTCATGCCAAGCCTGTGCAACATCAATGCACAATCTCCAACTTTTCGTCTAGTTGCCGGAAACATCAGCACAAAACACGCAGCCGCTGGAAGAAGAACATAGTACTCCCCTTGGACTTGCTTCTCCCTTGAGATGCTTTGGGCCTAGTTCTCGCTAACTCAGACAAAGGGGCAACGAAGGCTTCATTCATCACTCTATAGTGATCCAAGAATCAACAAGCCTGGACGAGCCTTCGAACAAAAAAGACCCAACAGTGAGCATACACCTTAGGTTAAAGTAGTGAACAACAATGCTCCCAACTAAGGAGCCTACCCTCTCAATCTTTCCTGGACTTATGCTTTGTTAAAAAATTACTCAAATAACAAATTTAACATCAATTATTAAATTAAACTTACATATCTTCTCTTGAGAGTATTCATATTTACACATATCCTCCCAAGTTTTACAAAGTTTTCACATATTCTTTCATAAAAAAGAAGAAAGAAAAACATAGAATTCTTTGGGCATGCTCATTTAGCAAAGTTACCAATAATGGTCCTCAGGACATAGGCATACTCATTTAGCAATTGTCAACAACAATTGTTGCAAATATGCCAATTTCTTTTATTATTGTTTGGATGCAAGCGATGTTGAGAAAGGGGAGATTTGAACACAGAATCTTAGACGTAGAGGTAAATATTTTTTTACCACTTGAGCTAGAAGTCCCTTGTCTTTTCCTTGTTAATTAAGAGAGAGAAATCGGTGAAAGGGAGAGGCTGGGGAAGGGGAGTTGCCGATGTTGGGAACGCTGACACACATTGACGGAAAATGAGGCCTTGCGCACAGGTAAGCAAGGCGACCACCTAGGTCTCTAATTTATATAAATCCCTATATATACCTAGTATGCCACTATATAAAACAAATTTATACATATAAATTATGTTAGGTTAATTATTTAATTCAAAATTAAGAAGAGCCAAACTCGAATAAATGTAAGGAATAAAACATATTGAGCCTAATTTCACATTTTTAACTATGGAAAATAAACTTCCTGACCACAAACACTTTTTTTGCTTTATCAGTTCTTTCCCAATAATTCAATGATAGGTGAAGTTCGAATCGTTTAACAGGTATTGTGATTAATGATTTCTTTTTGTTTTGAATTTCATGCTTTGTTTTTTGGGAAATTATTATAAAATTTACAAATTTCCAGTGAAGATTCACAAATTTGAAGAATTTTTTGCTTATGTGTAAGCAAATTTGTGTTATTGTACTAGAATTTGAGATTTGGTAAAGAATTTAAGTTTGTTTATCGCTTTCTTGTTGCGTACAATGTAAATTAGATATTGTTTGTTGTCTTTTTTATGTTACTATCTTAAATTTGAGTTCATATAATATTTTCTCAAAGTTCTTTCAGGAAAAATAAATCATTTAACAAGGTTGAGGGCCACATTTTTGTAGTTTGCCAATCAGATTAGTAAAAAGCTCTTTCAGTTCATATAATATTTTCTCAAAGTTCTTTCAGCACTTTATAGTTTTATTTTTTACCAAATAGATTAGTAAAAAGCACTTTCAGCGTCATGTCCATTTTAGTCATTATAAATAGTTACAGCACTTTTACGGTAAAATTTACAAAACGCTCTGACACTGGTTTTTATACTCATAGCACTTTTAAAATTACAGTTTACCATATGTTTAATTGCTTTACTTTACAGCTGATTCTTTTTTAGCGCTGCTAAATGAAACCTAAAATTAACTGAATACACCATACTACCAAACTATTTATTGAATGACTAATTTACCCTAATATAAAATGATCAAAAAGGATATGTTGAATTGTGAAACAAATATAATTTTAGTAAATACACCCTACTCACCATATCCAACCCTAATCAAACATATTACTTGACAACGCAGCGAGCATTGGCTGTGGCGCAAAGAGGTATCGTTGAATGTTGGTTCCTTTGCTTTGCTGACCAACAGCCCTCCATTGTTGCCCAACAACTCCTCCATTGTTGCCCAACAACTCCTCCATTAGAGATGAAGGTTAAGGAAATTATTAAGAGACCAAATCTGAAAGTAGAAGACCATCTAACTATTCATAACAATCATTGAAGATATTAGTTGGATCTAAAGTTCAAATATAAGAATGCATTTGGAAATTAGTTTTCATTTGAATCAAGTTTGCAGTAGCTATTAGACCCATATGGCCTGCTGTCGAACCAGTTTGAACAAATTCGTTAGTTGAAGACTAAATCAAAACCCCATTGAGATGAGAGAAAAAAATTTTAAAAAAAGGAATTTGAAGAACAAAAAAAAAACCAAGATTTGTTCAAATCGGTTAATTGTAGGGTTCGTTTAGCATCAATCTTCTTTTTAAAGCACAGCAGAAGCAGCTTTTTTTAAAGCGGCAGCAATCCCAAACTAGGCCTAAGGCATCCAAAACTTTAAGACAAACCTCTAGGGAGAGGGAGCGGTTTTGCTAGTGGAGGTGGCAAGTTTTACTTGGACGTGGTATAAAATGTGATCATGCCATCCCATGGACAGTTAATCCGATCTCTAATTCATTCACATTTGATGGTATAAAATAAAAGAGTTATTTACTCAAACGATCCTCAAGCTTATACATAATTTACATTTTAGTCTATAAACTAAATTATTCGTTCAAATAGTTCACAACGTCTTTATTAATTGGCGCTTTAATCCTACCGTTATATTCTGTCAATATTGATATCAAATATAGGGGTAAAATGGTTTAATTAAATAAAATAGTAGATAAATTAAAAACTAAAAATCAAAAGGAAAAAAAAAACCTATTTCCCAACCCCCAGCCCCCAACCCCAACCCCATTGCCCCAGCGCCCCATTTTCTCTTACTCACAACCCACCCTATGTTTCCCTCCCTCCATGTCCCCTCCTCCTCCTCTGCAACATCATCATTAGGGTTTGGAGGTCGAGAAATCAGCTCCGGCGATTGTGTTCAAGAAGTGATGGCCGGGGTTGGGTCGCCAGTAAGGTTCGGGGGTGGGTTGCGGCTGAGGCTGAGATGGTCGTTGGGGAGAAGAAAATACAGAAGGAGAGGGAGAGCACATGAGAAGGTCGCAGGTAAGGATCTGGGGTGGGTTGTGGCTGAGGTTGGGATGGGTGTTGGGGAGAAGAAAATACAGAGGAAGAGGGAGAGCACATGAGAAGGTCGCGTGGGGTGTTGGGTAGCAGGTAAGGATCGGGGGTGGGTTGCGGTTGAGGCTGGGAGAAGAAAATACAGAGGGAGAGGGAGGGTGGTCGTTGGGGAGAAGAAAATACAGAGAGAGAGAGAGAGAGTTTTTGTTTTTTTTTTGGGTTACTTTTTGTTGTCTTTTATTCTTTTTGTTGTAAATTATAAGTGGAGCCCACCACAGTCCTCACATTATTGAAAGGGGTTCACCCCTCCTTGTAATGATATAAATAACAGATAATACTGAAGAGCGGAATTCAATTCTCTGCTCCTAAAATTCTCTCCTCAGTTTTTTGGTTTTATAATACGTGATCAGCACGAATTCGCTTTAATAATACCAGCTGAATTCACTGATGATGAATCTTTGCAAACTCCTATCTTCAAAGAAACCCGAACTGGGTTTTCGACTCGTCCTATTCAGCTCCCTTTAATGGTTAATGAACTTGAAAAACGAGTCGTCCTCCTCTGCAATTACAGAGCCAAACAAACACAGAGAAGAAGAAAAGAGAGCGCAGAATCAGAATTCTCAGAATATGATTTGTCTATCGCGGCAATAGCACCACCGAACCTTTGCCCAATTGAACGCTGCTCTCCTCAATTTTCATTCCATCAACATGACTCTCTCTGAAATAGCACTTCCAATCTCATCAATCATTTATATATTTGAAAGCATAATCACCAAAGAGTCTTGAAAGAGAACGGAACGATAATGGCCCCCTCTTCTTCTTCTTCTGTGACGCCAAAGACGACGACGTCGGAGCCCAATGTATTCAAGCGATTCGACGTCGTTTCGGACCCATCTCAGTCGACGATCCTCCAGGTTCTAGTGTCGATCCAAGGCCTGGTTACGAGGATGAGGAAGCTGGCCTGCATGAACTGGGTGTCGCATCTCGAACCCGTCATCGCTAAAGGCCTGAGCAAGCAGCCGGTGGACGCCATCTCCAAACGCATCGCGACCAGCAGAGGTTGATTTTTGCAGGCAAGCAGCTGGAGGATGGAAGGACCCTTACCGACTACAACATTCAAAAGGAGTCGACCCTGCACTTGGTGCTCCGTCTGCGTGGTGGGATGCAGATCTTTGTGAAGACCCTCACTTCCGTCCATGAAATTCGATATCCCCGAAAAGCTCCGTTTCCAAACCCGACCCAGTCTGTGGTAATATTGCCTGGCCTTGAGAAACGATTCCAAATCGGATTTTACCTTGGATTTGAGATCGGCTTCCATGGTTATGGTCTCCAAGGTCGATGGGTGCGTGAACGAGACGGCTCTCCATGCTCCATTGGGAGGCAAGCTGCTCAGGAGTTAGGCATTCCGGAGATTCAGTTTTGGACTGCCTCTGCTTGTGGCTTCGTGGGTTACTTGCAATACAGTGAGCTCGTCAAGCGAGGCGTTGTTCCATTCAAAGAACAGAGCTGGGAGCATCAGCAATGGCAATTCATTAAATGGGGCCCAAGCAAAGAGAGGGGTTGGATGGGAGAAGTTGGTTACAGCTGGGGTTGAACAAATGGGCATAATTAGACAAGACAGATGACCGAAAGGTCATGACTTCTTTTGCAGGCACAAAGTATGTGAACTAGAAAGTGTCACACAAGTGCATGCTGTGTCATTGCTCATATGCACATATATGATAATCCTAAAGCGACCCGTCACTCTTCCCAACTCCACTCAATGCTTTCATGGCTGGTTCATGTTCATCAATCATAGAGCAGACAAACGCTTTCACGAGCACTATGGTTTGTCTCAACTTTTCTAATTACATATATTAATGTCATAATATTATATTGTTTCCTATTTCCTCTAGTTTTGACAGGAATTCCAGCTAACAGTATATATATTATTTGATTGTGGTGTTCATATGAACCCACAAATAATTGCCTTTACTTTACCACACATTTATTTATGGTATGGTGTAGGTTTATTACCCATACAGCAATTTAATTTGTGAATTTACTTTACAGCAAATTAACCTACTTTAAAGGGTGGTGCGGGATTATCGTCCACGCCTTTACTGTCATTAAAGTATGGTGCGGGATTAACGTCCATACAGCAATTTAATTTATGAATTTACTTTACCGCACATTTAAAGTATGGTGCGGGATTAACGTCCATACAAGTAATTTATTTACCAGTAAATTTATTTTATGGATTAATTGTACTGTATGATGAGTTTTTACAGTATACAGATCAGGACCAGAAGTTCCTTGATCCTCATCATACAATTACATCAGGACTTGAAGATCCTTGATGATGATATTGATATGAGAGCTGGCAGTCTCTCCGGTACTATATTTGTAAACATGTGATCGGACTTAAGGGTCCTTGATCCCTGACATGTGAATAAGGACCTGGGTTTCCTTAATGATGTAACAGTACCGTATTGGTTAAAAGTGCCATACACATGAATAATAACTGTACTGGCAAATGTACTGCACATATGAATAGATATGTATTCATGATTGATGAATAGTACTATTCACATGAATAGTGACGTATGCATAAATATTAACCATTTTGGGAAACCGTCACTATATACAAAATGGAACCTGCAGTTCCTTAAACTCATGGATAAACAATTAAATGAGATGCCAGAAGTTCCTCAAAATATGGACAATTATGTAAGGGCTTGAAGTCCCGAAATATGTACAGAAAATTGTAAAAATGTCCATACCATGAGAATATGTGATTTTGGCCCGAAGTTCAAAATCTAAGGGGATTGAATGTCCATACCATGAAAATATGTGACTTTGCCCTGAAGTTCAAAATCTAACAATGTTGAGAACCTAAAGTTCCAACAGTTAAATGGACAAACTTGAGGTATTATTACAGATTGTGGTACGCCACATATTTCTTTGGCATAAGAAGATGATGAATTTAATAAAGTTCGATTTTGTTATAATCGACACCTCAAGGAAGAAATATATTTTGTGAATCCGGTTGTTAAGAATACACCGTGAAATGGATAATATCAGTATAAAAATCAAATGATGAATTGAGGCTCCCCACATATTTTGTTACATCTGGGGCGGAAGCCCATGGATCCAAATATATGAGAGATCCTAAAACTTGAAGTTGTGGGTATATAGTAGTTAATGTTCTTCACTACTATATTGAGATATTATCGTAGCTTTTATTCAATTCATATTTCATGTCCATTTGAAAATGGCGAATAAATTATGAGTTTGGGTTTAACCCAGACCAAAAAATTCTGGGCTCACATGCATGGAAATATGAGAGATTTGATGTGGTTATTTGAACCTATAAGGCACAAGGTTCCAGACCGTCATTTTGAAAAGACATACAAACCACATATGCAAGTTTAAGAATGTGCGCAATTATTATTATAAAAGGAAAGGAACATACAACAGATAGATTTTTACACCTGCAATGAAAGTGCAGGCCCTGTAAAATCTATAAAATTACATTATGTTCTGGAAGCCTCTGAAGGAAGAGGACGGCGCTTCTTAAGCCTAGCCATGAGCCTCTCATGGTCTCCCAAAATTTTTTCATTTGAGACCTGCAGCATGTCTAGCTTTCTCTGTGTATCAACAGAGTACGAACTCACCAGTTTCAACAAGGAATTATTCTCTCCTTTGAGTTTCTCAACCTCTTTTTGAGACTCATGAAGCATTCTTTGAAGAGAATAATTTTCAGTTGTCAGCTTCTGAACCTCGTTTGCTCTAGCACGCAAACGATCAGCCATGTTAGAAACAGAAGCAGCACTCTGAATGCTAAAAGCCATTGAGTCATCAATAGCCTCTTCCTCAGACCTCCCTGTCAACAACATTTCATCCATTGGAATAATGAAATTCCTAGCTACTGTGACAGCAGTAGCATCATCCATCATCACAGAATCATTAACTGTGAGATGACGATTTTGGGATACAAAGGATGGACGCCAAACTTTGGCGTCACTGGTTGTTTTGGGAGCATCATTTAAATTGAAATTATTTGGGCAGGAAGAAGAGGAAGCCATTTTAAGAAGGTTTCAAAGAAAGTCTTACAAAACTAAAGTTTCAGAAAATGAAGGAAGTTGAGTTGAAACAAAGTTCAGTTGAAACGCAGTTGCTCAATCAAGTTTTGCAAAGGCAATATCTATAGACGAAAATGTGGCAACTTTTCAGGATTCCAATATCTTCTCGAATCCCCACATTATCTTTTTCTTTAGCAAGAGTCCAAAACTTCACGTGGCCTCCAATAATGCCTGTCGGCACTTTCGGCGTTTTCAAGTATTATTTTCAAAGCCGATCTTGCTTTACGGATTTCACGGAGCTACTTTTTCAAAAGTATCCCGAGAATCTCGCATTTTTTTTCCTATGGTTAATTTGAAATTCACCGGTTCTACCTATTCATTGTATTTGTGTATAAATGTGTTACTAACGAAATTTTCTTTGCAGAAGACATCCAGTTTTCCCATACAAAATGATGTTATATCTACTTGTTTTTCTTATCATTAAGCACTTAATATGCCTGAGAAGCAAGACTATCTCTGATCATCCATTCAGGAAGCAAGACTATCCCTGATCATGTTTCTGCAAGATCAGGGGATTGTGAAGGCGGCCTTGTGCTCTAATCTCCTGAGGTCCTTCTAGACTAGGAGAATTGAGAGCTTGTTTTCTGCTCCCACCAGCTTCCTTCCCTGATTGCTTACCTTATCTTGCATCAACATCACAATTTTTTTTGCATTTTTTCTCTTTTGCAACTCTCTGTTCATAAGAGATTTTATTTCTTTAGAATGAACATCTGAAGAAAGAATCCATGAAGTGATCCTAACTCTGAGAGTTATTGACAGAGAAAAGAATTGTGATTTTGCTTTGCAGGATATAACTAGATCATCAAGCACTACATTTACTGGGCCGATATGAGCTTGAATGATACTTGAGAAAAGTTTCTCCCACCTAAGGATGTAAGCAATACTTGTGTTATTTTATGCTTATATACTTATTTGATATATTATCTTGAAAGGTAACCAAATGGGGAGATAAGTCTGTTCCAAAAGAATGGCTTGTATGTATCCATGAATTATTAATGCAAATTTTACAAATTGCAAGTTGGATACATTGATAATACACTGCACAAATTAAAGTCCCATAAGAACAGAATATGGGTATAGCAGTGATCAATATGATGCACGCCTGTTGCGTAGCAAATGATGTGGATTGAAGTCCCGAAAGGACAATCCCTTGACATGTCAATATTGATATTGTGCACGCCTAATGCGTTGCAAATTGTATGGGTTAAAGTCCCAGAAATCAATTGACATGTATATATTAATCTGTGGCATGCCTGCAGCATGACAGATATATGGTTCTAAATGTTCCAACTCCCTAAATGGAGATTATCCACGCCCTACTATAACATAACGCTCCATTGGAGGTTATAATTCACATTCTCACATAATAAAAGCCCCCTGCAGTGGCTTGGGTACCCAAAAGGCAAAGAAATGCTTATAATTGATGCATGCGCATGCACATGAGAATGGTGGGATCATGAATTGATGAATGACAAATTTTGATTTTGAAGTAGCTACTCAAATCATCAATGGGCTGTGTTGATTGGAACCACGTTCAATTATTAAATGTCGACAATATTATTGGCCAAAATGGACTGAGGCAATTCCATTATAGATGAGAATGAACGTGAAAGAACAAACCCATAGTACGAACCCCAAAATTTGTTAATACTGAAAGTTATACTTGGGTGTTCGGAATAAAAGGGAATATACCTACTTTGTATGACACAATGTTTCTGGCAGAAACAAGGAATGTTGGGTTTTCTCCATATTTTTCAAAATTCAATTGTGCCCCCCTTATTGCACATTTACGGAGACCAACATGTTATCTTTAAGGGTTATTAAATGCACAAAGCATATCTCCTGAAGTGATTCCCTAAAGATGTATAAATAGCTGGGT